>NC_056701.1:8992509-9592509 GCF_018831695.1 Puntigrus tetrazona | reverse complement strand
AAGCTGGTCTGGAGCTGGCCAATTCAGTGGCATTTCAGTGGACAGTCTGTGCAGTGCCATTATGTGATGTTTTATCAATTTATAAGTGTGACTTTTAACAGTGTATTTGCAATTATCCACTCTGAAACGGTGGTATTAAGTTCTATGTAGTTTTATATGTTGTAATATTTCAAATAAAGCTCTTATTCAATGGTTTTCATGTCTGAAATCTGGTAAATGGCTGCAAGTGAATTTTATTTTTGTTTGGGTTGGGCTTTCTTGGATTGCTGTGAGGTACTGCAGTGTGAGCTTATGCTTTTTTAATATGTATCAGATTGCTATTGCAACTATAACTTTAAGAGAAAAGTGGGCAAGAGGACAATTTACTTAAAGCACATGGTTTCTTTAAGTATTGAGTTCATACACTGAATTTATTTAATTTTTTTTGTTAAAATTGCATTGTCCTGAATGACTGCCTATCAAAAATGCTAATACACTAATCATGCCAATCATAAGCACAGTGAAGTTTTGGATGTGGGGTTGGAATTTTTTTTTTTTTGGTAGTCCATTTGAAAACTTTCCTCATGTTGTCGTTTATGAATTGCATAATCAGTAAAAGGTTTCTTTTTGAATATGAAACTGCTTCATCTGTCAATGAGTTTGCAACGGTGCATATTACGGTCATCAATTAACATTTCTATAAAACATGTTTTGGCCATTGACAAGTACTATACTACTGTTAAGGAAGACCATGTTAAAAACATTTCAAACCTCTTGCCACCCTAACAGCAAGCAATGTTTAGTCACCTGCAGTAAAGCAGCGTCAGTACCCATTACTAAAGAGACTTGTCTGGTTTTGTCTTAAGTCATGTTTGTCCATCTTATGACTGCCTCTCCACTGTATTTAACAAGCGCAAATTACAATTAAAGACTGGCAGATTGGTGTTTGTTACCATTTCTTGCACTATATTCCTCATGTTATTTACCTGCAGCACTTAATGAATCAGAAGCCTCGCACATTGACAAAATATCCTCTACATAGCAAAACTGTTTACAGACCAAATCTGAGAACTTTTAACAAAGCCATATCAGCATTTCCCCTCAAGATCTTTTCATTACTTCCCCAATATTTCTAAGTAAAACATTGATCGCTTTACTAGAACACTTAAATGCACATACTTAGAAAACAAGCTAATTAAAGACAGAGCAGAACAAAACCCCAGAGTGAACACAGACAACTTGATGTTTCATATGCATTTATTTGGATGACTGCCTGATACAAATCGGTACAACAAATCTAGACCTCCTGGAATATATAAATGGAGCTCTCTCAGTTGTTGGATGGTCTGGAAAGAAAGAGAAAACATGATTAGATCAGAGAAAGCATGGCTGTTGCTCGTTTTTGGCTCGGTTTAAGGAGGACTCACTTGGCCCATTCCACGTTAAGAATGAGATGATCGTATCCGAAGCCGGACACACCGGCAATGGCTCTGGCAGCGTCCTCACGCCGGTGGAAGCTGATGAAAGCAAAGCCCTGGAGTAACGGGGAAAGAAGTCAACTTGGTTCACGCAGGCATGTTATTAAAACTAATGCAAGCAAATTTATTCTTAGATTAACAATCCCGCTAAAGGTTCCCGTTTAGTTCTTAAACCGAACAGATGAGTCAACGTGAATCTTTAACTTCTCTTTCCTTTCTGTCATGAAAGTGTTTCCCATCTCTCACCTTAGACTGGCCTGTGTTCTTGTCCTTGGCCAGGTAGATCCTAGAGATGGAGCCGAAAGGCCTGAAAAGCTCCTGCAGATCTGTCTCCCTGGTGTCCTCGGACAAGTTGGTCACACGGATTGTAGCATTATCGTCAGCTGCAGAGAAAACAGCACCACGTTACCAGTAGGCTCTCGATTAAGAACATGGTTTGAGATGTGAATATGAAAGACGTACCTCTGCGGTTAGGCTGCATGGACTCTCCTCTGCGCGTACCACCGTCCCGCAGACTGGGGGGAACATACTTCCCCGTCTTGTTTTGGACCGGTTGGGCAGGTTCGGGCTCTGGATATCGAAGTTAAATTGCTTTAATAAAGCAAAATATGAATGACATTTGCATAACAGGACAACACGAATTTTGCATACCAGCTGCCTTCTCTTTTTCCCCCGTGGACAGACCCAGCTGCTCGGCCAGCTCTTTCTGCATAGGGCCGAGCGTGTCTTTGTACGGACAGCGGGTGGTCCAGTGGTCCCCTTTACAGATACGGCAGGACACGATCTTCTGTCCTTTAAGCTTGTTCATGGGATCTTCATCTTGGTCTTGAGCGTTCAAGTCCTGCGAAACAAGCAGAAGAATCACTTCAAGTTGGCGTCGGTACAACAGAGAAGTGAAACACTTCTGGGACTTCAGTATCAAGTCAGAACGGAACAGTTTAAAAACACTCATCTGGCAACGCGGCGACAAACTTGTTCATTTAAAGAATAGTTAACTAATAATAGTTTTCTGAAAATGTACTCGCTTTCAGGCCATCCAAAATGTAGATGAGTTTGAGAACAAAGATGCAGAAATACAGCATTACATCAGTTGCTCACTAATTACCCTTTTTAGTAAATAGGTGCCGTCGGAATGAGAGTCCAAACAATTGATAAATACATCACAACAATCCAGTCCATCAATTTCATCATTAAGACAATTTATTTCTACATAATAAAATAGGAGGTTATAAAAGGAGTATAAAACCCATGATTACTCTTCCTCTAGTGAAGGAAGTCCATCATGTCGTCCATCTCACATTAAAACCCCCAAAACGTTTTTGGATTGTAAATGTTTGGTCAATGCATATTTCTCTCCTGATTCAGACGGGACTACTTTTTCACTGGATAAAGCACCGTAATGTTGAGATGACTAGAAGCAAAAGTATCTTTATAAACAAACATGCTTTTCGATTCACAAACATGGCCGCTGTTTGGACTCATTCTGACGGCACCCATCGACTGCAGAGGATTTATTGGTGTAATGCTATATCTCTCTGTTCCCATAAAGAAACAAACTCATCCACAATATTTAACGGCATGACAGTTAGAATATTTTTAAGCTAATTTTCACGTCTGGGTGAACCATTTCTTTAATGTGGATCAGTGCAAAAAGCTTTATTGGATTCTCATCATCATACCTCTTTACTGGAGATGAAGGTCATGAAGACGTCATCACTCACTGTAGTGGTGGCAACATTGGGACCTGGTGCATCGAATTCTGAGTTGCCAAATTTTTTCCAGTTCTATTGGATGAAACATCAATTAATCGCCCATAAACAATACATTTAATGGAGAAATCAGTATAACAACAATAATTAAGCCACACCTTTCTCCTGGCAACCGCTTTGGAGGCCTTCCGCGTCTCAATTTTGAACGTCCTCACAATCTGACCAAAAGACAAAATAAGAAACTTGATTTTTTCAGAAACCTTTCCTACAAGTACTATATATTATTAACAGAAATTCTGCTGACCTTGCACTTCTGGCCATCTTCATCAATCTTGTATTCGGTGACCGTCTTGATGTTACCTTTGACCGTCTCTTTTGGTGAAGGGAGTGAACCTATTGAAAAAAATTAATGGATAAAGGTTGACGATAATAATAATAATAATGAATACATTTATATGGTATATTCCTACAAGGTAATGACCTCACATTAGCTTAATATTAACTAGAATATTAATATGTTTACTGTGTGCACATACAAATTAATAAAAAAAAAAAAAAAAAAAAAAACAACAACCACGCACTCCCGTAAGTGTTATTCGCAGCTCTAACTCTTCACAACAATATTTTATTTTATCATCTTTCTAATAATCTGTCCAATAATCTGTCTAATTTTCAGTACTGTATGGTGCAATTTAGCATTGTAGTGCACTTCAGAACACAATATGATGTAAAATAACAGAAGAATAACAGCACTGTGAATAATATATTACAGTTGGATATACTATAGCATATATTGAAGTAATTCAGTATAGCACAAGTGTGTATATATAGCATTATTTTAGCATTAAACAACACAAAACGCTAGCCTCAGCACCAGTTAGCAGCAGCTGCCCTCCTCAGTCAGGCTGACTCCACACTCACTGACTGTAACTTTCACTTTAGGTAAAGTATTTTTTTTTTACTTTACAGTATGTTCTCACATGGTTCAATGTAACGAGCGTGGTTTAATTAGCGAGCGTTTAAACACGTGCGTGAGGCTGCGGTGCGGCCTCGAAACGTTACCTTCATCTCCCTCTTCCTCCACCTGATCGGCCCAGCTGGGCTTCGAGCTGTGGGAAACACGAGAGAGCAGATGACCGTTAAGTTGTGACAAGCGTAAATAAAACTGTACGGGTTCATTCGCACGAGGAACTTACTCGTCGAATTCGATCGACGGCATCTTCACGGTCGTCTCGCGGCTCGAGAGGAAGTGTTTCCCGGGGCCGGTTTTGGTGAAAGGACGCGCCGCGACAGCGCCTCTGTGCGAGCGGAGGACCGCGGCAGGGCTGCCCGGAGAGGATGCGCGATTACAGCCCATGACTGTGCATGAAAATTAACTCTAAAGTACACTTTAATATTAAACAAAGCATCATCACATTTTGCCAACTGCAAAAAAAATTAATGAAAATAAATAATTTATAATAACTACTAAGTACACTGTTGTTGCATGTGCACATGCATAACATTTTTTGATACTTTTTAACTTTTTAGTAGTGGTTTTCACTCATTCCTGTTACCCTAATTTCAAAATATTTCTTTTTTCAACTGAAAGTTGCATTATCCGGATCCTCTCAAGGCAATGGGGAGACCAAAGGTAAGTCTTCTCATTGTCTTTTCAATATATTTGATGGTATTTCAACCCTGTCTGAGAGACTGAATCTCAGCATACTGTTACTTAAATTATTTTGGATGTTATTTGTTCATTGAAAATACACATGTTTAATAAATCACAGTATCCTCATGCTAATAGCATGTGTGCCATCTGGCTATTTAGTATGTATTTGCTATTTCTATGTTACTTATATGCTATAACAGGACTGAGTTATATATATATATATATATATATATATATATATATATATATATATATATATATATATATATATATATATATATATATAATTTCTTTAGGATATTGGCATTTTTTATGACTTAACAGGACTTTTATTTACCAATCTGGACATCTTAAAATGTAAAAGACAGGATCACATAGATATAAATGATTTTTTTTGTAAATAATTTAACTGTTCCCTGATTTCTGCGATGCAGTGATCATCGTGTTAAAACACTCCCAATCTTTGAAACATACATTGAAACTTACGTTTAGGCATTATGATCACTTACGTGCCAAATCAGATCCGTTGTTGAGCCACAAAGCCGTCACTTATGAATCATCACTTCTGTCTGCTGATCTGACTAATGCTGACTGGCTAAGTCAATATCAGCATCAATCTCTTTGCGGTGTGTGTGCGAGTGTGTTTAGTAACGTCGTGATGACTGACTGAATGCAGTATATGCACATTCGTGCTTGTATATTTAACCAGTTTTTATTATTTCCCAATTAACAGTTTATACGTTTGAAAACCGCCAAACTACACCCAATTCTGCCCAAATTTTGTTCACCCGCCCAATCTGGCAACACTGGACTGCGGCGAGGGAAACGATAAAACAAGGGAAAGTCTGCTCAGATTAGATAGTATTGACTTCTTGAGGAATAACACGATAGAAGTAAAGCTAAAAAGCCAGTATGTTCCAGAACAGTTTTAAAAAGGCATCTGTAACGTAGAAACATATACAAATTACTTCCTAAATATGAACCTACAAAACTGTCAAAGTAACCACAGCTTTTACCAAACTATGTTTTTATATTAATACTTTTAATTTAATTTAATTTGCAGTGGTTACAAAGGTTATAAATTCCTGAACTGTATCTATGCATAGGACATAATGTATAAAGAGTAGATTTTAAAGGCTGTTTTTCTCTAAAGCTGCTTTTATTCAATATCTATTGTGAAATTGACTGTAGGCTACAAGCAAACTTTGTTTATCTTGAGGTATGCATTCCTACTTTATATATATTTAATTAGGAAATAGCATTGGCCTTAGTTCTGTGGATCAGTTTTCTTTTCTTTACCTTTTAAGTGTCTAGGTTTCTCATGTGCTTTTTTATATTTCTGAAAAATGTTTAGGTACATTGAACGTAATATATCCCAAAGGTCTAAAATAATATTGGAGACCTATATACCCCAATTAAAAAAAAAAAAAAAAAAAAACAAGAACATTGTTAAATAAATAAACCAAGTCAGTCTTTTATTAAACATTTTTAATTGGCATTGTTTGCAGCCAAAATAGAAGCATTGTAACGGTCAGTGTTTAATGTCAGATACGTTCCTGTTAGCTTACACAGAAGTGGCACAAAGGAAATAATTTTCATTTTGTATGTGGTTTGCAGACATACAAGAAAACGATACAGCCATCAACAGAAATGGTGCATTTGATGTACATTCAGGAAGCCACAGCGTGAGGTTTTGGCCAAGATGTATGAAAGTTATTCATCTGAACTCTTTCCACAGCAAGCGGTCCGTATGCTGTCAAACACAGCCATGTATAGAAGCGGGTGCAAGCACATGTTCAGGGTGGCCAGGCCTTTTGACACTTGATATGAGTTATACACCCAGCATTTCATTAACAGCTTAGACTTCAGATAGTTATTGTACGTCTGCAGAACGTGATAGGGCACAAATGACGTGGAGTAAAGTATGCAGACCAGAGCGACCATCAGAGCCACCTTCTTCTTCTCTAGCAAGGTTATGTTTTTATTTTTCAGGACCGCCCAAATCACACCCAGATACGACGCAAAGGTGATTAAGAACGGAATCGTGCATCCTACAACCGCGAGGAACAGAGTGTACTTGTAATGTGATATCCTCAGGCTTTTGTCGCGACACGAGACGCAAAGAGTGAGATTTTCTTCGTTTTCGGTTCCAGCATATTTGAGGACTGGCGACGAAGCGATGATCACGAAGATCCACGCCAGCACGCTGGCGATCTTCGCGTGCTTAGGCCTGACGTAGCTCCGGGTGAAGAAGGGGAAAACTATGGCAATGTATCTGTTGACGCTGATGCACATGATGAAGAAAATGCTGCCGTAGAGGTTGCAGCTGAAGAGGAAGCGTTCGATTTTGCATGCAGCATCTCCAAAGCTCCACCTCTTATTTTTGGCATAGTAAATGATGAGCAAAGGCAAGGTCAGGACGTATAGGATGTCACAGATGGCCAGGTTACAGGAGAACACTACTCCAGTGTGCCAGTTTTGCCTCTCTTTGGTCACCAGGAGCCACAGGGCAAATATATTCCCTAGCAGAGCCACGCTCATCTCAATGCCATACATTGGCGGGAGGAGTCCGATCTGAAATGTAGTATTGCAGAATAAACTGCTGTTCATTGTCCCTGATGTTCTCTGACCCCTGAAAAATACAAACGAGATTTGTTTATAGCTGTACAAACTGCTATCAATGCCTGTTAACGTTGGAACAGTGCTTTATAAATAGCAAAATGACTATATACTAATGCTTACCTAATAGTGTGCAGTTATTATGAAGTGTTAATATATCATAGCTAAATGTTTTACCAAGTAATATTTCACAGCCGCATTGCTGCCCATCTCGTGCCTTTCATCTTGGCGTCTGGCTACAGATGCTAGAAGCTAATTATATAAATTTACAGTAACATTGTGGTAATTTCGTAAGTTTGATTTTGTTTTCGTGGTTTGGTAAACTGCACAACATGTTAAAGCACCGTTATAAGTAATAAGTAACAAAGGTTTATTGACATCCATAGTTCCACGAAAAGCCTAGGATCATCAGGTAAGAAAAATATGTTCTTCACGTTAAGAAAAAAGTACTTTTTTTTATATTTTATCTATTTTTGCAATGAATTCTGAAGTATTGATCGGAGTGGCTATGCACACTAACTCCGCCCACCAGCGTGTGACTGTGGTAGACCACAAGATGGTCGTTCGAAGTGTTGCCAGGGTTTTTCCGCGCAATTTTGAAAATGCAGTGGCGGGAAAAATGACGGGCCGTTTTTCGGCACTTTTAAAGCGTCAAAAAACTTTTTGTAGACGAAGTAGAAATTCTCAAATTCTGAGGTTCAGTGGCGAGAAAAAACTGACCAAAAACACAATACAAGGGTTCAAGTTCACCTAGTTTTTCGGGCTACTGTATTAAAGCATATTCTGTGTAAACGACAGCAGCAGATCTGGAGAGAAGAGCATCAGAGACAAGTGCAGAGAAGAGAAAAAGGTAAGTACACATAAGTACTTCTGACTAGGGTCAGGAAATATCAGCGAGGACATGTTCTTGTTTAAGATTGCATAAAAATACATTGCGTGTTATAACATGGTTAAGAGAAAAGTACAAAAACTGTAACGCATATATGTGTCTGCACGCAATCACGCACATACATTTATAACTGTTTTTAAGGCCCTTTGCGTGAATCCAGTTTTCTGGTCTAATCTGACTGACACTGGTTTTCATTCCATTTGGGCAGGTTTTAAGTTGGAAATATTTCGTGGACCTGGCAACACTGTTCGTAATCAGTTTGAGTGGTGCAGATAGTAAACGCGTGGTGGTCGTATTTTGACGTCTGCTTCTTTTTCTCCCCCTTTCAAATTTCAAATCACATCAAAAAAGCATTTATTTCCAATAAAAATGAAGGAAATGATCAAAAAGTTAAACAAAGTATTTGGTAGGGTTAGGGTGGGCTTTGTCCAAATGAAAGTGTCAACCATGGCAGCTACTTATTAACTTGAATTCAAACGGACATTTACACTCAATATGTTGCATTGTTTTATAGTGTACTTCCATACTGAGGTGCAGATTATTGTCACTTGCAATAAGTAGTAGAAAATGCTAATAGCACTTAAATAATGCTGCTATGTTCAACTACTGTAAATCTTTTCACTTCCTGTAAATAGCACATAACTAAAAACTATTTATACTTGGTGTATATAGCATCCACCGCTATGTGCACTTGGTATAAATAGCCTCTGTTGTTATTTACACTTGAATTACCTCATCTATAAATCAGCTATTCTTTGTTTGGTAACACGTCATCTACATAATCATGCATAAAAAAAGGTTTCATGCATGTTTGTGACAACTGTCATTAAGTGTCTTACACTCAGTTATGTCATTTTTTAAAGAAAATATTACATTATTTGTAATTAACCGTAACATGACCCTACCCCATCCTTACTCTAGCATTTAATAAAGACCTCTCAAATAATGTCATATTTGCATTAAAAATTACATAATTGAGTGAATGATACGCAATGACAGTCGTCATAAACACGCATAAAACCTCCATCATATTCATGGCGTGTTATGTCACGATAATGAAGATGTCACGTTAGTCTTAAGCACACCCTTTCAAGTAAATCTGTATGAATTTTGTTGTTCTGCACAAAACACAAAAGATTTTTGAAAAAGCTTTGTAACCAGGCTGTTTTGTGTCACCTTTGTCTTCTGTATTTATTTTTCGTATTATGGTAATCAATGGTTACTTAAAAAAAAAAAAAGAAAAAAGATTCATACAGGTACTCTACTTCAGGGTGAATAAACGACCTGAACTGAACTATTCCTTTCAGAATGTATTGAACTCTTTTTGCTAATGAAAGTGTTAGTTTAAGATACGAGTTACTGGGTTTCAGAATTTGCAGTAATTGTAAAACAATTTGTCATAATGTTTGAATCATTTAAGTGTTAAGCACTCACAAATTTGATAAAAACGAAACTCTGATAATCAAATAAGAATCCAGCACAAACACCTTAATGTATTCAACCCAAGTCTACATCAAGTACAGTTAAATACTCCCTGCTATACATATTCCCAACATTTGTTGTGCACAAGGACCACAACAAAAAAATTAAAAAAATAAGTTCATAAACACTCACCCTTGTACATTTAATAATAAAAAAAAAAATCAGTCAAACGAGGCGATAAAGCTTACCAAGTCACGAACGGTACCAACAGTCAACAAACTTCCTGTCTCATGCCAAAAGTGCAGCAGTGAAATCACACAGGAAGGCACATGTGACATTTAAAGCATCGAGACGATTGCAACACAAGCCGCGTGGTAGTTTGAAAAAGATTTATTGGTAAAATGTACCCAAATCTATGAACATTTATACAAGGCACAAGTCTGACGTAAAGTAGCGCTGATTGGCTGATGTTTTTGCATTGATATATTACATGACTGGTGCATCATCATCATGTGTGACACATCGGTGAAGCAGCACTCCCATCTTGTGGTTAAACAGTTTAGATGCATTCAACCTTGCTTTCAGTTCTTTCAGCCTCTCCCTTTCTTGTGTTTAAAGTCCTTTTTTCCTCCGGCACCTTTCTGACGTTTCATAACGCCACGTCCTTTAAACGTTTTCTGTCCGCCGAACTTCTTGCCGGCGTCTCCTTTTTTCTGCCCTGCAAATCTATTGCCCTTGCCTCCTTTCTGGGCAAACTTTTTGCCGCCTTCGTTCTTCCTAAACCCGTTTCTTCCCTCTAGCGGTTTTCTATCCCCAAATCGCTTTCCGCCATTCTTATTTCCTCTGTCAGACGAATTAAACCTCTTTTTGTCATGAGGAGGGGTCTTCCCCGGAGACAGCTTCCTCTTTTTAAAGGGTTTTGAAGACATTCCAGGACCACGCTTCCTTTTTGCACCAGGAAACATGTCTGTAAATTTAAAGAAAAACTTAGAACCAGATTGCAACAGTAAAATTTCACAAGTAGTTTTGCTACAACAATACCTTCATCTGGTTCCTCCCCCACAGCCTGCCTGTAATACTCTGCTTCGTCCTCTGACTCCTCGGCTGGAGCCTGGTCCTCCAGTTTCCCAGGATCCTCCACTTCATCATCTGATTCCTGCCCTTCCTGCTGCCGCTTTCTCTTGATGCCCTCCAAGCTCTTTTGCCTTTAAGAAAAGAAAACATTTTTGGAGCAAAATACAATAGAACTTGCATTTAAAAACAAAACGTCGCTATGGTATTCTGATTGACTTTTCATTTGAACATTCAAATACAAATATCATAGCATGGGATGTTTTACAGGTTATTTTTGGAGATTGTTTTGAAGCAACCAAATACAAAATGCTGTAATGTTTCAGAGGAAATGAATGATCTCCAAGGTTAAAACATCCAGCTCTTCATCGCCACTCACCCAAGCAGCAGATCTACTCACTTGTTCTGATCTCGTTTTTCTTTTTTAAGAGCAATGTCCTGTTCTTGTTTTCTCTTCCGTTCTTCTTTCTCTTTCAGACGGGCCTCCTTCCTTTTCAGAATCTCCTGAATCTCTTCCTCTGTTTTTGAGACTGCAGATGAAGCACATTTTGGACTCGTTTAGCGATTCGCTCAATAATAACTAGTTTGGGTGTTTAAAACGTTCTCTTACTCAAAACTATACTTACTGAAGGAATGATAAAGTACTTTTCCTTCCCCCATGCCTTCTAATATCTTCACCAGCTGCAGAGTCATTCTTGGACCAATCTGTAGCAGAACAGACACACATTATTTTCCAGTAGACTTATGTATCCGATGCAAAAAGACAGTACCAAGTCATTTAATAATCATGTCCCCACTGGATGTAACAAATGCCTCAATTTGTAATAGGTTTTATTGCTTGTGTCAATAATGCTGGAAAAAGGCATCAAGTTAAGGTAAGGGGTGTAACATTTTCGTCACACGCTTCAGGTATTTGGCCAATCACAACACAGTGGATAGCTGACCAATCAGAGCTCACTTCACCCATTCAGGGGCTTAGAGGAGCAACAATAAATATAGAGTATGTGGAAAATAATGTGTTTTTTGAACCTTAAACCACAAACACTTTGAGAAAAAAAAATTTATAAAAAAAAAAAAATGTAACCTTACTCTTCCAACTTGGTAATACTTGTAGATAGTGGACATTATTTTAAAGCTCAGTAAATCGGATATATCTGTCATGAAACTAACCTATACCTATTCAGATCAATGATCTTTAACAAAAAAAAGCTCTCATTTTAAGTTATAACATTGTTAGTGCATGTTGAAGATGGTTGAACAAGAGAAAAAAAAATGAACAATTTTAACAATGTCCTTACTACCTTTCTGTACCTTCAACAATGTCTATGGAGGATCAGAAATCTCTTCTGATCCTCCATTAAAAGACTTCACAAATTAAGATAATTGTAATGTCCCTGTAAAGGTCCTACATGAGGGTGAGTAATTAATTACTTGTCATTTTTGGGCGAACAATCCCTTTAAAAATAGCTTTAGTTTAAAATGCAGCCTAGCATGATGGGTTTCTTCACCTCAGTCAGCCGAACAGCGCTCTGCTGCGAGGCCATGTTACCACGACCTGAGTACACCTGAGGTAACTCTGTAATGTTGTGGTCTCCGTCCTGCTCTGCCTCGCTCTCTGAAAGATTGACGCCTCTACAGAAAGAGCATCAGAGCGTTTACTTTGAAACATCACTGTTCCATTATTTATAATACATTTCATCACATGCATCAAATTCTGTGAATGATCTCCAGCTCGCGGAAGACTAACTTCATGAGGAGCTCGCTGATGTCCTCCAACTTGCTCATGTTGGGGAATTTCTCCTGCATGAGCTTCTTCACCCCTCGACTCATGCCCACGGGCACCACCTTCAAGCTGCTGCAGGAGGAAACGGAGAGGCTTAGCGGACACTGTTAGAAAGCTCACAACATAGCATCCATTTGAAGATGCATCAGTACGTTTACTTTGAAAACAAAAATCACAGGAAAGTCATGTTTTGAAGTTGCATCATGTGCACCTTTAAAATTGGAGACAAGAAAGCAAAGCAAAGCCACTTACTAATGACGGAACTCCACCTCTTGGGACTCGGGTTTATAATTTATCAGCACACATCTTTTTACGCTGTTGAGGTTGAGCTGAGAAACAAGAAATAAATGATCGAAACATGCACCAGAAAGCTTCATAGCTTCTCACCACCAAGAGGACAACAACATCAGCTGGATGTACACATCACAAATCTCAGAAGACTATACTTGCATCACACGTGTAGAAACATTTTACAGCTCTGAGCGAGTGGATTACCTTGTGTACGTTGATCGAGGGGAACATGTTCTGGAACATGGTGGCCATCAGCTTGATGTGCATGCCTTCGACGCCAAAATTATTCAGCACTAGCAAAGGATGGTGGGAAAACTGCTGTTCATGCATCCTGTGCCTCTTTAAAGACGAAACTACGTCTTTGATGAGGGTGTACTGGAACAAAGACCATTTACTTTTAGAACAAATTACATGAATGTTCGTAATATAGTCAGTGTTAGACTAGACACATCAGTACGTTTACTTTGAAAAGACATCACTTCACAGTCAAAATCTTAAAATGTCATCATTTGTGCCCTTGAATGTGAGAAATCAAACCAAAGACAGATCAAAAGTAGAGCAATTATATACCTTTGCAACACGGAAATATAACATTGGACCTTTGGGAAGACGTGCAAGCCTCTGTGGAGAAAGAGTAATTTTAGGTATTATTGTATTTGAACAAATAATTCAATCTTCGTATTAAAGTTATAAGATATAAGAAAGTAAAATGTAAGTTTATGCGACAGCTCACACATAAATAAAAGGCTTTGTTATCATTTACCCTTGTTCCAAACCTTTTCTCTGTTTAACACATTAAATGACATTTTAATAAATATTGGAAACCATACAGTTGATGGTAACCATTCCAACCATGAACGCCAAGGGCTACAGTCAACTTTTACCAACATGCTTCAAAATATCTTCTTCTGTGTTCAACAGAATTTGAAATCTCATACAGCTATAGAACAACTTGAGTGAATAAATTACAGATTTACAGTACATTTCAGGTGTACTATGCCTATGTGTCACACTTCACTATAGTTCCTAAAAAACACACAGAACACAATATACAACAGCCAAATAACCAATGTAGCAGTAACTATTGAACCCTATCCTTTTTACATAATACTCATACACTCACCATGTTTATAGTATTTTCAGTTTTGGTAAATATGGAGAAGTGCGTGACTCCTAGTGGTCCTGCCACTGCAACAAAATCTTTCAAGACGTTGTTCTTCCGCACCTGCAAACCAGGACAACAGTGTCAGCGGGTAAACACAAGACAGTACAGCAGAGCTGAGCAGCAGTTGTGAGGAGCACCTTCAGAGATCTGGCAGTGAAGGGCTCCATGACTCGTCTCATGTCTGCCTCGAGCTGAGTGACGTTCCTGCCGATCTGCCCGCGGTGAAACACGAAGGTGTGCGGCACAGAGGAGTAAGTCTCCTCGGCCACACGGCTGGCGTCCAGGCGGGCTTTCCTCTGGTTCTTAGTCCATGAGACAAAAAAAGTAGCTTAGCGAATTGTTACCTTTAATTTGTAATTTGTCATAAAGCTAAACACACACACACACACATACATATTATATATACACACCTACATATACACACACACACATATATACATACACACATTACCGAATCTCATTCCATATAATAAAATGAATAGATTTTGCAAAGTCAAAACCAGACGGACTACTAGTAACGTACTTCATAACACGCACTTAAGTATGTATGCACGTTAAACACATAATTACCTTCGATTTCCCCATTTTTAAGGACAGTAAAACCTATCCAAGATGAGAGCGCAAAACTGAACTTGGCTTGATTTTAACGCGAATACCTCATCTAAAATATCTTCACGTGTTGCTAACCAGCACCCATCTTGTAAATCCATGCGGCGTGGGTGCGCATGCGCAGGGCATTGCACGACGCGCACAAGCTGAACGCTTGATTTTCACACGCGCCGTCTGTTGGACGGGATGAATTACTGCACGTGCGTATATTGGTATATATTTGCAAATATCGTTATCTTATAATTGCAGAAGTCATAGAAAGTCGTAGTCTCAACCATGACAGAACTAGCATTACAGTTATTTTTCTTACAAAGCAAGTAGTCGTGTAAATTTGAGCAATTTCCTACATTCTGTAGGCCTAATATTGTTGGCAAAAACAACAACAACAAAAAATATAATATTTTAAAATTAGCTGTATTTTGGCATATGTGACCCTGCTGGACCACAAAACCAGTCACACAGGTCATTTTTTATTTGTAAAATAAATAGGCTTTTCGTTTTTTGTTAGGACAGGACAATATATCTCGCTGAGATCTGAGAATCTGGAATCTGAGGCTGCAAACAAATATCAAAATATTAGGAAATCATCTTTAAAGTTGTCCGAATGACGTTCTTGGTGGTGGGTGTGCTTGCGTTTGGGGGACAGGACCAGAAAGGACGGGGGCTGGTCTCATTAGGATGGTTTGTAATTACACTCTTCTTTGTTTAGAGATCCTTTGACAAGAGCTGATCTTCCTGCTTTAAAAGTTTACTGTCAGTCTGGTTTGTCTCCCGCTGCCCACTGTCTTTGAACGTCTCCACTGAAGAGCACCGACCAGGCAACCTCTGCTGCAATCATGTTCAATTATTAATGGCAAAGACAGTGAATTTTCATTGATATAAGCTTTTAGTTATAAAGAGCACAGATCATACGCTCATATATTGTTTGCATCATTTGGAGGACAAGGCATTAGCTTAAAAAGTGGCTTAATCCAAAAAGAGAAGATCATCTGGTGATATTAGAAGGTAAGAGAAATATTTATTCTTAATGTCATTTGTTACATGGATATATTCCACATGGTTTATTTTATACATATCAAAAATAATTACTGTAAATATAAATAAGCATTTCAGTTATGTAGCTTTAGTTGAAATGTCCCATAAATATTAGCTGCTTTGGATTAAAGAGCATCAAAATATTTTAAATATATATATGCAATTTGCAATATCATAAGTGAAACTTTCCAAATTATTTATTAACTTATAGCTCATAATTCATTTGGAGACATTTACTTCAAATTTAAACAAACTGCCATTACTTTTGTATTCATTTTTGGTACTCTCTAATAGGCATCAGAGTGTTTTTAGTACATTTGTTAGTACATTTGAGTTTTCAGTAGTCGCCTCAGTCAATGTTTAGATTTGTTAATTGCTTATGACATTTATGATGTGTACCAAAGCTGTAATTTTCATCAGCATTGACTTTAGCTATTGCTTTTGACAATCAGATGAAATAAAAGGTTGAGTCAGGCCCTGTTTCTGTTGACATGCTAATTAACCCAAGAAAAGGCAAAACATCATCAAACATGAACATCTGGCATGCATCAAAAAGCCAGGCCTCTTCAGTTAATGAGTAGTTGCTTATAATGTTAAAAATGAATTGTAAAAAGTTTTAGCTCACTGGAAAATTAAAATTTATTGTGACACTGTAGCAAAAATTTATAGCTCAAAAAGATTTTTTTTTTTAATGCGAAAAATCATTAGGCCATTAAGCAAAGATCATCTTCCATTAATACAAATATTTTATTTCCTACTGTAAACAAATCAAAATGTATTTTTGTAAGATTTTTTATTTTTTAGATTTTATTTGCACTCTCAGATTCCAGACTAGAAACAAAACGAAAATATCGCTGACAAATATTGTTCTAGCCTAGCAAACCATGTTGTACATCAATAGAAAGGTTTTCGCAATAAGACGATGAAAAATCCCAATTTCGAAATTTTGTGGTCACAGTGGTTTAGTACTTTTTAACTTCTTTTTCAAGTCAGTTCAAGTCTGAACAACACAATCTAATGCCAGTTGGTGGCTAATTCACACGCAGTCTGCGTGCAGTCTGTAAAATGCTAAGATTTTGCATTTTTTTGTTTCTTATGGCTCAGTTGCAACACTTATGGAAATTCCAGTGACTTGTGCCTTGGTCTTCCTGCTGGTTTTTGATGGGGGCTGCGGTTTAGACACCTCCAAGGGTGATGCGGGTCAGAAAAGGCCATCTCGAGCGACAGAGAACAAGCCGAGCCGCTGTTCCTACACTTTCATCGTACCTCAGCAGAAGTTAACGGGGGCGCTTTGCGTGAGCACCGAGACGGCTCGTGTCAACCGCTCTGAGATGGCGTCCCTGCGCGCGCTGCTGGACCGCCAGCAGGAACAGCTGGACACAATGCGTGGGCAGCTGGAGCAGGAGGGCGCGCTGGCCAATGAGATGCGAGTTCTGCGAAGGGAGAGCGTCAACATGAACGCCCGCATCACCCAACTCTACGCTCAACTGCTGAATGAGATCATCCAGAAAAAGGATCAGGCTTTGGAGCAACGGAGGCTCGAGGGTTTGGTGTTTAATGCAACGGCCCAGGTAGCTCAAATCATTCCCTACTGTAAAGAAACATTATTATTACCTCAGTTGTTTCTCCTAGATGCAAGTGAGATGGGAGAGTCTCAGAATGACTGTGCACAGATTTACCCAAATGTGAAATAAAAAGCCCTACATTTTAATATAATCTAAAAAAAGCAAGACTAAACAGTGCATTTTAGCATGCTTTAGTATATACACTTAAGTGAAGCAATTTTAGCTTTTTTGTTGACCCACTTAAGCACATGTTTTCGGACAAGCATGTGAAGTAAAAATATGTTAATGGCATTTGTAAAAATCAGTATATTTGTAAACACACATTTGTAATAATGAAGCTGTTGAAGTTAAACATTTTAAACAGGTTCATTTTACATTTTTAAGTAGTAGTATACTTTAAAGTTTACCTTTTAGTGTGACAACAAAACACACTTTAAATGTGTGAAAAATAGTAATGAAAGTGTACAGTCTCTTTAAATACACTTAATATATTTAATGATATCATATTACCTGCAATATTTCGCATTATACTAAAAATATAGTATTATATAATCTGCATACATTTTTTGCAAATACTCAATATTAAGATTAAGTACACTACAAGTGTACATTCACACTATAAAGCACACTTGTTTTTCACAATGAATGTATTGATGCATTCATTTTAGAGAAAATTATTTGCATCGCTTATTAAGTTTTCTACTTTTTAATCATTTTTTTTTTTCACAAAAAATCCTAACAGGTGCTTCAGGTGTCCAGCAGTTACAGAGACCTGGAAAAGAAGTATGACGCACTTACTTCTCTAGTGAGCAACCAGAGCCAATTAATCACGCATCTAGAGAAACAGTGTCAGCTCAAGAACCCCACTAAAGAACCGCAGGTAAGAACATCTGCTATGGGCACTGTGCTTTTGCTTTGTAATGTGGACTTTTATGTTGTAGTTTTACATGTTTCCTGTTCCTTTTTCCTCTTGTTATTAGTTTGCTTGTTTCCAGCTGTGTTTAGTTAGTCTTGTTAACCCCTATTTGTAGCCCGTGTGTTTCCTGTATTCATTGGCCCTGTTCCAAAATGGCACCTCGTGGCTTTCTTCTGAGGCAGCATGTTTCGTTACAAAAGGGCATTTTGAATGTATGATAAAAGTCTGCTTTGTAGCTTGCCTCAGTGTTAGGCGGCAAATAGCAAACGCCAGCGTACACAGCAGCCACTAGAGCGTAAAAGCACATGAAGTGTGCCATTTGAGATGGTGCCGTAGTCTTGTGGTGTTCTTTAACGGATGACGTCAATGAGCTCAGCCTGTGGTTTGCGTCTTGCATCTTGGATTAGTTTTTTCTTGTGTTTTGTTATTGTTTTAATAAACACTGTCTGCATTTGCATCCAACCGTTCCTCAACTCTTAAGTTCTTCCTCCGTGAGTCTGAGCTTTCAGGTTTGGACAATCCACGAACAAACAGCCGTTGCCATGTCACATTTAGCATGAATTTCGTTACAGGAAACCACATCACTTCCGGTTCAACAGTCAAGTGAGTTTGTGGATGAGAACACAGAGCACGAAGGAGTGGCCAGAAATATCCAAAGAGACCAAAGTGTCCCTTTGCACCAGGAACAGAGCCCTCCGGAACTGCTGGAGACCTTGGATGGCTTGCCCACTCTGCCAACAGACATACCTTTCACCAGTTACCCTGTGACTAAATCTCCAGGTAGCCTAAAACCTTTAAAGGGGGTGTAGCTGCCACTGCGGTTTTGACTGTTTTTTAGTTTGTTGCAACTGCGTTTTCTAGGATTTTCAGTGTACTGAACGACCTAACAATTACTTAAATGACTCAGCGTTGTCCCTCCTTTGATGCGAACGCATCCTTTTTGCCTGTTTTATCATTCTCAGAGTGAAAACCTTGGTAAAAATGCTTCAGCAATCCACCACATTTGAAGTCTAATTCATGTCTGCAGCACAAATGGTTTACGTAAAGTTTAATATTTACAATAAGGGGTTTGTTCAAATCCTTAACCCAAAGTAAGAGCAATAGTAAAAATGAGCCTTGCCTTAGAAAAAGAGTAAGAATCCCAGATGCGAGTCGCATCCGTGTTTCCCACGTAGGAGTTCGGAAGCCCTGGGTGTCAGTGACCCGTGTCAGGAAGCTTTATCTCTGAGAATTCCAAACAGTGCCTTATCAGAGATGGTGACCCTCATTACTCTTCACAGAACTGCGAGAGCTGCTTTCAGGCTGAAAGCGGTGTTATTAGCATAAGCACACGCACACACATGCACATAGCAGAGGCAACTTAATCACCACCTTTATAAAAGCTTCGTGAAACAACCCTTGAATTACAATGCAATGCTTTTGCCTCCACCAAGTTGGGTGTGAGATTACAGGACACAAGTCCACTTCATTTGACAAACCCAAATTACAGCCACTTTTACGGCAGCCACTAGACTGTTTTAAAGCACACTCATGCTGACGTTTGCAATTAAAGAAGGGTTTCGAGTTAGATATTTGTGTAGAAAATTTTTTAAAGGAACAGTTCACCTCAAACTGAGAAATTGCTAAAAGTGTACTGAGAGGCCAAGCAGAATAAACTACAAGTTATACACACATCTCAAGTCCGTCAGTTAATGTATTGAGAGGCAAAAAGATGTTTGTCTGTTCATAATGAAACCTATTATGCACCTATTATGGATTACTGAAGATTACATTTTTAATGGAGTGTGTAACACAGCTCTAAGTAAATGAATACATCCCGCAAAGTTTTAAATCTGAAAGTGCACTGCGTAAAGAGTTATTATCTCTCAACTCTGAGTTATTGAAACGAGTATTTTGATGTCACCATGAAACATTAGCATATTGCCCACCCACTTCGCATTTTCATGTTGGCCTGAATGAAGATGCAGCTTTTGGAGCGTTGAAAACTCACAGCAACTGCCTTAAATAAAATCAACCAATCACCGGAGGGGTTTGGAAAGATTAGTCGTTGAACAAATCATTTGGGGGTCGTTGAACAAATAAGGTAAAAATAAATGCATGTTGCAAAAAAATAAAAGTGTTTTTTTTATTTACATGCATGTCAGCCTTTTATAACCAATAATAGGGAAACTTTAAGATACTTGTAATTTCCGGCTAAAATGCGCAACAAATGCATCTGCTGTATATCTTGAGTGGCTGGAGGGTGAGTATTTTCAGTGTTTTTTTATTTTTGGGTGAACTGTTCCTTTAAACGAGAAACATTTACAGAGTGAATTTAAATTAATTGTAAAATAACATAAAAAAATGGTACAGGTATTCAAAATGAAACTTTTTTTTTAATAAAATAATTTTTTTTTTTTTATTGTTTGCACATACCATAATTGACATGTACTGTAATTGACATGTTGATTTGTTTGCACATTGTTTGTTTGCTTCTTTAATAAATCTTTTTTTTTGTTAGGTGTTAGTCTGTATCTAGGTACAGATAAATGCAACGTGCCAGTGAGTGCAGTAGGTCACATTCCTCTGGTGGTTTGTAGGAGTGTGAATTCCTCAATGTTGAACTGATAAGTAAAGGCTGAGAGATGGTTGTATACAGTATACAGGTCATGACCTTGCTGCTTTCTGAACCAACAGAACCGTATCCCTTTACCATCCATCCAGCTCCTCCACACCAAGACAAGACAACTAATACTATACAACACTGGTTTGTTTTCACCCCGAAAACACCAGCAATATTTTTTATGTTAAATGTTTTTGCCATAATATCCAATCAAACCTAAACCAAAGAACAATGCGTAGTTACCTGTTCACTTGATTGCCACCTTCAAAAACTGTATTAGGGACATGAATTATTGATAAATATTTATTCATTATGAATTATTTAATACATTATTCATAAATAAATACTGAATAAAATATACTGTCTCTTTAAAAGGGCCGTGGGATGACTGTCATCATGTGCTGGAGTCAGGGGAGAAGACCAGCGGTATCTACCTGCTGCGACCACGCAATACTAACAAACTTCTGCAGGCCTGGTGTGACCAGAGCAGAGCTCAGGGTGGCTGGACCGTTATCCAGAGGAGACAGGATGGCTCTGTCAACTTCTTCAGGACCTGGGAACAGTACAAGGTGCATGAAACAAAACATGACTTATTTGATAAAGTTGCTATAGTAGGCCTGTGTTCATAACATCTGTGCTAAGTGAACTTTGCGTAACAGTTCTGCCAAAGCAACAAGTTTTAAACAAATTCAATCTCTTTGTAAGAGTACTTTGTACTTTGTGACGGTGCTTTGTAAGTGCTAAAAAGGCCTATTACTCATTTCACATATGGTCATTTGTTTAATTTATAGTAGAATAGAAGTGCAAGTGAGTGAAAGAGAAGTGCAACTATTCAGATACATCATCATCATTTGACAGCACTAGTCTCTGGATTAATCAATGTGCTTGAACAAATCATTTGAGTAAATAATTAAATGACTCACTCATAGGGACAGTCAATTATCTAGTTCCTGAATGAATCAGTGTGTTTGAACAAATCGTTTGAATAAATGAATCAGGGTCCCACTCATAAAGACAGTCATTTTTTTAGTTTCTGAATGAATCGGTGTGTTTGATTGAATCGTTTGAATGGATTAATCAATCAGATAAAGACAGTCACTTGTCACCGTCTACTCGTGTATAGTGTAGAAAGAGTCATGGGTAAATACTTATGACTTGTGGCAAGATTTGCAAAGTTGTCAAGTATATAATTATTTTAAATCGGTCCAGGTTATCTGTTCAGTCATGCAGTGTATTCCATCTTCAATACCACACCTATAACAACGAGTAGAAATATTTTCTCAGCTGACAGGCATTGTGGGCCACGTACGCTGCAAAATAATGTCTATTAGGTGCACCCATGAGCACCCTTATGAATATTACATTTTAATATACAAAATGAACTTTCTTTAAGTAATGAGACAACTATTGCCTACATACAGCATGGCTTTGGCAATCTGGATGGAGAATACTGGCTGGGGTTGGAGTACCTGTACTGGCTCACCTCTCAGGCCACCTACAAGCTGCGAGTAGCCATGGAAGACTGGCAAGGACGACAGGCGTTTGCGGAGTACGACAGCTTTCGGGTGGAAGCGGAGAGTGACTGGTATCGGCTACGGTTGGGCAGTTATCAAGGCAACGCAGGAGACTCCCTCTCATGGCACAATAATAAAGCGTTCACCACTCTAGACCGCGACAAGGACGCTTATTCAGGTGCTCAGTCTATTTTATTGGGGATTTTACATCATTTGTATGGTCAGTCAAGTTTTTCTTAAAGCCATTTGTTGTTTGTTTGTCCTCAATAGGTAACTGTGCTCATTACCAGAAGGGTGGCTGGTGGTACCACATGTGTGCCCACTCCAACTTGAATGGGGTGTGGTATAGAGGAGGCCATTACAGAAGTCGATACCAGGATGGTGTTTACTGGGCAGAGCTCCACGGAGGCTCGTACTCCCTAAAGAAAGTGGCCATGATGATCAAACCTGCTTAACATCCACAGAAACAAATCAGAAGACCACCCAGAGAGTTGAGAGTACTTAAACTGAGTGCCACATTTTGCCGCCATTTCTATGCAAATATGTGACAATGAGCACTAAATGGTTTCGTCCAGCTTCAGGTTATTTTATTAGAGATCTAGTCTTGAAGTTTTATTAATACTGTCGGAACAAAGACATGATTTGAATATTTTTATTCAGATGCAATATTGTAATTTTACAATAGTTTTGATATATTTTCCATTTGATTGTATTTTGTTTCTCAACCGTCAAATAAAAAAGTGGTATTTTGGAAAATCGCATATATACTGTATATATTTTTAAAATTATTTTTAATTTTATTTCTTTAAACTACAACAGTATTCATTGAAAAAAAAAAAACATTTTCATTAATATTTTAGTATGTATTTTGCACCATTTTGTATTGCTTCACGCATGAGGTTTTCTTCCTACTGCGAGTTAAGACAGGATTTCCTGTTGTCAGACTCTTAGAGACTTCACGCCATGCTTATCACAATTAAGAGAAAATAAATCCTTTTCACATACAACACCAAAGGAGAGACTGCATCTTTGCATCTATCATCGATCTCAGGCATAACCAGCATCACTGCTTATCATTTGTTTGACAATGCTCCTGCTTCAGCCGTTGATAGGTCTCTTCTTGATGAGCCATGGTGGTAAGTTTTCACCTTCTATTTTTTTTTTTGTTTTTCTGCCGATCCCTTCAGCTTTTTAATTATTTTAAGCCTAGAAAACCATCTAGGGAGTTCATCCTTATTATTGAAGTTCTGTTTTACTTCTTTTGTTTTTAGATATTTTTCTTTTTTTCTTCAGCTCTTTTTCTATTAACACTGAAGCCGCTTTGATGGTGTCGAGGGTTAGATCTCCATGGTCATTTACAAATAATAAGTTATCGCAGTTTGCAAACAGTTCCTTCTAATTGTATTCGACAACTGCTCTTCATTTCTAAAGCCAGAGACCATAGACTTTTTATTTGTCAAAGTTGTGACATTTGAAAAATTATTAGAGGGTGTGGTAGGTGTTAGAAACTAGAGCACATGTAGGCAGGTCGTCAAGTAGCTTTCACACTTTCAACGCCCAAGTGTTAAAGACATGCTGACCTTTGTTTCTCTAAATGGGGTTTTCATGTAAACTGAATATTGATTGAATCAATTAGTCGATCTTTTCGATGTGGATGCAGTGTTTTGAATGGTTTTGAAGCATCTCTGAAGTTATTTTGCGAGGGACAGTGGGTGGTTGTTTACTAGATGGTTTGGCAAAATAATAGCAACAAACCACAATTTGTCATTAATGTCTGTTGCGGTTCAAGATCCGTAAGGTACCAAAAAGGTTTTTTCCTAACGACCAGCATGAGCAAATGATAAAACCAATGGTTGCCAAGCACCATTTATCACAACAAACACACTCAGTAAAAAGACTCTCATCCCCATATGTGTTAGTTGTAAAAAGCAATGTTTTAATAATCCTGGACACCATGCTGTGCATTTTGTCACATGGATCATAAAACTATTAACGTGGTTCTTGAATTGCGAACAGATATGTACAAGATCAAAAATGCAAAAATGTTATGCTATCTACTAAAAAATGTAACAATATTACACAGAATTATTTAGTCTATGAAACAAAGCATTCAGTTTTATTACTAAAATGTGCTGTTATTTTAAGTAGATTTTTTCAGTTACCGTGCAATTAAAAGACTGTATACTAGATAACTCAAGTAGATAACTACACTGGCATTACCAAAACTACTACTCACTAAACAAAGCATCATTGCTCATGTTATTCTATGCAGTTATTCACAAACTACCCATAAGCTCTGCTCTTCTGCACAGCAGTAATTACAGAAACTTCAACATAACAGAAACACGTTTAAATGTAAAACATAACTTGACATTATCCATTAACCGATGTTTCCCTTCACCCAAAAGCACATAAAATAGCACTTAATTTTATTATTTACTCTCCATATCCAGCCACATGCAAAGCATGCTGGGTTAATACTCTTAAAATAAATAGGTAGCCTTTATTACTTATTATAACTTGTTACTTATTTATGACATCAGCTTACTTCCTTAATTTAAGGCTAGACTCAAACCCTCTTTTGATGAAGAAATAAACTCATTCACATTTGCCATTTACATCTTCATCACATTTAAGTTTCAGCAAGTCATTTGGTCAAAGTAAAGCAGAAATTCAGTTTACATGAATCATGACTAATTTCAATGAACTGTAATAATACTACCTTGCACATAGATTATTTTTTATCATAATTGTGTGTTCTCTATTTAGACGCCTGCGAGATTTTGTTCAGCCCTTTTGATGTTGTGGTTGAATATGGAGCTTCATTTTCGGTGAACTGCTCCTCCAGCAACACCACACATCAGACTGGCTTTAGATGGGGATTTGACGACACAGTTGTGAACAGTGAAGGTATCTCAGCAACTATGGTTGTGACGGACTGGGAGATGAATCTAACATGTTACATGAACTCTACTGAAATGGAGTGTTCACAAGATCTTCCAATAACCATTTACAGTGAGTTTTTTTGTTTTTTCCCTAAAACAAATGATTTTCTTGAATTCACTCACGACTGTGGATATCAATATCCTTGAAATCTATTTACAGAGGCACCAGACAGTGTGTCCATCATCACTGTGGATCACAGCGGACCAATGATGGAGGGAGAGGAGTATGAGCTCCAGTGTGACGTTCTCGGTGTGGCTCCTGTTCAGTATCTCACTGTCAAATGGTACAAAGGACAGACTCTGCTGAATCAAACCACCTTTAATGACAACATCAAGACTCCAGTGAATGAAACTGCCACACTCCTGATCCGTCCAGACCGAGCTGATGATGGAGCTCAATATAAGTGTGTAGCAGAGCTGGAACTGGGAGAAGAAGGACCTCCTCCTACAGAATCTGCTTTCAATGCTGAAGTTTACTGTAAGTTTATTATTTCCAGGATTGCCATTTAATTCAGTTCATATTTTCCGACGTCCTTCTATTGAGAAGCGACTGTCACATTTCATCACATGCAGAACATTTAATTTAAAATTTTAAATCTAATATTACATATTATGAATTAATGCAAATAAAAAGGTTTCAGTACAATGTGTTTAGTGATCTGGTAATAACAGCTGCTCCTTATGTTCCGGTTGTTCTGAGAATTGTATCTCTGTCCTCCTCAGATAAACCAAAATACTCCATTTCAACAGAGACCATCATTCAAGGTGATGATGTCCTACTAGATTTTTTCATTCCACTGCCTAGTGTCATGATTTTAAAGTCAAAAGCACGCTCTGTGTGAAAAGCCACTAAAGCATTGCTAGTTTTTTTGCTAATACACGTGAAAAGTGCAGTACTGATAAATGCCCAAACCGATTTGTAAATGATGCTGTTATTCTGTGATAGAGCTTCATTGGTTTTCAATCACATCCTTTTCTGCAGAAAATCACTGTCCTATTCAAATCGTCCCATGGAGAGCTGTTGTGAAGTACGGTGACCGTGTTTCTGCTGACTGCAAAACTTCAGTCCAGCATCAAGGGATTGGATGGGAAGCCAGTGAGGGAGCAGTGCCCATGATCAGAGACAAGAGTCTGATCACATGGACAGTGTCAGAACTGACAGAATGGGACATTGAGCCATATTGCTTCATAAACTGTAAAAAAGGAGATAAGCCGCATCAGTGTTTAGTAAAGCTCCCAGTCACTGTTTACAGTAAGTTTCTCTGTTACTCTGTTTTTCTGTTAATTCTCAGATATATCTAATAAATGTAGAGTCATCATCACAGCAGGTGTCAGAGCGTGTAAATCTTTCCTCCACAGAGACTCCAGACAGTGTGTCCATCAGCACTGTGAATCACAGCGGACCAATGATGGAGGGAGAGGAGTATGAGCTCCAGTGTGACGTTCTCGGTGTGGCTCCTGTTCAGTATCTCACTGTCAAATGGTACAAAGGACAGACTCTGCTAAATCAACCCACCTTTAATCAAACCACCTTTAATAATGACACCATCCGGACTCCAGTGAATGAAACTGCTACACTCCTGATCCGTCCAGATCGAGCTGATGATGGAGCTCAATATAAGTGTGTAGCAGAGCTGGAACTGGGAGCAGAAGGACCTCAGCCTCATCCCACAATATCATCAGATCCTCTCAACATTACTGTACATTGTTAGTGAACAAAATATTGTTTAATGTCTCCACACATGTGATGAAGCAAGAACTTCTTTCAAATAAGTATGTCTTTTTCTGTTCTCCTATTCCAGTTGCTTCAGAATTTACATTTTGTAGCGACTGGTCACCATTGACAGAGACCTCGCTGGATTCATATCCTTCAAGTTCCTATTCAGTTGTGGGTAATCCTAAGCCAGACATCTCCTGGACACACAGATCATCATCAGTCAATTCCTCTACAATTCTTAACAAACACGATTCTGGCCGATATGTAATCATTGCCAGCAATTACGGCGGTATTGATAGTTGCTTCGTGAACATAACTGTTGAGTGTAAGTGTGAGAGTTCTTCAGGAAATTATATTTTGTGTCTGATTGTGTTTTTAAGTTGATTGTTATCTCCCCAAAACAGATCCTCCAAATCTGAACTGCAACGGGAGCTATGAAGTAAAAGAAAATACACCCTTCAAATGGCCTTGCATAGCTGATGGATGTCCAAAGCCTCAATTCTTCCTCTACAAAAATGGGAAAATGCTCCAGCATGACTTTCATCCCAAGTGGAATGATGGTGGCCTTTATAGGTTAACCGCACTTAACAAACACGGAGCTTCTGAATCTTCATTCAACCTCAACGTCCTACGTAAGAGATGGTCTACAATGTATTTCTTTAATAACCTTTGCCAATTAATTAACAAAGACAACTTCTACTTTTAACACAGATGCTCCAGTGTTTTATGACAGCCAAGATAAGTTTATCGTGGAACAACACAGCAATATAACGCTAGAGTGCCCGTCGACTGGTAACCCAGAACCTGAGGTGTGGTGGAGCTTCAAAAATAAAAACATCTCCACTGGGAGGCGCCACATAAACATCGAGAGAGCCACGTCTACCAATGCTGGAGTTTACACATGCAGTGCCAGCAATGAATTTGGACGCATTTACAAGAGCTTCTTAGTGGAGATAAAAGGTTGAAAACAGTATGATATAATATTAAATGACAGCTTTTATTAATTGCAGGATAAATAACAAACTTTTTTTCCCCCTTCCTTTTTAGATGACATTACCTACTACATTCTGATTGCTGTGGTGGTGGTATCTGCATTGTTTGTTTTAATCTTTTTAGCGGTCTTAATGTGGAAAAGGAGAAAATCAAGAGGATGGTATGAAATACAGCATGAAATGCGGCCCTTAAGCAACGGGGACCATAAGTGAGTTTGATCTTGTTTTAAGAAGCTGCAGATATGTTTACATCGATAAAAACAAAAAGAAAAAAAACGCCAATGCACTGAACATCAAGGTGGTTACGATAAATACATCTGATAAATATCTGTGGTGTACCATGTTAAACTTAATACTGTACGACATGCACGTTTCATCTGTGTGCCTAGGCCTAATCATTTGGATGATATTTTAGTAAGAAGAAAAAAAGCTTGAGATGAGTAGGTCTAATAAATAAATATTTAAAACGTGTCACATGACAAAATTGTTTGCTGTATTTTGATTATGGTTACTTGCTTTATAAGTGTTACATACGGTTTGCCTTGAGAGATGATCATATTTAGTTAAATATGTAAATAGAAGTACAAGTTTGTGTTAAATAGCATGTTACTTTTGTTAATTTTTGCTCATTTAATGTTTTTTTTTTGATGATGATGATGATCATGAACAATCTCAAGGGTTAGGTTATAATACAGGTTTGACAACACATTTTAATGCATGTCCTATAAGTAAAGTTGTATAATAATGATGCAGAAATGATGGACAGATGTTTCTGAAAATAAAATAAAAATTATAACAAGCTTCTTTTGCCAACATATTTTACTTTCTTTTTGGAGCCTGTTTTGTAGTTTTTAAACCCCAGAGAGAGAGAGAGAGAGAGAGAGAGAGAGAGAGAGAGAGAGAGAGAGAGAGAGAGAGAGAGAGAGAGAGAGAGAGATTCACTATTCAAAGATTATATACTTTTTATGTATATTTTTGAACTGTATCTGACTGTCCATTGTATGATATCGTATGTAAAAAACAAAATTAACAAAATGCATGTTAATCAATAAACAGCATGTTTTTAGGGCGTATGTTTTTAGAAGATTTGTTAATGATTGTTATCGTGTGGTGTTAATAATTTAATAAAGGCCATGCCCCTCCACTCTGTTTTTTTGAAGTTCTCCCTCCTGCAGACAGGCAGATCTGAAAGCTGGAAACTGGATCCGGCGGCTCCTTTAAGAATTAGGGATCTGGGAGTGACGCGGCAATGAAATCCAGTTGATCCTTCTCTCGCTTTGCGACGAAAAGTATTTGTGCCACCTCAAAGTAGCTGCCGCCGGAGATCCGTCGCGATTTGTTCAGCGTCGCGCGCGAATGTGTGGGAAAGGAATGACTCTCGTTCTTTGATCCTGTTTTAAACATCTGTTACTCTTGTAAGTCGGGATAACTTCGCAGCCTGATAGAGTGGAGCGCCGGGAGAGCTGAACATGGACTGGGGCACCGAGCTTTGGGTAAGTTCGGAGGATAGACTTTTGTGGTTTAAGTTTCATCCCTCTGTTCCCCGACACACGGCGGCGCGACCCGAGCTCTTCGCGACCGAACGCGTGTGCCTGAATTAACGTTATTTGTCGGCAACCTCGAAGAGGATGAATGCATCAAAACGCGACCTGGCAAACTGTGAAATATATTTATGACCTCACTTTTTGAACTTGTCAGTTGTCAACATTTAACTTCAGCGGTGAATGTGAACATCCGCTTATACTCTAAAGTTGAGCAGAATCATAGCAACAACAACAACAACAACAACAACAACAACAAGAGCTGTAACCGTTATCCATAATCATTGTATCCGACTAAACTCAATATTAAATAGGCTCTATCTATCTATCTATCTATCTATCTATCTATCTATCTATCTATCTATCTATCCTATTAAGGTTAGCTAGCTATGATGACTTTGAGTGATTCGTTTTGTTGTTTAATTACACGTATGTGAGGTACGACCAACAGCTTTTTGCATTAGTGCCACTATTTTGTGATTAACTTGTGTTTTTAACTAAGTGCCGTTTTTATTTCAATTCCCAGGCTGCTTTGGAAAAGGTGCTTTGGCTTTGTTTACCATCTCACGCAGGCTTAATAGTGTACTGCTAATGAGAAGTGCTTTCTGCCCGTTTAAGAATGCATGTTACAAAGCCTGCTGTTGGGTTTCGGCGTGTTTCGTAGATCATTTGGAGGGCTTTAATAAGCAGACCCTGCTTACCACAGACGCCCGAGAAAGATCTTTATTTAGTGACCCTTACTGGGTTTTCTTGACACTTTGTTTTTTTTGTTGTTGCCCCAAATGGACTCCAGCGACTACTCGACTTCGTGCCAGTCGAAGCGCGAATGTAGGATAGAGAAATGGACCGTGACACCGTCACCTGTACATCATCCTGCCTGTTTTAAGTCGTCCCATTTCCCATAATGTCCCATCTGCGCTCTGAGGTTCCCACCTCTTTTGGCTAAAGGCAGACGCCGTCAGACCTTTCCACATGCCTGCAGTGTGTAAATGGAGCGTTGCTCTGAAGTGGGTGGGGATTGTTTGACCTCGTTGCTGTCGCTCCCCCTAGGCCTCTGTCCGCTGTCCCCTTTCCGTCTTCTACTGCACCAGCCTAATTAGTTTTGCCCTAATTTTATAAAAACGCATCATCCAGTTCACATCGCTGTTTATTTTGGTGTTCCGCTTCGCTAGAAAGTTTCCCTTTTTCCGTGCTTTTTGAGGGACGCCATTGCCAGCCAGGGAAATTACAGTGGTTTCAGCTTGGTAGTAAACAGAAGTGAAAGCTGGGGTTTGTGAGGACTTGTTTCTCAGGTGTAGACGCTTCAGGCATTCCTAGTGCAAAGTGCGTGCAGTGTTTCTCATAAGTCTAGCATTGGTTTACCGTCACAATGTCTTGCCTAATTGGTTTTGGCCGAGTTAGTCATTAAGTGGCATTCCCATGGCTACGCTACGGCATCTGTCCACTCGTTCGCTGTTAATCCACTAACTATTTTTAGCAGGTCAAGATTTCCGTTTACTGATAGGAGAGCGGCTAATTTTTGTTGGTTTTAGCGTTTGTTTAAATTCTTTCGGCATGTCTTGAGAAATGCCCCACGGCAGGCTCCTTATTAAGTCATTAGAGAATGACGAAGGACAGTGGCATTTCGCTGTGGACTCTCGTATTGGGGAAGTTGTGGACTGGTACTCTCTGCACAGGCTGGGAGAATAGCTTTGCATTAGGGGAAGGAGGAGTTAATGATAGCGGAAAAGTACAAGGGAGGGGTCAAGACTAGGCTGAATACAATGCCACAGATAAGAGGATCCCTGCTGTAAATTATGCCCAGGACTGTTTTTATAACCTCAGTGGATGCTTTCAAAGGGGATCTCTGTCGGTTTTAAGATTGTGATGATAGCGGTTGGTGTGAATTTTGAGTGAAGTCACTGCTGATTCGAATCTGAGGGAGTTGTTTTAGTCTACATGTAAAAGTTTGTTCAACCGAAAAAATAATCACAAACTTGTTTGTTTTTGCTCATCTTTGAACAAAACTGAACCGTGATGCTGGCATGGCTTTAAAAAGTGATTAAAATGTCTTTTTGTTAAATTTATTTTTTTTTTTAAATCTTGATTATTTAGGTTCTCAATGTGGACAAAGAATTATAAATATCGAAAAAATCCAATGGTTTTTGTTAAGAAATCCAAAGTATTATGAATTTGCCTAGATGATAGTTATTAAATGATGACAAAATAACTGAAAATTGGAGGAACTCTTGAACACTTAATTTCTTCATTTGAATTTTATGCAAACAATCCGGAAATACGTTGGTTATGCATAAATTGGAAAATTTGACCTGTTTTTCGGATGCTTTAAAGATTATTTTTAATTGTAATAAGCCTTTAAATTCTCAATGACCCATTGTCATGCAAAAAAAAAGTATTTAATTAATAAATAATATCTTAAATACCTCTTTAAACAAACGTACAGTTGTATATGATGTGCTGAATTTAACTGATGATGTTTTTAAGTTCAAAACTGTATTTACAGTAATAGTATTTCTTTGCTTTATGATATTGAGAATCTTTCTATTGTATTGAAGAACAATGTCATTTCTTGGTTATTGACTTTTCCTTGTGTTTTGGCGTTGGCTTTCAAGTTTGTCAACACAAACATTTCCGTACAAATTTGCTGTATAAATATTTGCATGCAAACAGAAGCTTAGCTTGTGATTATCGCCGACATAAACAACCGCCTCTTGAGGCTTTGTTTTGAATGAAGTTGAAAAGCACTCTATTTTTTGCGAGTGAGTGGGTTGTGAGGGGGTAGGGAATTCTTCTCTTGTTCTATATTAATGGACTCCATTTTGAGGAGAGAGGAGGAGTAGGTGGAGTCAGGACATGGCTTGGCTTGTTAGGAATGTCATCCCAAAGGCACCTCCCTCCTTCCCACTTCAAAACGCATATCTAGGTCCGGGGCCGATGGAGGTAGCACCGAGGGGGTTGGGGGTGCTTTAAGATATCAGCTCTCTCAAATGTTCAGACCCGTACTTGATACGTAACGCACTGCCCCACCAAATAAGGAACTGGGAAAAGGGGAAAAATACAGCCAAACGGGACCGTTTCCGATATTTTTCTTCAGGAAAATGCTGACAAATGTTTGACAAATTAGTCTCTAGGTCTGTTTTTGTTTTGTTTCGGGCATGCTGTAGGAAGTCGCATGTGATATTCATATTTTTGTTGCGCACCACTGAAATGCAGCAGGAAGTAGAGAAGACTTCCACTTCCTGTGTCCTGTCTGTGGCAGGATGAGTTTAAAGCCCCGAGGAACCCCCTGCCTCCCACAGATAACTTTATAGGGTCAAGGGTTGTGAACAGGCAGGGAGTCTCTGGGATGTTCTTTGTGTGGACAGATGCAGGACAGCTCATTGATGACTCTTTCACTTAACTCACGTCAGCACTGCAGATGGCATGGCGTTAGTATTAATGACCCTGGACCACAAAATGTATACATCCTCTGAAAGCTGAATAAATTTCATTTAGATTATTATAGGACTATATTTGGCTGACATACAACTATTTGAAAATCTGTCATCTGAGGGTGCAAAAAAAAAAAAATAAAATATAATATATATATATATATATATATATATATATATATATATATATATATATATATATATATATATATATATATATAATATATATATATATATATGAGAAAATCACCTTTAATGTTGTCCAAATTAAATTCTTAGCAATGCACATTATTACTATACATTTTGATATATTTATGGTAGGACCTTTACTCAATGATTTTTAGCATAAAGTAAAAGTTGATAATTACATGCAATGATACGTTTCTTGTTATTGCTTCAAATATACCTTTGCTACTGTGTTTTGTGCACCAGGGTCACATTTATTAATTATGAATTAATTACGATTAACTATGTGTTGTGTTTGTAATCGCAGGAATAAATTACGATGAAAAATATATTAAAACCGAAAAAAACATACTAATTAATGTTTAGTAATAATGTTTTACAAAATGTTGAATATTGATGAAAATAAATGCAGCCTTGGTGAGCATATTGGCTCTTAATCATTTAAAACATTTGAATGTTAAGGGCGAGTGAAAAAAAAAAAAATACAAATGCGCAAATCATTTTTATAGAGATTTTTTTTCATCTACAGAGAAAAGTAAGAGTGCTCATTATTGCTGAAAAACACGATTCCTGTTTAGCATTCAGATCTCTGTATGCACAAAGGCACAGATCCCTAAACAAGGCCGTATTTGCAGATCACATTGTTTTGTAGTAGGATTTAAAAAAACTGAACTAGCACCTCATTGCTGTAGTTGTAAGAAGAAGTTGCACAAGTGGAATGCATAAAACATTTGTTATATTATTGTGTTTTTTTTAATGGAAATTGGGCGATTATATTGCATCACCAAAATTATTGAGGTCATATACATATATTGTGCGATAAGTTGATGTATTGATTATTGCGAGAGGCACATATGTGCACATAAAAGCATTTATTGTTGCAATTTGACAGTTTCTGGGCTTTAAGTCTGGCTGTTTCTGTAGAAGCTGCAATATTCATCCATGGGCAGTCTGCTGTTCCTCTTTTTACTTTTTCTGTTCTCAAATTAGTTGGATTGATTCAAGTGAGGAAGCCGGTATGGCCAGGCCATCACTTTGCATAATCAGATGCAAGCTTTCTGCTCTCATGCAGAGCTTTGATCAATGGTTGAGGTTAGTCAAACTTGAAGCAATTTGTCCTGCGTGTATCTTGATGCAACATCTTCATGATTACATGATTTAGACAAGATCCCCCTAAAGCCCACCCTCAGAAGCACTATATGAATGCATGCTCATTGCTACTAATGAGATGTGGTGGCATATGTAATCTAAAGCTGTTTACTAGTTCTTTTTTACAATTTGTTTCATACATTTCTGCAGGAGCATTTGTGACTAGTGAAGGTAAAGTAGATTAAAAATGGTAAAATGCGTGGACCTAAGATCATATATTGGTGTTCCTTTAAAAGTAAAGTTCAGGAAAATTTGATAACTTTTTATACTTAATTTATAAAACAGTTACCTGGAACCAGAAAGCTCAAAATTCTGATTCATCTTTAAACCCGTTTTATTTCTGTTTTCAGATCTCACAAGTGTTTCTGTTCTCTTTTTTTGGCAGCATTGTGTCTATTTAAACCAGCTTTTTAAAGGGTTATTAAATGCTATATTTCTATGGTGTTAACTGAGATGTTCTGCACATTGTTTATCGTTTTCAAATTGTGGAAAACACCAGGAGTAACTGAGGAAAGAACCTAACGGGTGTATTCCACAATGAAGCGCATGTCGTCGCAAAACAATTTCAAGCCAGGTGACGGAGGAGAATGCACAGTAAAAATCACGCAGTTCACGAGATGTAATCAAACAGATGGTGAACACTATCAACAGCAATTTTTATGTTACGATCAGACCACAGATCTTTGTGAGGGATGGATCCAGACTGAAGCTTGCGATGGCAGTCCCGCCAGAAACAAAGAAAATAGAAAAAATTAGCATTTCAGGAAGGCTGTTGAAGAGTTTAGGAGCCAACTGGGAAAAGGCTCTACCTCCTTTAGTGGATTTTGCTACCCTAGGTACTACCACAAGTCCAGAGTTTAGAGAACATTGTTAACATTGGTTTAAAAAGGTTCGTTTTGGATTGTTATCTTCCAGGTTTAAAATCTACTGTTTCAGCATTACAGGATGTGGCCTAGCTAAGCTCTACACATCGATGACACGTCATGTGTCATAATTATTCATCAGACTGTGTTCTGTGATGCTGAGCTGATTTGCCAGTTTTTTTGGCTGACAGGTCATGATTTTAAGAGACCCATTGTTAAGAGATTGTTGTTTTATTGCTTAATGGTACTTTTCTTAAATTTATCACAGAATTTTCCCACACTCAATTCTTGTTTAATACGTATATAGTGAGAAAAAGTTTTTGGAGTAGGATATGGCATGGGAAAAATCAATACAATGAAAGTGTTATGCCTCCCTATAATAATTTGTGACCCTGGACCACAAAACCAGTCATAAGTAGCACATTGTTAGCAATGGCCAAAAATACACTGCATGGCTCAAAATAATTTTTCTTTTATGACAAAAAAAATTAGGATATTAAGTAAAGCTCATGAAAATATTTTGTATTTTTTCCACAATAAATATATCAAAACTTTTGATTAGCATTATGCATTACTAAGAACTTCATTTGGACACTATTTAAAGATGGTTTTATAAATAGGATATTTCTGTGTGTGTAAAAATTATATATATTTGTTTATATATATATATATTTATATATATATATATATATATATATATATATATATATATATATGTATATATTTTTATAGATAGTTAGATATTTCTATGTATATATATATATATATATATATATATATATATATATATATATATATATATATATATATATATATATATATATATATATATATATATATATATATATATATATATATATATATATATATATATGTATATGTATTTTTTTTTTTATATCCTCAGATTCAAGTAGTATCTCAGATAAATAGTGTCCTATCCTTACAAAGACATGATGTATACATTTTAATTCCAAAAAACGTTTTGTGGTCCAGGGTCGCATTTCATGAAATACCAGTGCAAGAATGAAGAGTGGCGTCAGACCACCACGGTCAAATGTATCTTGATCAGTGCCTCACAAATGAAAAGAAGTTACAGTTTTTCACACACGTTTATTCGAGGGCTTACTCTTGATGTTTTTTTTTTGATGTTGCAGGACCAAAATGACATCCTTGATAAACACACACAATCTGGCCTGGACCTGGTGGAGAAATACGTGAAGTTTGTGAAGGAGCGAACCGAAATCGAGCAGAATTACGCCAAGCAGCTGAGGTAAGAGACTTTAATATCCTCAATATCCAGTTTGTTCTGGATGGAGCTGTGTGTTAGCGTGTACATGTGCATGCACGCTGGTGTGTGTTTTCTCCAGAGCTGTGTCCGATTGTGAAATATTCGCGTCTTGTGACTTATTCGGGGCAGAACTGAACTTGTTGGCACCTCTGAGCTGTAGCGTTGGCCTCGGTCCAGAGGATAAGCATATTCGCGCCTGCACCCCTTCTCATTCATGACTGGGCCTTGACACTCGCTTGATCTGTGCCAGACCATTCGGAGTTCCACCTCTCTCTCTCTCTGTCCTCCCTCCCGCTGTGAGAGAAGAGAGGAAGTGGGAGCAGACGAGCATATGACTGAGAGGATGTGAATGGATGGAGTGAAAGTGGGGAAAGCAGCTTAGCATTAGCGTCCGCCTCTACTTCTCATGTGCAGACGAAGGAAAGAAATGAGCACGAAGGCCTTTCTTTTTTAACTTTCGTTTTGCAGTCGAGCCCTTTCGATTACGCCGTTGTGATCGGTCGGCGGTAATTGAAACCCGTGCGAGTGAGCTTCTGTCTGCAGTGACCGTGACAAATGGCAGGACATTTTGCATTTTGTTAAGCGCTTGGTTTGCGGATCAATGACAGTCAAGATTTACAATTTGAATTTATGTTGACTTTTTGTTTGGAAATAACAGTGAAGTTTAGGGTAAACGTGAAAGTAAACCGAAAAAGATATTTTGAGGAATATTGAAAAGCAGACAGTTTTGCTTTCTGTTTTCTTTCATTGTATGGACAGAAAAATACAAAGGAAGTCAAAAGGAACCAAAATCTTTTGGTTATCCACATTCTTCAAAATAACTGGTTTGCAATGACATAGGAGTGAGTAAATGATGACATCCGCCTCAATTATTTCCTTTTTGGCTGAAGAACTGTATCTCGAAAAATGGCATGTGGTAAATAACTGTACAGTGAAAATAATATATTTCCTTCCACCTTGAATTAAAAACTGTATTTTTATACATTTTTACAAATATCCTTCATTATTAAGTCATATAAAACCATACATAAGTAACCTTGCCTTTTCACCCAAAAAAACAACAAACAAATAAAATATTCACACATACATACTTGAATACATTAATATATATATATATATATATATATATATATATATATATATATATATATATATATATATATATTTATATTAAATAGTTATGCAGTAGTCAACATTTGATGCGGATCAAAAAAAAAAAAAAAAAATTCAAAGTTCTCCCAAGTCAAGAATGCATTTAATTTTTTAATATTTGATTTTTATTATTGTACGGAATGTAGTTTTTTCTTAAATATTAATAAACAATTTTTTTAGGGAACAATCACCAAATGATTATGCCAAATTACTTGATAAGCTTTTCTATGTATTTTATTTATGTGATTTTTTTTTTTTTATTCGTAATGACATCAAGATACCAAAATGTAGGGCTCAAACTATTATTGTTATATCTAGTAAAATTTTAGCGCAATAAGTATCGTTTTATCACCTAGCCCTAGTTGTATGCAAGCCATTGTAGGTATGAATAGGGCCAGACAAAAAAGTAGTTTCTTGTCATTGATCATTTTATTCCTGCAGTATTTCTACATTCTTACACTTGCCCACAGTGAGCTTTCATTGGTCCAGAATCTTGCTTCAAGATGACAAAATAAATATAAACATCTGATTGTGATCGTGCCGCATCATGTTATCGTGTTTTCATATTCAGTGTGTGTATATCTCCAGAAACTCCCTTTTGTGCCTGATTAGTGTTGTGGGAAGTAAAACAAAAATAAGGAAAATTTCCCTGTGACAAACCCAAAATACAAAATGATGTGTGTATTTTGGAAAGACCAAATGCAAATACTTCACAGCCACCTGCTCCAGCAGGACTTCTGCATTTTTCAGTCTCCAGCGTGGCACGTTACGCAACCTTTTGCTATTTGAAACCTGAGTGCTTGCAAATGACATTATTATGATGTAGTTGATCTTCTTTTTTTTTTTCTGGTTGCTAGGAATTTAACCAAGAAATACAGCCCTAAAAGAGGCAGCAAAGAAGAGCAGGAATGCAGGTAATTTTGCATGCTTCCAAAGCTGTTGGAATTGACTTATTTCTCCTCATAACTGTGACGATCTTAACAACGCGACATCAGAAAAGAAAGCTGACAGAACCCCAGTTGCTGTAACTAGATCACTGATGTCTGATGTTGATATGGTGACTGAGCAGCAGTACCTGTGGGGCTGCTGCTGTCTCCAAACAAAAGCGCATGAACTCTACAAACAAAGAAAGGCATACACCTGTAAATGACTTCACGTGTGCTCCCCAAAGCAAAGCTGATGAAGTCACTCATGGAAATCAGGTGCCATTTAAATCAGCCGCAAGTGAAAAACTACATTCACAACACACTGAACCTCTGTGGCGCATTTGAATGTTAAACTGAACATAGTTTTTATTCATTAGGGTCTGATTGGATTGTTATAGCGGGCTATGATATTATTGGTTATCGTTTTCTTTTTATAAAAATCATAGTGTTTATATATAATAAAAACTGTGTGTCTGTGTATATTAGTGCTGTGATTATTATGCAAATGATTAAGCGTGATTAATCACATCCCAAATATAAGTTTTTGGTTACATAATTTGAGTGAATACTGTGTATATTTATGTGTGTATGTATGTGTGTGTGTGTGTGTGTGTGTGTGTGTGTGTGTGTATATATATATATATATATATATGTGTGTGTGTGTGTGTGTGTGTGTGTGTGTATGTATATATATATATATATATATATATATATATATATATATACATGTATATATACATGTGTATATATGTATGTGTGTGTGTGTGTGTGTGTATATATATATATGTGTGTGTGTGTGTGTGTGTGTGTGTGTGTGTGTATATATATGTATATGTGTGTGTGTGTGTATGCACTGATAAATGATTGAATCACAGATGCAAAATATAAAAAATTGTACAGATCCCAATCCCAGGGAGTGTACATCTGATTCATAGAGTAAACTTGCATGCAACCCATAATGAAGTGTGAATGATTTTTTTTTTTTTTGTATGTTTTGGTCAAACCAGTTCTTAAATTGCTCTGAAATGTATGATTCATAAGTTAAGTGGTCCAAATGAGCATGATTTTTGAAATTGCGGTACTCCCAAATGACTGAAAATGTCACGTTGACCGCCCATGTACATTGCATCTCATTGGTGTTGCTTTTCTTTAGGTTCTCCAATCACCAGGCCTTTCTGGACATCCTGAATGAGATGAACGACTACGCAGGCCAGAGGGAGCTGATCGCCGAGAACATGATGATCAATATCTGCATCGAGCTCACAAAGTACCTGCAGGAGCTCAAACAGGAGCGCAAGATGGTGAGAGAACGAGAGATTCAGACAGAGAAACTGGGCCAGGCTTAAAATAAAGCATGCTGTGGGACAGAGGGCCGGGAAGGACGCAGAGAGGGGGATTGTGGGTATGAAGCAGAGGCGGTGGAGAACATGTCACGCTGCTTGTTTGAGAAGAAACTTTTGTGTCTGTTGGGGTGGAAGTCTCATTTTGATTTGTGCCACACTGTCAGAGGAATGCTTTGGTGATCTTCATAAAGACGAGCCGATGCTTGCCATATAACCTCAGCTGTCTCCTCTTGTTTGTCACTTTGAATTTATGAAACACTGTTTTATTGTTAGTGCTTCCAAAGGCAAACATCACTATTACTATTGCTCATACTTAGAGTCCGGAATTTGAACAAATGACTAACCTTAAGAATTATACTGGTTCTGCTGCAGACATAAATGATACATTTTATTTATGAGCTAAATATGCTCTGTTTTTTTTTTTTTTTTTTTTTTTTTTTGGTAAGTGATCATATTTTTACCTTCCAGATAATAAAATAGGTGACAAAAACCACAAACACATACATAGAAGGAGGGACCTGCGTATCCATAGCTAAGAACATCAACGATTTTTAGGCAGGCCAGTAAACAAACACCCTAGCAACTATTGTATAAGACCTAGCAACCTCATGGCAGTATAATAAAGCACTTGAATGCACCTTAGCACCAAATACATAGTAATGTGTCCTTTCACACCGTCGAAGGAGTTTCATGGCAATAATGAAAATCAATTCAAAACATCTTAGCAACCATATAGCAAGCCCCTGAAAAACCACTTTGAAAAGTGACAATGAAACAAAATGTAGAAAGAGACCTTTTTTGCTGTGTTCTGACATATATTGGAGTAGAATTGATTATCGACGGGGACTTGGTTCTGTTCACTGGTTGTTGATTGGATGGAGGAAGATCTAAAGAAAGAGGCAGGTTTAAGTAGACAAAATGATTTATCATATTTAAAAAAAAGAAAGAAAATGTTTTACATTTAACCACTATATTTTTAATTTAACATTTTTTTTTCTGTTTTAACAGTCAAACATGTATCGCATACATTTTTTAATTTTTATCGTTATCAGTGAAAAAGTACTGTTGATAAATGCAGATAGTTTTTCCACCCAGGCCTAAAATAAAAATACAATTTATATATTAATTGTTCACAGTAAGATCTGTAACATGCATTCAGAACATACATTTAAATTTTTGAGTTTACATTTTGCATACTTTACACCATAGAGTTCGTGTTCAGACAAGCCTTCGTGTGGCACATACAAATCTGGATGTGTTTATTTTATGTCTGAAAGCCCAAAGCGCACTGACCGCGGTTCCACTCTCTCTCTTTTTCTCTATAATGTGCAGCATCTGTCAGAAGCCAAGAAAGCACAACAGTCTCTGGAGGGCACCTACAAGCAGCTTGACAGTGTAAGTTTTTCTCTGTGACAGGTTGTGACGGAGACTCTGTTGTGGTGAGTGTGTCGTTAAAACACCAGATCAGACTGCTCTTGATGAGTTTACATCCCTGTTAGAGGCTTGCGTTACGTCTCTTTGTGGCGTAAGCGCTGACTGTGGGGAGAGTGCTCTTTTGTCTCTGTTGTTTCTGCTCATTGTGGTGTAGTACTAGGGGATTGAAATGATTGTTTACTGATCATTTCTGTGGCCATTGTGTTTGGTCAGGTGAGGGTCAGGAGACTGTGTCTGTGTAAACAGACACTCACATTTAAATGCTTTGGAAGCAGCTGATATTTTCCAGTTAGTTATCAATGAGCAGATATTTTAAACCGCTTTAAAGGAATAGTTTACCCAAAAATAAGAATTCTGTCATTAATTACCTTTGGGACCTTCATTCATCTTTTGAACAAAATTAAGAAATTCTGATGAAATCAGAGAGTTTTCTGGCCCTGCATAGATAGCTACCATGTTCAAGTCCCAGAAAGGTAGTAAGGACATGATTAAAATAGTCATCAGTGGTACTCTTGAAATTAGTGGTACTCTTGTGAATGCACATTGACACGGAAGAGAAGATACTGTTGAGTAAAAGTGTTATTTTTGTTTTTCTTGCATACAAAAAGTTTTCCCGTAGCTTTATAAGGTTGAATGTGACGTGACTATTTTACCAATTTCCTTAATATCATATGTTAATATTAACATTTAATATTCATGTTATTTTAAAAAGAAAATGTTTTTCATGTTTTATCCAAATTTGATATTCTCACTGTTGTAAGTGAACACACAGTGGCCTCCCGGAGCAAAATAGCTGTCTAATAATATTCTATATAAAAATGTCTTACTACTACCGAATTAAATCAGGTCACGTCCTGTATTATCAGGTGAAATATCCTGCTATACACAGAAATATGTCACATAACAATAGAATTCAAATATGTTTCTTGTTTCAAATTTTAAATACCCCAAAAAACTGTACATTCCTTTCCCACCATCATATATACCCAACCCATATGGTGTTCTAAGGAACACAAAATATATAATATAATAATATGTTAAACAGAATATTCATTCTTCTTTTTTGTTTATATAAAACACTGCAAATTAGGTAAATATTATGTTACATTTACAGTTATCTCTAGGCTTACAGTGATGGTCTGTGGGAACTGAAATTTTAGTAAATCAAATATGCATTAGACAAACAATTTAGAAATTCTTTTCAGTCTTTAATCAAATGCTTTCTAGATTTCCTCTACAAATGCAACTGCATCTAAAAATCAGTAACTCATACAGTTTTACTCTCTTCTGTATGTTGAATGGCACATAGTGCACTATATAGTGAAATAAGAACCAGGCTTGAATTCAGTGGTGCCAAAAGCTTTTGTTTTATTTGTCACAGTCAGTAGTGATATGTGTGTAGAAGAAAGAACGTGATATAGCTTTGGAAAAACCTGAAAGGAAATGCTGACATGGTCTTAATTTGGGGAGAAATACCCATGTAATGGCTGCAAATAACAGCATTGTGTATGTAAATGCTTTTATTCATGTGCTGGATGTTATTTTCATGGTAGAGTAAAAAACGATTTGAGAGGGAGTGGAGAGAAGCAGAGAAGGCTGCTCAGTATGCAGAGAAAACCGATCAGGACCTCAATGCTACCAAAGCCGACGTGGAAAAGGTATTTGTTGTTTCACAGGTCTTGCCACACCCTGGCACACACATCTCCCATCCCACCATCTCATTTCCATCATATCCAAATGCATTATTGTTATATCCTCCTTCCTCTTTGTGTCTGATTTCACTTTATCTGTACTTCTGCATGTTAATGTAGGCCAAACAGCAGGCGCATATGCGAACGCACATAGCAGAGGAGTGTAAAAACGACTACGCTTCACAACTTCAGAAGTACAACAAAGAACAGAATCAGTTCTATTTCACGGACATGCCTCTTATTTTCAATGTAAGAAGCACATGCCTCAGTTCTAACATGTTGAGACACATTTGTTCGTCTCAGCTTACCGAAGGAATGATCCATTGCTGAGCGCATACTGATATCTGTATGAATGTTTGTTCACTGCAGAGGCTGCAGGACATGGATGAACGGCGCATCAAAAAGTTGGCGCAGGGTTACATCCTGTTTGCAGACACGGAGCGTCATGTCATGCCCATCATTGGGAAGTGTCTGGAGGGCATAACCAGAGCTGGCACAAATGTCAACGAGAGGAATGTGAGTTCTCTGTTGTGTTTTTAAGAAAATCGCTTATGTTTCCTGCTCTCAATAAATCACAGGTGTCCAGTCCTGCTTTGGGAGGGCCACTATCCTGCAGAGTTCAGCTCCAGTCCTAATTAAACAAACCTGAGCCAGCTTAATCAACTTCCAGGCAAATGTGATCAGGCAGGTTGGAGCTAATCTCAGCAGGACATTGGCCCTCTGGGAGAAGGATCGGACAACCTTGCATTAAGCCAGACACTTTAAAAGAGCAGTCAATCCTCTGCAAGCCTACACATGGAGTAGATGACACTTCTCTGTCTTATTTCAGGACTCTGTGGTTCTAATAGAGCAGCACAAGTCTGGCTTCGAGAGACCAGGAGATGTGGAGTTTGAGGATTACAGTCAGGGCATCAACCGGGCCTCCTCTGACAGTAGCCTGGGCACTCCTAAAGGTCCTCTAGAGTTGCTGGGCAAGAACAAGAATAAAACATTCCGGTTGTTCAATAAGAAGAGCAAGGTAGGCTTCACTACATGAAATGGTTTGTTTTGTATGGAGATGGGAAGTTGTCTTTTACCCTGCTGGAAAATCCATGCCAATGGTTGCCAAAGCAGATCCCATCAGCTTGTCCATGCTGATCTTTTAACCATGTAGACTGCTGTCTCAACTGCTAATAGTCCATCTGATCAACCATGTAAATAATTTCTGTCCAATTCTGTTTGCAAAGGGCTCCATCCTTCAGAGTTTCTGTCCACTAACTCTGCTGGAAGGTGGCCCCCCGGGAGCAGGATTGGACACCCATGATCTAATTGAGCCATGACTATTATTTTACCAGCTAGAACCCATTTGCGATTCTTAGAATATTTTTCCAGCAAGGTTCTACAGTACTTAACTCTGAAGTGATGTTCACTGCTGCTCCTGTAGGACCACCATCCTAAGTTTAGCTCCAACGTGCTTTTATGGAAGATTCTAACAACCTTGAATAATTGGTTCAAGTTGAATAAAGCTACAGGAAGGTGGCCTTTCAGGAGCCGCATTGGACACTTCTTTACTATGAGATAAGAGAAGAAAGGCACAGTCTGAAAGGTAACTGACTGACTTTGAGAAGATTTGAGGGCAAGACATTGATTAATTTGTGAGCAAGTCTTTGAGTGGTCTGATTAGAAAAGGTATTAGATCCAAAGCACTCTTTGTCTCCCTGCCACAGTTAAAAGATGCATGATGGTTCGATTCACCTTCACCCTTTCTCACCCCTTACTCTCAATCACTCTGACATACCCAACACAGATCCTTACGGTTTTCCAGTATGCACCCTTTGCATGGCTATTTGGCTGTGAGTGGGGATGGAAAAGCCCCAGCTCTGTTGTTTAGCTCAGCGTGTGACCCAGTGCTCATTCTGCTGCGTCTGTGCTTTTCTTTGGGACACTTCTCCCTCTGCCATGGGCCTTAACACACATACACTACTGCTATTATATGCTGTATAATATATCCTTCAGTCCCATCACAATGACACCTTTGTGCACTGTGTGCCATCAGGATAGATGCTCGGTTGCATCTGGTTAAGTTGTTAAGGAGAAAAATCCTCTTAAAATGAGGTTTGGAGGCAAAGCATTACTAAAACATTCGCCTCAGTCATGTGATGATTCAGAACTCTGCCTAGGATTCAATGGATCTCTCTTTGTCCCAGAGGCCTATGTAGGTCTAAAGTGTTTTCTAGGAACACTTCACCTTCATATTAATAACATCATTTCCTGCGTCTCCAATAATCTAGTTTCCTGCTTCTTCACCACAGTAGGCCTTTTTCACATGAGCCTTAGCGCTTGCCAGCTTAACTGTCTAGTCATCTTGTTTAATTTCTGTCCTAATCATTGTACAAATCCATCTTTTTTTGTTTTGTGTGTGTGTTTTTTTTTTTTTTTTTTTTTAACTGGGGCTGCAAATCTGCTTCCTTTTTCCTCTACTCATCGTCCTTCATTCCTTGTTGCTTCTCTTTTTGCTCACTGTGCATGTTTCCTTTCCGGCTGAGACAGTCACAATGTTGAGAAGCTAAAACCAGTTTGTGGGGAAATACTTTTTAGTGCAATGCTTTCATTCGTTTACCCATAAATTTGTGGTAAATTGTTGGTACAAATCTTAATTTAATATTTATACTTGTATGTATCAGAGCGAAACTTCCACTTAGTAAGCTGCTCGTCTACAGGTTAGGCACCCCTAATGAAAAAGTAGGGAACAATATTATGCTGCCATTTAAGCTGTTTAACTCATGATTGAAAGCAGCATCACATTTATCCTACAACAATAATCCCAGAATGAAATTTGTGTGTCGGATATCACATTTATCCTACAAAAGCAGCATCACATTTATCCTACAACAATAATCCCAGAATTAAATATGTGTGTCTGATATATTTGAAAAATAGATAATTCCATATGATTAATTAGGGATGCACCCAATGTTTGGCAAACGAAATGTGAATAAATGTGAATAACTGAAAAGACAGAATAAATTATGCAGAGCAGTGATGTGATGTGATGTGATTTAAATATAAGCGCACACTAATGCAGCAAACATGTCGGCAGTGTAAAGGCATTCAAAAGTGCCCGAGAAAGATATTACAATCATTACAAGCAACGACAGCGAGAGACCATTTAGCACTCTATCTCATGTCACCAATGGGAAGAGGAAGGGTCTGCTGTCCAAATCTGCACTAAAACATTGTTACTAGTCAGCTGCTCATGCATTAAAACGATCATAATAATTACAACAGCTCTATTAATATATTTATTATAACACTCATAATAGCGTTACAATTAATTGCTAATGTTTTCAAAGGATTCTCTTCTTCCCAGCAAAGCTGCATTTATTTGTACATTAAAAAAATGCATGCCTGATTCAGGAAGGGGGTCTAAAAAATGTCCTAAAAATAGAATTGAACATTAATTTTAAGTTAAATATTGCTTTGTTGCCATAGTTCTTATATTTAAGAAATGGTTAGTCTAAATATTAATAATATTATACTTTTTTTTTTTTTTTTTTTTTTTTTTTTTTTTTTGTGCTAGTTATTAGCTTAGCCAGATTCTTTGTGTCAGGTTGTGAGCATTACTTGTTTTTCAAATACTCTTTGTGAAATTAACTGAACTATTGTTTCAACTTTAAGGATGTCGCTGTAGATGGCTCACTTGGTTCTTGAAAAGAGCTGTGTGCTTAGCAAATTCACTGGAATTTTAGGACTCATGTTCAGGCATTTTTGTTGCTATGTAGTCCAGCAGATGCCTCTGAATGTTGATTGGGCAAAAAGTGGCTCCACTTATTAGATCCATAATGGGGTGGGAAAATAAAATAGCAGCTATGTTTAAGTTATTTTTTATATTTGGCAATTCTTACTCTGCAAACAGCACAAATTTTCTTGGCAATTTCTTATTAGTTTGCCCATCTTTAATTTTATGAGATGTGCGTTCAAGTGGTTTTGGTTGGAATTAAATGTATGTGTAATGTTTGCATTTTTTTTTTTCCTGAAAAACACAGGAACCTTATTAGCATTAGCACAATGATATGAAGATCACCATATGTAATATATGCCTTAATTCATATATTTGCTGCCATGAGACTTTCTGGAATTGTTTAGTTAATAATGGGTAATCCACCACACACTCTTGGCACCTCAATTTTTTTGGAAAGCTTTATAACTCATTTATCAATGGTACACACACTTATTACGGTATGCAAATCAAATTTTGACCAATAACAATAAGCTTCACCATGTGGTGCCAATCGTGCACATTCATCTCATCTTCACGATCATTCCAACATCACTTGAAAGCCATACAATCTATTGAACAAGTCCAAGAATTTATTTCTGATGGAGCCATTGTTTGCTTTTTCATTTGGTTGTTGGGGCTTGTGGATTTGGGTTTTCTTTGTCTTGCTTCTCTTGGCTCTTGCTGAGGTTGTTCCAGTGTTGTCCTCGTTGCTGTTTTGATGTTGCTTTGAGGTGTTTGATGGTGTCTCTTTCTTTTCCCTTGTCATTTGTGTTTTTATTATTTATTTTATTTTTTTACCCTTCCCTGTCCTTCCCACCATCCCTCTCCTGCCATCCTGTCCCCGTGTACCTGTGGGTTTGTGCCTGGTGTCTGTCCCAGCTGCCCTCGTCTTCACTCAGTCCTTTCTCCACACCCCCCCCCCCCTCGCCCGCTAACGGACCCCCTCCCCAAGTTTGGCCGGGACCCCCTGTCGTACTGTTTGAAGGAAATCAATAAGACAGTCAAACCCCGAATCTCTTCCTTCCGGACCCTCAAGAGAACGGTGAGTGTGATAGGTCAGGGATCAAGCAAACTGACTAAACCTGTTTGCTGCTGTCTCTTTAGGGCGTTCAGCAGCTCTGATCTGGCTCTGAGTAGTGGTCACAATGAAGTAGCTCTTTCACTACTAATCTTCAGTCACGACAACACCACCTCTTCACCTTTTCCTGCCACACATTTAAGGCTGGCGTCACAACTAGCCAACTCACCTGTTGCTGAAATGGTTTTCACCCTCTTCTGTCAGTGATTCTGTCTCGCTCTGCTTATGAGTAGGAAAGCTAACTAAACGACTGCCTCTGACGTTTCTCTCTCATTCCCATGCATTTCAGTGTCCTATATTGGTAGCAAATCAACATTAAGCTTCCTGAAATAAGAACAGGGGCACCATGGAAATATAAGAAGTTGTCAGATTGAATTAGTATGTAGTGCATGCTGTAACTTCATTCTTTAAGTCAGTGTGATGTGTGTTTGTCCCTCTGGGGCTTGTAGTATACTTGTGTGTGCCAGAAGCGCTTGTCAGCTTCTGTGAAAACATGACTTATTTTGAATAAAAATAGACTGTTCTGCTTCTGCATTCTTATTTTATTAGTCATGAAAGTTTAGGGCGAATGCATGTTTACACAATCACAGTCGACAGTCAGCATTTGTGCTGTTTGGATGAGATTTGAGGAGGACAATAGCAAGTCAGTGAATCAGAGCTTAACGTTCACTGACACATGGATCCTGGAAACTAACTAGGGCTGTGCCAATGCAATCATGTATCGTGATTCATTTTCCCATGATATTGCACTGATACTTCAGGATCCTACAGTTGAATTTAATGACGAAGTAGGTCACCCATAAAGCTGAGACCCTGAAACTAGTGTTTGTAACTGTGAGTTGCTTTTGTAAGATGTGGTCCCGAACAAAAGAGAAGTGACCTGCATGAGAGACTCTAAGAAATCGGCTAGTGTGATGCCAGCTTATAAAACACTCTGTTTATATCTCTCTTCCTCAGTTTACTCCAGAGAAGCTCACGGTAATCATTTTACAGTGGTGTGGGCCGTACTTGCCGTGTACATGTATATTTCGCTCCCCCTTTTTTTATCAGAAAATTTTCTGTCTGTGAGGATTTCACATATGACCACCTCCACACAGTCACTAGCAAATGATAGAAAATCTTTCATATTCATTGTAGAGGTGGCCATTTTTAACGAAAGGCACTGCAGCCTCTGGGTTAATTTACAGTACACTATCCATCATGGCTTTTAAACAGTGACAAGCCATTCCAGGGATCCAGACACTGCAAAACAAAGAATCTATGCACTGATGCCGAAGCCAGGCTGTTATGGTGTACTGTACTGAATATCTTTTTAAAGTTGCACTGATAAATCTTTGCATGTGGTTTAAATTAATTGAGGGTTACTCAAAGGAATATTCCGGGTTAAATGGACCTTTAAGTCTACTGACCTCATTTATCTCGGGTTTGTAAAAACAACAGAAAATGGCAATACCCGTACAGTGGATGTCTATGGGGCAAGTCTGCAGCTCCGTGTGAGTAAATGCTCAAATATGAAACTGTCATTTTTGATTGTATAGCCATTACATTTTTACGTTATTCACGCCAGCATTAGGTTAGTGTTGTTACCAACCCTGACTGCTCAACGTAATATCCAACCTTACAATCTTTCAGTGGAAGGGTAACAACACGAAAGCGATGTATGACTTTCTTAGCCATTTTCTTAGCGTTACGAGTCGGATAAAATAATGGGAAGATGCCTGTAACTAGATGAATAAAACTTCCTAAAAACGTTTCTTTGTCCTCTCCACTAGCTCTGATGTCTTTTGACTTTGTTAGTAGAGCTTACAAATGGCTGAGATAAGAAATGCTATGCCATCATGTAAACATACCCACGCTTATTATTACGCTGCAGCTGCTGGAGTAGTTTCTCATCACAAATTTCACTGATATCCAGGGCATATAAGCTTATTGTGGAACGGCAATTGGTTTAAGCCTGTGCTTATATCCATTGGGTCCTATAAGCTCTTTCATTTGCTGTGATCAACCATTCCTGGGTTTTCCTCTACATATTTCAGTAAGGGACATAATTTACGTTCTATTAAGCCATACAGTCCCTTTTTTTTATATGTAACCTATGTAACACACTGTTTACAAACTCTGTACACATCAGTCGACCCTTAGCTTTCAGGGTTTTTTTTTAAGAGATTCAGACACTGTTTTGTGACTATTTAATGTAACATGACTGATTGCTGTAGTACCTCTGTTTAAGTGGCATGTGAATGGACCATTTTTTTATATTTGCTTGTTATACCACAAAATAAACATGAACATCAGAAGGTATCTTGTTTCAACCGCAGAAAGACATCAGTACAAACTTTAGTTTGTCCACAATCGCTAGTCTACTCAGACAAAAATGACAAGTTCAGCGTTATGATTGGTCAGACTGTCTAGAAAAGTAGTCTGAATCTGAAAGCATGGGTTTTTTGACTTGAGCAAATATGAAACATTTTATTGAATATTCCATGTAACATATTTTAGCTTTACATCAAAATATTAATAAAAAAAAATGACTGTCTGCAACATGTCGACAACATGCCACAGATTGTATTCAAAAAGTGCAATTTTATTTAACCCAGACCATTCCTTTGAGTAAACTTAACTTTTTCACTTATTTAAGCATTTCTTCTTGATTTACTTGTCATAAACGTGTTGCCAAATCTTGTTAAAGCACTCAGTCTGTATTGTTTAAGTGCAACAGTTATAACATGCGGTTTGATTTCCCTGGTGGTGAATTGCTACAGTACAACTTTTCATTCTGCAAACCTGAACTTTCACTGTGGTCACAGTCTGGTTCACGTCTGTCACTGCTTGGCTTGTGGTGTTGGAGGGGAGGCTGTTTGTTAGTTTGTGTACATTTTTGTGAGTGACGCCATCTCCCTGCCCATCTCCTCAGTCTGTGGACACAGAGGGCTTCACCCATCTTCCTCCTGAGCAGCGCAGAAAACGCTTGCAGCAGAAGATCGATGACATCAGCAAGGAGCTGCAGAAGGAAATGGATCAGAGGTGAGTCGCCTGCCATGCCGTCTCTCCGACAACTATCGCCATGACAACCGACCACAGCTGAATCCACGGGGGTTGCCGGGGTCTGGGCTTTGTTTACGAAGCTCTTCAGGTCTCTGAGGAATCAGTGGCGTTGAGTGCCACATGTAACCATATCTGTTTGTTCTTTTGTCTTTCTTTTGTTACGATCAAGATTCGAGATCTTGCTATCTTAAATATATTTATGTCTCTGTGCAGCGAGGCTCTGGGTAAAATGAAAGATGTGTATGAAAAGAACCCTCAGATGGGAGATCCTGCCAGTTTGGCACCTCAGATCACTCAGACGGCACAAAACATGGAAAGACTGAGAGGAGAACTCAACAAATATGAGGTTTCAGTTTAATCCCCTTTGTAAATCTTTATATGATTCATAAAGGCTTTTCTTAACACACTCGTATTAATGGTTTGTTGTAGTCCTGGCTCGCAGAGGCAGGGGGCCGTGGAGACTCGATACGATACTCAACACACTCTCTGAACAATAACGGTGCTCATAACCCTAGCAGGTCAGTTTCATTTCAACAAACTGAATGATTTTCTGATTAAGCTTATTCTGAATAAGAGGTTTACATGCTTTTATTTATTTATATATATATATATATATATATATATATATATATATATATATATATATATATATATATATATATATATATATATATATATATATATATATATATATATATAAATTATTTATTTTTTTCTTATATTATATAAGATGATAAGATTAAACGTGCAATGTAGATCATAAAACAGATTTTTAAATCAGAAATCTAAAGAAATATGTCCACCCCAAAATTAATCACTAAAATTTTAGTTTGTCTTCGAAACTCAATTTAAGATGTTTTATGTAAATCAGGAATCAGGAGGCTTGTGACTGTTTCATTACACTTTTAAGGTCCAACAAAGTAAGTGGTTCAAGTGTTACGTTATAAGCGACAAGAATACTTTTTGTACGAATAAAATAAAAGAAAACCATTAACTTTATTCAACAATTTGGCACAGTTGCAATATCTCACAGCCCCATTTTGGAAAGTATCCAATTGACACAAAATGAGCCGCGATACAGAGATGCGGTGTTTGTGTAAAAAATCAAAGCATGAAGTATTGAGTGGATACTTTCCAAAATGGTGCTATGGTGCCGAATTGTTGAATAAAGTTGTTATATTTAAGTTATATAATGGTGAACCACTGATGGCAGATGGACTATTCCGATGATGTCTTTCATCTTTTTCTGGGCCTTGAGTCAAATATCTTAAATGCTGTTCTGAAGATGAACAAAGCTTTTACGTGGGGGGTGAGTGGTCCATGACCAAATTTCTTATTTTGAGGTGGAGTAACCCTTGAAAAGCTTTAGAAGTCAAAATGTTCCTTGTATTTTTCCATCTCGTTGAACGTGAGCCTGTCGCTAGCCTACAGTCCTACGGTTCATTTTACAATTCACAATTAGACTTGGGGGCCATTTGGAGCCAGTCTAAAGGTTTTCTCTTTTATTTTTCTCAAAAGACAGGGGAACATTATATTTTTCATAGTTTGCAAAATTGCTTAGTAATGTGGGTATGCGCAGATATAAATCTAGAATTGAAATGAATACAGGCAAATGCCAGCTGTCTTATACAGGTTTCTATATCAGAATTTTCCTGTGCTCTTTTCAGTCCTGGAGCTATCTCCGATGACACAGACTCCACCCAGGCCATCTACACTGAATTTGATGACGACTTTGAGGAAGAGGAACTCGCCGCACCTATTGGGCAATGCACAGCACTCTACAATTTCCCAGGTATGATTACACCGCTTTGCCTGAGCGTTTGCGAATATCATACCCACCTCTTTCCCTCTAAGACTCTCCTCCATCTGTCTGCAGGCTCCAGCGAGGGAACCATCTCCATGCAGGAAGGGGAGGTGCTGTCTGTAGTGGAGGAGGATAAGGGCGACGGATGGACACGAGTGCGCCGGAACAACGGGGACGAGGGCTACATCCCAACTTCTTATGCTACCATCACTCTTAATAAATGACCTCATCCCCTCTCCACCCGCTGCAGCAGAGACGCACTATACCAAACACTATGAGTAGCTTCAGATTACCACTCATTATGTCCTAACATGGCTTGCTGCTCCTCTCTGAGAGATAATTTAAGGGGGAAATCACTGCACAATGAGCTAACACACTCCTCCTCTAAGGATGAATGAGTATCTCAGGGTGTGTATTATGGGAGTAAATGAGGTAGAGAAGGTTGGAATAATTTTTCTCCTTATTTTGCATGAAAAACAACGCCATGTAAACGCAGCTATTGCTCAACAGACGCATCAGCTCCTGTGGTGTCTCTGCGTGATGGTGACTTTCGATAGCAGACTATCAGCAGAGCCGAGATATTCTGTCTGACCGTGATCCACTCAGTGTGTCCTTCACTAAGATCTTCCATCTGCAACTCGATGATGTGATTCTGCATCTGGAGCGAAAAGCGTAACTATCTCCGCTGGAAGAGATCCAGCAGCGTTTTAACTTGAAGTATTTGCTTTGATGATCCGAGTGGCCAAAAATTATGTTTTACAACAGTAAGTGTTGCATATGCTTGCTTAAATGTGCAGTAACATTGATTACCACATCTATGAGTCAATAAGACGTGACATTTTTGTGTATAGAAAACACCGAGCGCCCCAGTACTATTAAATAACTCCCTCTTTTTTTAAAAAAAAACTTACTTAGGACTGTTACACAAGTTGACATGCTCTGCAAAATTATGACAATCAAAATCGCCGTCTGCAGAAAAAAGCCACACTTCTCAAATCTAAGGATATGTAGTACAATAAATAGTTTGTTGAAATAAAAGAATATAATTTATTGAGTATATAAATAAGTGTTTGTATAATAAACAATCAATCACATTTGTATAAGAGTTGACTGCACACATTTGTTATTTCAGATAGATCAACAATGCACGGTGTACTCGCAGTTAAGGAAAAACTATTTTAGGCGACAGAAGCAAATTTAGGAGTTTCATATATAAATATGTGAAATAATATATTTTAGGCATCACAACACCACTTGTCTTACCGGCTTTTTATTCTTGATGAATAAAGATTGTATAGTTAATAGATTTCTAAATGCAAGGGTTCGAGCCAATGTGTTCAGCATTTGTTTTGTTTGTCTTTGGAACAAGCCCAAGGCAGAACTGTTAATGTTTGGCTAAGTCAAGGTGCCTTCAACTTTGTGTATGTACCATACTCAGAATACAATATTTTATTGTCTTTATAAATGTCAAGCACATTTCTAAGTTCACACCATGTCCTGTTTTCTTTCTGGTGAAATTCTCAATGGAAAGAGATTTTGGGAGGTGTATCTGTAGCAGCAGTTACGTGCATAACGTAGCAAAGAAAAAATTCTTAAAATCAAAACGTGATTTTAAGCGGCGATCGTAACGCCATTGTTTTCCACAGCTGACAAGTGCCGCCTGCTGGTAAGAGGAAGTTGCTGTTTTATTTAAAGTGGTAGATCTGGTCAAAAGGATTTCATTCTCTATGGAGTACGACGATGCAGCAACATGAAGACCTTCTCATAAAGTTTACATTTTTAATTTTATAAATGGTGCTCAGTTTCTCACTCACTTCTAAAACCTGAGGGGAAAATTCTAGCCGCTATTAAAGCTTAAGTACTGTTAGCCACACACTTTATTTTGCTAATAAATAAGCTGTAAAAAAACAACAACGAAAACCAGCATCATTGCGACACCACGTTGGTTGACTTCTACTAACTGATTAAACTACATACGTTTATGCTCGTAATTATGTTTAATAAACGTATATTTTATCACTGGTGAGAAACAGAAGAGTCGTGAAATCATGACCTCTCGCGGCTCGTTGGTTTACTAGGAAGGTTTCGACAGGGGGCAGCATTTCCACAGCAAATATAAACTGGTACTCGTCGTTTTTTGCTCGTGCGTCTGTAACGTATTTTAAATAACAGACCAAAAACAGACACGTATTTCTAGCGTAAATCTAAAACCAGTCAAGGTCGTGTGACTGACAAACCTCCGAGAGTGATGTTTTGACGGACGTGCGAATCTGAATGGGACGAGCGAGGGGGAGGGGGAGAAATGGCCTTTTCAAAAAGCCACAAGATCCAGGTGTCTAAATATCAATATTTGGCCATTCCGTGAATGAGCCCGCTGAACCCTTTAGTGTTTGTTTTAGTATTCTCAAGGGTTAGCCTGTAAAGGACTGTGAGGATTCACAATGAAGTTGAGCTTTCAAGGCAAAAAAATAAAATGAATTATTTGATGAAAATTAAATGAATAAATGAATTAAATAATAATATGTAATTTATTAGTATGGCAACGATATATACACACACACACACACACACATATATATATATGTATATATATATATATATATATATATATATATATATATATATATATATATATATATATATATATGTGTGTATATATATATATATATATATATATATATATATATATATATATATATATATATATATATATATATGTGTGTATATATATGTATATATATATATATGTGTGTATATATATATATATATATATATATATATATATATATATATATATATATATATATATATATATATATATATATATATATATATTTATTTATATATATATATATATATATATATATATATATATATATATATATATATATATATATATATATATATATATATATATATATATATATATATATATATATATATATATATATATATATATATATATATATATATATATATATATATATATATATATATATATGTGTGTGTGTGTGTGTGTGTGTGTGTGTGTACATACGAGTTGATGAAGCAGCATCAGTTATGTTCGCTGTACTGACTGAACAGAGAGGGGCTTCTTAGAAATGATTAAATAATTCTCGGCTGTGAAATCAATGAGAATCACTGAGCTTCTTCCACATGATCAGCATCAGCGCATGTCTAGAGGGCGCCAGATCTAAACATATGCAAATATTTAACTTAATACTCCGTGTAAGCTGCTTAATGCTGTGATCTTGTGCCTACCACTTTTTGTAGCGAGCAGTTGTTTCAATATTTTTTTCAGTGATTTCACGGAAATCAAGTTTTTCGCTCATCAAATTTGGATAGAAAATGTCAAACTGAGTTTTATACCGTTAAACATGGCTAGTGTTCAATTTTGAACTCAGCATAGCCTCTTATGTCACAATGGCATGCAGCTATAAACCCTTTGGCTAATATTACGCTATTACGCAATAAATTGCCTTATACACGCTATATATTACCCTGCTGGTAGAAAAATGGGCTAATTATGTGACGGTAGCTAGAAATGTTACATCCCATTCAGTCCAGATGTGGGATTTTTATATTTGATATCTCTGACATCCTGTCTGCTGCTCAGAAAATGATGATGTTAGCATTTGTTTTGTAGCTGTACATCTACCAAGAGGAAAAGACTGCCGTCTCTAAACACATTCCGTTGTCACGTAAGATCATTCGTTCATTTAGGCCTTTTATTAGTTTAAAAATGCATGCTACTCATTTACTGTATAAAACTGGCATTCTGCTGCACTAAAACAGTAAACAAAAAAAACCCAAGTGCTCCAGTACTGGTACTTAATATATCATAAAATTGCCTTGTCACGCACTGTTTACGTTTGGAAAAAAAATTCAAAAGATTAAATCCATTAGACCTGTTACTTTTCAGGTGCAAACATTTTAAAAGTTGTGTGGCGCGTGTGTGTGAGAGACGGCTCTTGCTTTTGCGGTTTCACTCCTCATCACTTCACCATCACAAACCCTTTTTTTTTTTTTTTTTTTTTGCGTGTTTTTCAAAATACTACGTTTGAGACAGCAGCATCCTGATCTTATTATTCGGGGCAGATATGCAAATTGGGACACAGCGGAGGTCTAATGTCTTGGATTCTTGATAGCAGCTTACCTGTGGCACCGTTTTTTTAATTCCCTTGTGTCTGGAGCCCTGAGGATTATTTAAAATTACATCTCATTATCTGCCCAAAACATGACATTTGATAGGCCGTCGTAAATGATTTCTGCAGCGCGCATCTACCAGTGCTACCATTGTTTTAAAAAGACATTGTTAAAGATGTACTCCGTAGCTACTCTCTGCAGCGAATCAGTGCCTCTGAATACAGCCCTAGTTACTTCAATTAGAGCTAATTGCATGCTTTTTGCAATTAACCCAATTATCCGGGCTGTTCCTCTCCCTCATCCCCTATGTTGTATCAGAACACATACTTAATTGGAATTTGTCTCCACTTTGTAGTCTTGAAAAGGAAGATAATGGCTGGCCTATTCAATAAAGCAGCTGTTGTTACTGCGCTGACATGAAAACCCATGTTAAGTAAGGCTAAGTAGGTTGGAGGACTACCAAAGTAGCTTCACTTTCATCTGCTAGAAACAGACACCAGCCTACTGTAATGCATTAAATCATACTCTGCGTTCATGCGTTCTCTAGCTTACATAAAGAAGCATTAAACTCATTTGTAGGCCATATGAAAATAAACTGAATAATTATATTAAAATCAGAATATATAGAAGTACATCTGAATATATAATTGGACTTCTGAATATATAAATGTTAACTGTGAATATATAGAAGTGAATCTGAATATATAGTTATAATTCTAAATGTGTGGAAATAAAAGTGAATATATATTTGCAATTCTAAATATATAATTATAATTTTGAATATATAAATGTAAATTCTGGATATATAGTTGTAATTCTGACTATATCAATGTAAATCTGAATATATCAATGTACATCTGAATATATAAATGTAAATTGAGAATATATAGAAGTAAATGTGAATATGTAGTTATGATTCTGAATATGTAAATGTAAATCTGAATATATAGTTGGAATTTTGAATATATAGAAGTATATCTGAATATACAGTTATGATTCTGAATATGTAAATGTAAATCTGAATATATAGTTGTAATTCTGAATATATAGAAGTATATCTGAATATACAGTATGCAAAAGTTTGGGCAGCCCTTGCAGAATCTGTGAAAAATATGAACAAAATAAGAGAGATTATACAAAATGCATGATTTATTTATTTATTTAGTACTATCCTGAGTACGAGATTTTGGATGTTTACATTTTTAAATTTGACGATCAGATAAACTGTGCTTAATTTGACTTCCGGAAACATGCAAGTATCTTCTGGGAAGTTTTTACATTTTTGCACCTGAATACCACTGTAACTGTCATACTGCCTATAATGCTATATATGTATAATATGCTATAATCATGTATTATATGCTGTAATGTTCTATAAACCTATGCTGTTGTAGGGCTGTTAATCTATGCTTGTAATTTATGCATTTTTTCTTGACTTTAGTAGTTAGTTTCTGCTGGGATATAGAAATCCTTAAAGTAAGCTTTTAAATAATAAATAAACAGTTTTGCTCATCCGAATAATGATCCGATCCGTGACTCAAAATCCAATGATCCGAGCAACGGATTCTGTGATCTGTAATTGCCTGATTTTACCAATTGACAGAATTTCCTGTCAAAGAATACGCTTTAAATACAATTAAGCAGAGAAACGTGTAGGATAATTGTATCCATTCTATACAATTCTATTAATTTTGATTTTATGCATAACCACGTTGCTATAATTAATATTATATAATAACAGACGTTCTGATTTTACTCACGTTAAAGGAGTTTTTTTTTGTTTTCCTGTAGTCACGCGATTGGCTGCTCGCTTGAGTCAGACGCGATTTCCAGTCACGCGATTGGCCACCGCGGGCAAACGACATTGAGTCAACCAATGGCGTGATTTTAAGGCGGGGCTCGGAGTCTCAGAGAAACGTGTTTGAAAACAGTCGAAACCGTCGGACTCAATAATCGCGCTCTTCGCTTTCAAGAAGGTTGTGGCTTCGTAATAGATATACGCTGGTTTTATTTGCAGTTATCTTAAAAAGTCAGTTTGACACGCTTTTTGAATTTCCTTGTGTTTTTTTATTGTGTTGTTCTAGGCTTTTATTGTGTCTCTTTTGTTTTCTCCTCAGGCGGTGTACTACCTCATTTGTATGCTTTGACATTGCTCTCGAAAACACATTAAAGGTCAGTTTTACCATAACACTGTGCCAACCTGGCTGAAACTGATAGGTCTCTACTAAAGAAGTGCTTTCTGGGGAACAGGCTCTTCACAAAGATAAGCCACCCCTCCACTGGAACCATCACTCTTTCACTGGTAAGAGCAAGACCAGCACTTTATAAAAGCAGATACATAAAACATCAGCTCCAGCATTCAAGTTTATTCTGTACTCAGCAAAAATACATATAACAACTGATTAAATTTTCCTTATCATTCAGGGAAAAACATAATTCTTTTTTAATAATTGTCTCGTTCTCTTGTAAATATCTAAAAGTCAAAGGTGAGTTTACAAATATAATACGAGGTGTAAAACATTAAACAGCTTAATTGGCTTTCTTATTGCTTTATGCATAAATCCAACAGCGTTTCGCAAGATTCGTGCATAAAACACGAAAAAATCCCTGATGGGGTTGGAAAAATAAACCTGATTTAAAAAATATATAATGAATTTAAAAAAGAAAACTTTTAGCGGTAAACAAAAACCCCTTTTTTTTTTTTTTTGCAGAGCAGTTTAAGTCAGGACGAGTACAATGCCACAGTATAATAATATTTGTAGGTTTTACTGCAAGGTTATTTGTGCTACAGACTATGTATGTCCCCAAGGTTTGTGTTTATTGAATGTAGCTCATGCAGCAAGAATTATTTGCGCTTAGATGGAATAACAGCCAAATCTGTTAGGAGGCAATACCTGCTTTCTGTTAATGGAATGATTAATGATGTTTTTGCTGTAGAATTTTGATACGTCTAGTCTGGAGGTTTCATGTATTACTCTGGTGTATAATCTATAAACGACTAATGATTTTAACTTCAATAAAACATGGCACATGAGCACTCAAAATATTGATTTAACATGACATATACTAAAGAGCAGAAATATGAGCATGACGGAGGCCGTTCCCAAGGGAGAATGATGAATTGTTTTGGCACTTTCAATTTTTTTTGTCCATTTCCTTGTCAGCATGTGTGACTCACTGAGTGAGCTGCTGGTGGCGATGAGGTGTGTAAGTGTGTGTGTGTGTGTGTCCATGTGTGCTCTTTATGTATAAATGTCTGATGTATTTGATGTCACACTCGTGGCTGCACTTGTTCTTGTATTGTCATAGGGTAACTGTGTATATGTCTGAGTGGTTTGTTTACAGCTTATCAATGGACCAATTTCCGCTATGTGTTTGTATCACAGCGTCTGAATATTTTCAGGGATGGAATTGCCTATCTGAACATTTGAGAGAGCTCTTGAATGTTCTTTTCACACAACATTAGTCTCCTAACTAGAGAATGAGGCACTTATGAACAGCAGTATACAAACATTATCCTTCAGTACTACATTTCAAACAAAACAGCTATTGTAAATGTTGTCTTTCATCCATCTGTTTATCTATCTATCTATCTATCTATCTATCTATCTATCTATCTATCTATCTATCTATCTATCTATCTATCTATCTATCTATCTATCTCTGTCTGTTTGGCTATCTATCTATCTATCTATCTATCTATCTATCTATCTATCTATCTATCTATCTATCTATCTATCTATCTCTGTCTGTTTGGCTATCTATCTATATCTATCTATCTATCTATCTATCTATCTATCTATCTATCTATCTATCTATCTATCTCTGTCTGTTTGGCTATCTATCTATCTATCTATCTATCTATCTATCTATCTATCTATCTATCTATCTCTCTCTGTTTGGCTATCTATCTATCTATCTATCTATCTATCTATCTATCTATCTATCTATCTATCTATCTATCTCAATCTGTTTGGCTATCTATCTATCTATCTATCTATCTATCTATCTATCTATCTATCTATCTATCTATCTCTCAGTCTGTTTGGCTATCTATCTATCTATCTATCTATCTATCTATCTATCTATCTATCTATCTCAGTCTGTTTGGCTATCTATCTATCTATCTATCTATCTATCTATCTATCTATCTATCTATCTATCTATCTATCTATCTATCTATCTATCTCTGTCTGTTTGGCTATCTATCTATCTATCTATCTATCTATCTATCTATCTATCTATCTCTGTCTGTTTGGCTATCTATCTATCTATCTATCTATCTATCTATCTATCTATCTATCTATCTATCTATCTATCATCTATCTCTGTCTGTTTGGCTATCTATCTATCTATCTATCTATCTATCTATCTATCTATCTATCTATCTATCTATCTCTGTCTGTTTGGCTATCTATCTATCTATCTATCTATCTATCTATCTATCTATCTATCTATCTATCTATCTATCTCAATCTGTTTGGCTATCTATCTATCTATCTATCTATCTATCTATCTATCTATCTCTATCTATCTATCTATCTCAGTCTGTTTGGCTATCTATCTATCTATCTATCTATCTATCTATCTATCTATCTATCTATCTATCTCAGTCTGTTTGGCTATCTATCTATCTATCTATCTATCTATCTATCTATCTATCTATCTATCTATCTATCTATCTATCTATCTCTCTGTCTGTTTGGCTATCTATCTATCTATCTATCTATCTATCTATCTATCTATCTATCTATCTATCTATCTATCTATCTCTGTCTGTTTGGCTATCTATCTATCTATCTATCTATCTATCTATCTATCTATCTATCTCTGTCTGTTTGGCTATCTATCTATCTATCTATCTATCTATCTATCTATCTATCTATCTATCTATCTATCTATCTATCTCAGTCTGTTCTTATCTATCTATCTATCTATCTATCTATCTATCTATCTATCTATCTATCTATCTATCTATCTATCTATCTCAGTCTGTTTGGCTATCTATCTATCTATCTATCTATCTATCTATCTATCTATCTATCTATCTATCTATCTATCTATCTATCTATCTATCTGTCTATCTGTCTACATTAGGCTAATGGAGTTTTTAATTTGGATTTAAGCTGGTGTGAAAATGTCATTAAGGCTTTTATGTGCTTGCAGGTAAACTGTAATTAATGGATTAAGTAAAATCACAGTTTTTGTGCTAAGGGTAATGTCTGACCTTTAACAATGTTCTTAATGCATCTGTCTCTTCAGTGCCAGTGTTTTCATGTTTGTGCCATATCACCCTCATTTTCATTAGCAAGTTGCGACAAAACAAGCAATTAATTCGCTGCCTAACAATGCTGATTAAAGTTTAAAAAGTAGTTTCATCATGAAGTCCCTGTTTAAAGGGAGCAGAGATAAAAGACTATGCTTTGTGAGCCGTGCCACGTACAGGGCAGCACAAATCAGCCCTTGAGCGCATCAGTCACTATACGTCCCATTTGAGAGTCATGACAGCCAGTAAATGATGAACCACCCACATACTGTGTTTTGACCCGAGAGCGTTTTCCTTTAAGCTGAAGAGACCACTCAATCAAAACCATTGCTTTGTGACAAAACCCGAATTCCAAAAGATCACACGCATGTTGATTGTTCAAAAAATAGTTCTACAATTCTTAATTGCAAACTACCAGCTGTTGAACTGTTAGCATCTAAATTTCTCTTAGAAAATATAAGTGCTGCGAGCTAAAGTGCAGACTGATAGGTGGTTGCTAGGGAGTTCTGGACGGTTGCTAGGTGGTCAAAATATCCCACCCACAGTCTCTTTGATATGGTCTCCAGCTATGTCTCGTTTTTTTTCCTCCATCGATATAGGATTTTCACCTGCTTTATCCTCCACCAGGTAAAAATTGTATGCCTGATCGATTGGAAAACTAATAACACACCTCTCCTCCACGAGCTGAACCGTTTGAAGTATTGTTCACGTCTATAGCACAAACGATTTGCTCAAATCTCTCACCCTAAGCACGAGCAATAGTAATAGTTGCGCTTGCTTTAATAAGCACCACAAATTACAGACCTCCAATGATCCAGCTGAGCTCTTAAAGATTAATATAGTTACTTTATTAAGCCGTAGAAATCTCTCGCCGCTGATATTGTGTCACTCCGGTCGTGCAGATCAGAATGGAGGCATGAGAGAGAGAGGTGCAGGGATAGAAGAAGAGGGAGGGGAAGGGGGGAGAGCTTTGCCGTTTATCTTTCGTTCTCGTCTGTGCGCCTGCCGAGGGGGATGAATGGGCATCTTTAAATAGCTCTGATTAATTAAAGTTTTTAATTGCTAGCGGTGCTGGCCTCTTGCTGTCAGTCAAAGGGGTGGGGTGCTGGGGGGGTGTATACAGGTGTCATCCGACAGTGACAACTGTATAGTTTTCTCATCCTCTCTTTTGACACTTGGGGACACATTGTCGTGCCAACATTATACACGCACACGCACACACACACTCCGAGACCTTTTGTCGCCATGGCAGCCCAGAGCAGCACAGTGATAATGGCTTTGCGTCGTCATTAACCTTGCGATACCATTCCTTCATTAAATGGCTATGAGCTGGATTTGAGTTAAGCCACATGCAAATTCTGCTCTCTGCTTCCTCGTCATCATCTTTCAGGCTGATTGCATCAGAGATCGCTTCTGGTTAGCTCTTGGAGCTACTGATAGTTCCTGTAGTGTTTCAGAAATAGTACGGTAACATGTGAAAGAGAAGATTGCAAAAATAGTTTTTTTTTAATCAGAAGTTCTTCTTGGCTTGTTTTTCAGTAAAAACAAAAAACATTTCAATGAAGTGCCACTCACTGATTCACTGATATTAGCACCCTTGGCAAATATGATCAAAGAAGGCTGTGAAAATTAATCTGCATTGTTAATGCTTCACAAAAAAACGCAAAAAAAATCTAACCTTTCTTTGGATAAGAAGAATTTAAAATGGCTCCCCATTTTAGTTTTTATAATTTTCATTATGAAATAAATGTTTTTCTCAAATACACATTAGGCACAATTATTGGCACCCCTAGAAATTCTTATAAGTAGAATATTTCTATTCATATTTACAATTTAGAGCACGCCAGGGTGATTGTGAACATGAATATACATGAGAAAAAAACATATTTCTGATGCGCAGCAAAAGATAATTGAGCTTCACAAATTAGTGAAGCGGCTTTAAGAAAAGAGCAGTGGAAATTAACATTTCCACCATCAGGGCAGTAATTAGGAATTTCCAATCAACATAGAATGTTAGAAAACCGCCTGTGTCTATATCGTCCTAAAGCACAGTGAGAAGGAGAGTTTGAGTGTCTAAAGACTCCATGGACCCCAGCTGGAGAATTGTAGAAAATAGTCCCGGGGTCAGAAAACATAAAAAAAGGTGTTATTTGTGAGGATTTCTAGAAAAATTCTCCTAGCTCATTCAAAAACAATCTTCAGCATATTCAGTTATAAGACAAGATTGGAACTTAAAATGGCACTGGCTTCTATGGTCAGATGAAACTAAAGAATTAGCTTTTTTTGCAGCAAACACTCAAGTTCGGTGAACAAAGTGATAAAACGTACCGCATGTGTACAATGAAATATACTGCTGTATTTTTGTTTTCTATATTTCCACTGGGGTCCTGGACATCTTGTTTAGATGCATGGCATCATGGATTCTATCAAATACCTACATATAAAGAAATCAACAAGTTATTGACAGGCCATGTTAGGATCTTCAAACCGTACAGTAATCCAAACATTGGATTCCAGTCCTCTGACCTAAACCCTGTTGAAAATGAGTGAGGTGAACTGAAGATACATAGAAACATAGAAAATGTCTATGTACATAATACATAGAAAATGTCCACCATTAGCAGCTATTACAGCTCTGCACAATCTGGGCATCCGAACTGTCAGTTTATTCAAACATTGACTTGATATATTACTCCAAGCCTTCTAAAGGATTGTCCAAAGATGACACATACCGGTTGGACACTTCTTACGGACATCACGGCCCAGTTCCTCCCATACAGCTCAACTTTGACATGTATATATTGCCATTATTATGTAATAAAAATGAAAACGATTATTACTGGTCTTAAATGATAATGTCAAGTTACTTTAATGTACAGTATTTATATTAACTATGACTTTTGCCTCTTATTTATAGTAAGGTAGTTGTGCTATATAAGAACTAATAAACACCCAATATGTTTTTGATAGACATGAAAATAAGCTACTAGTTCATATTAAATTGATTCCTATACTAAAATATTACCAATACCAAACGCATGTCTGGTTTCTCCGCTTCCTTTTTCCGAATATGACGCCTTCACTTCTGTGGCTTCATGGAATAGTAAAGTGTCCATCTTATACGTACTGCAAAATCCAGGCAGAAGCAGTAGGCCATCCGGGCATTTCTCACCTATTGTTTTTCGAATACTGTGAAATCAGACATTTGCTATAACTTACACTTTAGATATGATTCACCTCATAGTAACAATCCTGTCAGATCCTTGGAGTGAGTGCAGAGTTCGGCCAATCTGGTTTAAATTAACCTTTCCGACATGTTTCCATGTTGTTGTTGCTCAGTAATGGACGGTGGGCGGTGCTCGGGTGATGATTGAAGGCGTTGACTGAGTAGATCTGACGTCACATTTTACGGAGTCTTGTGAAAAATCACAGCTATTTTATACAGGCTGTGTGCAGTTTACTCTTGATTGATCTAGACCTCACTTTTGAAAAAGATTTGACAATATGGGGCCTTTAACTATAAATCAAACAAAATTGAATTAAGGATTGTGTTTAAATAGTGCAGCTCAGAAATATTAGCTAGCAGATTTGTCCCGGTCATTTTTCAGCAACATCCATTCTTCCATGCAATAAATCATGCAAATATACAGTATATGAATACCCAACACTCCCAACGTCTCATTAGAGGAAAGCAGCAAAGCAGCGTCTAGTCGCTGCTTTCATTGTGCTTATCTCAAGGCATTTGGCAGGTTTGGAAGAGTGTGACATTGCCTGGCCTTGCTGGGCCTCTCCAGGTTGCTTGAGTATGCAGGGGAGCCAGTGTTGATAGATGAGTCAGCTGGGGGAGAGCAAATCTATCCCCAGGCTCCAGCCCTGGCCCAGTGATGGATGGCCCCTCTGAGCTGAACGCTGGCCCGATGGGTCATGGGCCACTCCAAACCCAGAAGGGCCGGTGTATTTCAGAGAAGAAAAGGAAACAGCCTCTTTATTCATGCTCCATGAAGCAAAGTCTGTGCTGCCTTGCTTTGTGCAGCTGTTTGGTGTATGTTGATGTTTCCATTAATGTAGTACAGCAGAGGAAAATGCACTCAGTTTTATATTCTGACCCCGTCCCGGTTGAGATGCTTTAATAAGCACAACAGTGTATGACTCCTGTTAGATTAGTCACTCTTGTCCGTGGGTGTGTTTGCAACGCCCCAGATTGAGTCTCTTTAGAGCGCAAGACTGCGGTATTCAGCTGATGTTAAGAAGGAAGGCAAACAGCTGCAAGACGTTACATTTTCACCATTATGAATTATTTAAATGCCAATTATTAATGAATCAGTTTGCCTAGAAATCCTAATTATTATATTTGCTTGATAGAATATAAATAAATGAATATAATATTATGTAATGTCAATGATGTAATATCGGTTAATGATATACCAATTAATAAAAATGAATTGCAAATTTATAATGCATCAATTAAAGATGCCTGATTTAAAGGAAAAAAAAGCGTTGAACATGTATTACAAAAAACTAAAAGAAAGGAATATTTTAATTTAACATATAATGTAGTATACATAAACATTTAATGTTATAATCTGGCAATAATATTGCTTTCAGAATCTGCATTTGAAGTATTTAGGTATACTACATTATGATTAGAATGACAAATAGTGCTGTTAATGGTTTTTACAAATCACTAATAAATTCTTATTAAAATTCTAAATGAAATGATATGCTATATATCATACTAAAGCCGCCAGTAGGTGGCTGCACGTAACTCTTTTAATGATTAGTCATTCAAAAACAAAGCATGTGACTGAGTCATTTGCTTATTTGTTTTGTTCAATATGTGGATTTATTCAGTATTGAAACACTGCTATGTGTTAATGATTTTAATTCACAATTTTTTCTGTATGCACTAACACAAAATTATCATATTAAATTAACAGCTCTAAGTATAACAAACTTGACTTCTTCAATGTTTTCAGAGGCTAATTACTTTCTTCATTGTGTTGTAATGCCTTATATTCTGTCCCTGTATGGTATTGTTTTGCACTTGACATCTTTATTTTATAGGTCTCATGATAAAAAAGATTACATTTAATTACTGCGAACCTTCTGAGAGATAATGTGCATGCCCTTTTACATTGAAAGAAGGGAAATTCTACAGGGAAATGTCATATATTGGATGAGAACAAGGTGGGTGGGAGATCTTGATTTAAAAGACATAATTGTGTGGTTTGTAGTTGTTTGAGAAGAATAATATTGTTTTCATTGTAGTTATTTGTCTTCGTTTTTTTCAGCGTGACTCATTTGTCATATGGTATGACATGCACAATACTTTTCCACCGTATGCCTTGATATGACTGTTAATCTGATCGATCTGTGGCAGGCTGTGGCTTGAAATGAGCTCATTCTTGTGGCAGAGTCTACTCGCTGCAACATGGCAGTGTTATTGAAGTTATTGAATTTTTGCTGAATAGTGTCACACAACACTGACAAAGCTCTGAAATTGCCATTTTATGATGTTACGAAGCAATACTCCCCTTTGATGGCCTTCAGAGATGTTTGTCCTTCTAGACACTTTCACTAGCACCAATTTGTCTAAATCAATTGCCATTTAAAGGCTTGATCAATTACAGAGTTGTACCATGCTGCCCATCCTTTTTTTTTCCGCATTGTCTTTCTTTTACGGTACTTCAGAACCATTAACCATTATTGTAAGCCATTTATGCAAACATTATTATTAGCATCCATGTGTTTCCTCAGAGTAAACAAGTAGCTGATAACTGTGATTTTTATCTTCTAATAATTGCAGCTATATCTCAGAGTTACGCAGTTGTTACTTAACAGTTGTTAATTAGAATTTTATAATAACGATTTTCTCGTAATTGCAACTTCATTTCTTGTAATTGCAAATTTATATTTTTATTTACTTTTTTTTAACTCTTGAGAAAAATAGGTTTGATTATTTTTTTAAGTGGGTTTTATTATTTTTTAATTAGCGTTACTCATACTTTTATTATTTGAACAGCCTTTCCATAGAAATCCACTGAGTATTATTTAAAATTCTTGTATAATTTACTAATGCACTATTTTCCCACTTATATAAACAGTTATTTCAGGCATCTTTTCTCCCTTGTGTGTGGCAGGAAGTTCGTGTGGAGGTTACTGTTTTTTATTCCGTTCATATGTTTTTTTTGTTTGCTTTCCGTTTGTACCTCTCTTTCAGCTTGTAGTCCAGCCAGTGTGATTCACTTTTCATTTGTCCTTTTTGTTTGTGTTTTCTGTGTCTTTATGTTGTCAAACCAACACACATCTAAATCAGCGTTCCTCTCTGTGAAGATGGGTGACAGTTCTATTCTGGTCAACTCTTCTTTAACTTCTCTTATAGCAGAGAAAGAAAACCTAGCTGAAAACTGTTAATACAACACATTGTGCTCTTTTAAAGTTCACAGGAGCTTATTTGACTTCCGTGATTGGACCAAAAATCAATCTGTGATGTGCAAAGACTTTACTCAGGCTGACAGAAAATTAATATAATCCCTGTTTTTATGATCTCAAGAGGTGGAATAACGGCTCGCATTCTTTGAGATGAGCTTTATGAAAACATCAGGCCTGACAGCATTGGAGCTCCACTCCTGAGCCCTTTCCAACCCTGCAGCCTCGTTAGTCCTCACTTCTTCTTTCATAAAAATAATAGATAGAGCCGCACTGACCTACTGCACTATTTATAAGGCTCAAATGGTCTGTCCTGATGCCCTCATGCACAGCGGTGGATATGCTAATGATAGTTTTGCAGAAGTCCATGTGGCTTTGCCAAAAGCTAGCAATTGAGAGATGCCTAACCTTGCTGTTGGGTAGATGGTTATAACTTCCCTCTTTGTTTCGAACGTGGAATATGAATGAATCTGATATGAATAGCTTGGAAGTACAAAGAGAGTCTTTATTGTTTTAAGTTTTTTTACAAACTTAGTTTGTTACCTTGAAACTAGGCCTGAATGCTAATTTAATTATCGTTTCCATCGATTAAGGTTATTGTGTGTGATAGTGGCCAACTGGCTGTTTGTCCTTTTATTTAGTTTTTTTTTCAGCTTGACATTTGCATTATCTTGCATTGGTAACAAGCCACCACAAGTTATCGTTCTTGGGGATGCCAGATGTCGAGAGTTTCAAATCCTGCAGATATTTTTTGAAAAGGATACATTTTACACTGCCTATTCACACGAGGAATGATAACCATAAAGATGCCTTTAACAAAAACTATATAACAACATTTAGGTAAATTATAAGCACATGCAGCAGTTGTGTTGCCTGCAGCCCAAATGCTTAAGCTCTAAAAAGCAGGATGGATACTGATTGACTGTCAATGTTTTTATCATTCCTTTTAGCTTGAAGAAATATTGTTATTATAAAAACCGTGTCATAATCATTAAGCTTATATTTCTGTTGTGGACTAATCGTTTAAATTCGGAATGATTTCTAAAAATATGTTGTTATCATTACTGGGACTTCATTATTATTTCTCCACAATCTGGCAACCATGGCACTGGCACACCTGCAGGTGATCCATAGCAAGACAAAGAGCCAAAAATTAGCATCTCTTTGAAAAATGAACTATTTAAAACTTCAGTCTTCTGTAGTTACGTTGTGTAATAAGACCGACGGAAAATGAAAAGTTGTGATTTGATATAATGATCTTATGTTATTTGTTTTTTGATACATCAGTCTTAATATACAATGTAACTACAAAAGCGTTAAGTTTTAAGTGGGAAAAATATATAAACTCTTTTTTTGAGCGAGATGCTAACAGTCCAGTGCATTTCAGTGAATAAAGGAGATGCAGCAAAAGGACTCAGATGAATTGGTAAACCTTTCTTTGAACCAGTTTGAAACTTGTCCAAACAAACTGATTCACTTTATCTGACTCTTCAAATACTACTTCAAAAAGAGGATGTTTTAGGTGAGTGTGATTGATTATCACCCCGCTCGCTCGTTGTTAGGCTGCGCAATGCAAATGCACAAAAAAATGAGTTACTTATGTGAAGGACACACTGTTTTGAGCTTCTTGCATTCTACCGAAAAAAAAGTAATGTTAGCAACATTGCTGTTTTAGTCAGTTATTTTACTGAGCCATGTTATTGTGATGCACACACATTGTGGGTCAAGACCTGTTTTCATACTCACTCTATCAAGAAGGTAAATTGGTGTTGTGGAAAGCGTAGACTAATTCTTTCGGATGAAATGTCAGCACCTGGTGGAGAGGCACTTGACGGAAGCCAAGCATGGAATCATCAGCTCTGGCAGTCTGATATCATGACCAGAGACAGGAGGGGCTGGAGGGACTTGTTATTTCTCATATGCTCATCTCGGTTTCAGATAATGTCAATCTTTTTCCTCCATTGCGCACAAACACTCTTCTTTTGGCTTGTCTGCTGTTACCCATCAGCCCCTGCCGCAGCAGCTGGCTCTCCATTTCCAGCTCGACGCAAACATATGTCTGAGCCTCTCCAGCCCATTGCTAATTTTGCCATTTGTTAGCAGATTTCTATTGTTTTGCTAATGAGAATTTGTTGGAGTAGATCCTTGTAGCTCAAGGAGTTCCAGGAAACATCAAAAGTAGATTCATAACACACGCACTCACAAACTAATGCACTCCTAATTGGATGACTAGAATAGAATGAGTTGTGTGTTTCATTGCAAATGGCTTCAGTAACAAAAAGTGTTTACTTGGAGTATAAATGTAAGTGACTAAATGCATCTATCTTCATATGTGTTGTCTCAGGGTTTCTACACTGTGCATTAGTGTGGTGTGTCACGGATGAACCCAGCAGTTACATCATTTATCACCTTTACCCATCTTCTCTTTCTTGCCTTTAACTTGTTGTCTTACTCTCTCAGCCCCTCTTTAGAGCCCTGGGGCTCACTGCATTGCACCACTGACATTTAGGCTGCATGAGAGAATATTTCATCGTTTAGACACCAGCGCTTCTTTATCCACTGGCAACAAGTGCAAAATGAATTCAGTGGATCGGGCAACGGTTTCTGTGTGAGAATGTGTCGGGCAGAGGCTCAAAAAACAATTTAAATGAGATACAGTATATAGAAATACACGAAAATAAAATGCATGTTACAGAATATGAGAATCAAATAATGCATAAGACATATATATATTAAACTGCGTGGAAGAGGACATGTGTCAATATTGGCAACCCGTTGAGAGTGCCTTCAGATGTAAACAAAACATGATGACTCTGACAATTGTAGTAAAATACATAAAATATATACTCAATATACATAATGAGTCTTGCTATGCTTGCTAAGTACATACAAAACTAAAATTTAAATATGGCTATCACTTCTGCAATGCAGTGTGTGCATGGCCTTAATGATGTGTATGGATAAATCATTCAAAATAAATACTGCAGCATTTTATAAAAAATTTCAAGTGACTTTAAAAGACCAACACGAATGCAGTAAAATTAGTTAGACAGGCTCAATAAAAATGCTAATTCATCTTGACACATTGGTAGCTGTTAGGGCTGGATTTTGCTTTATCTATATCAAGAGATTGATAAATGTTCGATATATATTTTTGTGCACCAAAAGTGGAACAAAACAGCGCTACTCATGGTAACACAGACCAATTATCTGCTCGGCTCAAAGTTCAATCATCAATGCGGTGTTGATGTCTCACCAAACAATGCTCTAAGAACCAGTGTTAAGCGCTTGAATTCAGCCAAAAACTCAAGTGACTTAGAGATTTGCACTAGATTAAACAGAACTGAGAAACAATGTGCAGCGATACAGTCATAAAGCTTTTCAATCTACAAATCAACATTTACTGGTGAATCCCGGAAATTCTGTCAAGGACATTTGATTTTGTGGTGAAATGACGTAGGCTTGTTTTCTTTAGGTTCACCTATGCAGGTGTGTGTGAAGAGGGTTTTTTTTTTAATGCCTGCAGGCAGACTGAGTCCTACAGTGTTGGTCAATCAAACGAAGCTCTCTGGTGAAGGACTCAAATATCAGACGTCAATTTGAGGACCTTATCCAGTCTGGGCATTTATGACCGCAGGCTATAGTCCATCTCAAGAGGAATTCTCTCTCATTCAGCACAGACTTGATGTTCACAGCTCTTTAATTGGCCTTCTGTAGATCATGTGACCTCAGCTTGACCTGTTGTTTGCATCCTGCGGTTTTAAAATCTTGTACCACGAACGTGTTTGTGTCACAAGAGGCATAATTTCTTTAAAAATGTAAAAAAAATGTTATGCTACAAATGCATGCAGATTGAAAATAAATGTGTGTGTCAAGTGTCCACGCACGATTTACGCATTTTGAGAGACCGCGTGCCGTTTTTCTTGTTGCTGCAGTAAACATATTCCTCTCTGCCAAAGAAGGCAAAGGGAACAGCCAAAATAAGTGCAAGGGATGGCATCAATCTTTTAGATTATACAGTCCCCAAACAATTTTGCAACTTTCCAAAACATGCTTTTATTATCACCAGACAAGTCTTTTTTTTTTTTTTTTTTCCCAGACAAGCTTTATGAAGGTTGCAGCAGTGATAAAATTGCCATGTGCAGATGTAGCTGCCGGCTGTGCAGCCAAAAAAAAGGAGGACATGCACCAGGCTTCATATAGTCTCGGATGCTATCACTCATCCAGATAAGGCAATCTCACACTCGCCTGGGAACGCTGCTGTGCCCTGTAGCGATCCTAAGTAGGCACGTTAGTGGGTGGACTTGTGTTTGGAATATGTGTGTGTGTTTTAAGATGGAAAGCTGCCCAGCTCTTGTCTATTTCGCTGAGCAGAACTGTAGATTACTGTGATGTAAGCAATTTTTTAATGGAATGGGAGATCTCTATTCCTATTACAGGCTAAAATTGGTTCGGATTCATGTCTAGGCCTGGGACAAAATGTTTATGAATGGGAAGAAATCTCCTGGGAAGAACACCGTGTACTACAAAATTGTAGCGTATTTAGGAAGTAGTTGTAATGCATCATAATTCGTTAATGGAAACATTTGCCAATTTATTTGTTATACATCGTAATTGAAAGTCATTTTTAAAAAAGGTGTCATGAATGGAAATTTACTGAATGTAAAGCTTACTGCATTTTAGAAAAAAATAACTTCTTAATGCCAGACAAATCAAAAACCCAGTCAAAATAGAGATCTGATGTTTAAAATGTACATCATAAAAAATATTTCAAATTATTTTAATGAGAATTAAATTTAACAGCATGATATATAGAGCAATTACTGAAATACTGCAAATGTACAAATCATAATATGCATACGAAAAACTTTGCAAAAATCTGTTTAGGTCAACACCTGCTGCGAACAAATTAGTGCCATAAAATCATGAAACGTGCTGCACTTTGCTTATATAAAGTTAAATGTTAAATATATATTAACAATAATGTAAATTAATATTACACAAGTAAATTATATGGTGCATTAACAAGGTATTGCATATTGCATATTTCTGTAATATTGTGCAGTCCAATTTAAAAAAAAAAAAACTTAAATATTAAAAGCTTTCTGCCCCAATTCTGAGGGCAGCGTCTTATCTCTGGGGCCTAACTGTTAACTTTTTTATTTTAAAAAATTTTACCCCATCTTACTCTACCATAGAGAACATTAGTGTAGTGAGATGCTGCTTTTTACACACTGCGCTCAATAATAAAAATGTAAAATAAAATGGGTTAAAAATACCACAATTTGTTTTTAACCCAGACACTGTTTACATATAGGACAGAACACAAGTTATGCTATCTTTATCCAGCAAGTTAGGTTGTTATATTTAACCCAATATAACTTAATATAAATTAATATAATTAATAAAAAAATTTTTTTATTAATTTTTACAAAGACCGATTGATCCCACTTTATTTTAGATGGCCTTAAATACTGTGTATTTACATATAAATTAATCAGTTGATTCAATGCACTTATTATAACCTAATATAACTTTCCTTTTATAACTTTCCTAATATAACTTTCCATTTTCCATGGAAATTGTACTGGTTCTCGTGTTTGTTGTGTTGTAAAAAAATAAAAATAAAACGCACACAAACCTTTACTTCACTGAAGCAAGAAATGCACAAAAATACAACCATACTCTATAACTCCCACAAAAATATCCCAAAATAACAATGCGTTCATTTTGGTGGGGAAAAAAAACCCTGCATAGATATTTGGAACGTAAGCATATTCAGACAAAGAGATTCCCATCAGTATAGCTTGGGCTGACTAATATGCTTGTTAGTTCATTGTAAATGTTGTCACAATGCTGAAAAACAGAACCAGAGATATTACAGAACACTGAGAGCGTAGAGGGAATATTCAGGGCACGTTTAGAGCGCGCTTTAAGCACGTGCCTCTCGCAAACAAAAGAAATTAGTCAGCTTGGCTCCTGAATTAGCCGAGGTTGAGTACCACATCGCAACAAAACTAAAAGATGCAGCTCGCACTGGCCCAGATGACGTTTACGCTTTGACTATTTTTATAGATCTCAGCATGTATCCCATCCATTACTCATAGTCCATTTCTGAACTGAAACAGGAGGTCTGAGTCAGCTCTGCCCTATCTTATTAAACAGCCACTGCGAAATGCCTCTATTATTATGTCAGTGCTGGGCTCCCCTCTCAGCTCCCAAATTTCGAAATTAACAGCAGGATTATGTGTCTTTGTCTGCGCCGCGGTGCTCAGAGCACATGGAGCTGATATAATTTTGTCCCACTCTACAGCAGCTTTTGTTCGTTCCTTGTACGATTTTCAGTGTTTTATTCAGGAACGCCGTATTTCTCCCTTTAGGACTGTTCCTGAACGGCTCTATTGACTCAGGTTTAAACAAACACCCGGCTCCCATGGTTCTCTGACGGCACACTGATCTGCTTGTGTGTGTGTTTTTTTTTTAAAACGCCGCCGTTTTTTGACGCATGTTTTGGCCTTCAGCTTCAGGAGGGTGAGGGAGGCGCACAACTCCACGGCGTTCCCCTACATGCTCTGTTACATCTAAATATGCATAAATATTCATCATCTTAGCATTTGCATCAACAGCCTGAACACTTTCATCTCGGCTCAGAGTTTCAGAAAATAGTTGGTGGGGGTATTTTTTTTTATCTTTTTCCTCCTTTACTGTTGTTGTTGTTGTTTGGAGGCGAGTGAGGATCAGGCGCTGCGCTCGTCTGCCTGAAACACGATTAGCAACGGAAGCTGGATCAGTGCGAGCGCATCATTAGCTGTACTGCGGAGGTGATGTTTTTAGCCTCATTACAGACCTGGGATCAGCGATGACCCCTTCCGACACATGTATACAGCACTGGGGGAAAGCTGGACGTGGAACAAATAAAGCTGGGTCTCATCTCCATGGCCTAATGGTTTTATCTCTGTTCCACAAAATAATCGCTCTCGGCTTTTCTCGCTGCTCTTTTAGGTGGGGGAAGGTCACCTCTGACACATTTCGGCGATTACGCTGCCCTCGTGTCCTTGTTTTTCCCATGCTCTGACGGCTAATGCTGTTTTTGTCCTCTCCTGTCTCGATTTCTTTTGCTGTAGCGAGCTCCAGAGCACGTCTGAGAGGGAAACGCAGGTGTGTGGTGTTTGTATGTGCGGGACGTGCGCCGATATTATAACATTACAGTGCGTGTGATGAAAAGCTCTTTCGCTCGGCGGTCCTCCTGGAGAGTTCAATTTTCTGTTATTGCAGGGAAATTAAACATGGCTGTCAGCTTGCCTTTTCAATGAGGTCCATCACATATTGAGCGAAGAGCCGAGATGCATGCAGGGGCACGCTCTTAAAACACACAACCCAACGGACGCAGACAAACAATCATTCAAATTAGCGCTCCTACACTATTAATCGAGGGCTTTCACGCATACAAGGAATGACATTTTTTCAGGCGCCATTGTTTAATTCTTTGGACACCTTGTGGTTCGAAGAAGCTTAATACTGTTTATTTTTTTGCTTTAACTTTCCATGTAGTTTTTAGAAAACCATTCATATGAAAAGAAAAGGCTTCCCGGTACTCTGGAGATACTATAGTTTTGATCTCATCAAAGCTTTGCTGGATTCCCATCACATGTCGGATGAGGATGAGGTAAATGCATAATGCAGACTTTGAATTTAGGCTCATTCAAGATTCAGTGCCTGTTGGATTTTCATGTTTGGGGATGATTGTGTGGAGCATGTTCCTTCTCCCTCGTCATTGCGCATAATTATGCTTGTGATGTGAATCGCTTGTAAGTTTAGCACTGTGGTACAGAGAGTGTCGGCCTTAAGAAGATCGAACCGTTGGTGAATAAGGAAATGACAGCTTATTGAAACTATCGATTGATTTGTTCTCTGAATGTGGGCAGAAGATATATTTATACTGACTGTTGAGTGACACAAATGAAATTCTCTGTCATCAGAGTGGGTTTTTGTGACTGTTTGGGGAACAAACTATTCTGTCATTATTTACACACCATGTCATTCCCAATGTCATTCCATGTCAATTCAAACATAACATTACAAATAAGAAATGTGTTTGTGAAGAATGTGCTTGCCTTTTTCCAAACATTTATAGTAAATTGGGACTACAATTGTATATAAATTAAATTAAAATTGTGACTGTTATTGTAATTTTAAATAAATTAAACTACTGCACAGAAAAGTAAAAAAAAAACAAACATTATAATTGTGTGGAAAAACAGTTTACCCAAAAATGAAAATTGTCATAATTTACTCCGATTACTTTCTTTTCATCTTCAAAGCAGAAATCAAGATATTTTTAATGAAACCTGAGAGATTTCTGTCCATTTCCATTTCTAAACCCATTTCACTCTTCAAAAAGTTCATCAAGAGATCTTATAATCAGTATAAAAACTAGCAAACATAATCAGTATAAACAGAGCTTTTCATTCCCAGTCTTCCAATAGAGACACAATCGCTTTATATGATGAACAGATTTAATTTATTCAAATATAAACAATGATTAAGGCTCATAAATAGAGCGCATCAAATGTGGTAAAAGATGATGTGGCTTGTTTCACATCATTTTTGTTTCAAAGTTTTTATGGGTTAGGAATGACATAATGCTGAGTAATTGATGACAGGATTTAAATTTTTGGGTGAACTATTCATTTTAGTCACTATTCACTGAAAAGAAACAATGCCTCTAGTTAATTGAGTTGAATTTGGACTTGATCCAGGTGGCAAATGCTCTCAATGAGATATTCACGATTCGGATAGATTTGAGTCTCAATTTTACATGCTCAGGCTTACGGTGTTAATGCTTAATAATCTGCTAACGCGCAAGGTCATGTTAACACTTAACAGGGCTTTTTTTAATTGGGTTAAGGTCATAAACAGCTTAAGCTAAATTGATCAGCACATATAGATTTTTGCCCAATACCTCTATTTTGTTCTGCATGTAAACACCTTTTTGGAGAAACCCTTAAAACTGATTTTTTTTGTGTTTTTGATAGTGCTATATTGTGTTACTTACACTTACTCAATCTGGTAACAGGTTTTCAGTTGCTTACTGTATCTTCAGGGAAAAGCCCCGGTAATAAGTTTGCTCTGTTTCTCACTCAGTGCTATTGTATCGCTTCAAAAGCCTTGAAATAGTACAGACGCATTTCATGATGCTTCTGCGGCACTTTTCTTGAAGTCTTCAGCAATTGATTTTGCAAACCCTCTTTCTTTGAAATGGTCTTTATCAAATTAAGGTCATGCTGCGGCTATCGGTGTGGAAATCTGCTGTGAATAATCACTGCATTGATAAATACATAAAACAGTTCTTGAAATGTATTAAATGTCGTGTCACTCTGGATGAATTCACCCATATCACCCATCTGTCATCTAAAGCATTTATATTCAAATCTTATTTCATGAATTTTCTCATTTATTATCAAAAGTCTGGTTTGCCAGCACAGCAAGTTACCCCAAAGACCCTGTTCTGCACTTCCACTATCTCCTTACCCATCTCATTCACCAACTTCACACACACACACACACACACACACACACACACACACACACACACACACACACATATACAGTATGATTGAAATCTGCTGTTCAATCTCTTCTGGTGCCCTTGGGACTGAGAAAGAACGGAATAGTGCAGAGAGGTCAGGAAATGACTAACGATTTTATGAAAATGTCTGTTCATTCTTTTCTCTCTTCTATATTAAATTTCTGGCCACTGAATGGAAGAATAAAGCTGCTTTTGCAGGTGTGAAAGGAGCTCTTCAAAGTAGCTGAATTTGCACTATTTTTCTGTGGACGTGAAAGAGACTTTTCTTTGGAAAGAGCAGATTGGATCATCTAGTCCCAGCTGGTGAACCATTGTAACCAGAAAATAATGTTCCTAATCAGTATTTTTGTCTTTTTTTTTACAGTGAAAATGTTTAAACATCCTTTAAATTCTGCCATTAATTACTCAGCCTTGTGTAGGTCCAACCTGTAAGACCTTCGCAAAACAACACATCAAAATACGGAAATAAACTCAGTTGCAAACTTCTGGTTCACCTGGACTTTAAAGGCCCAGAAATGAGTAGGACTACGTTGAAAGGATCCATCAGTGGCTCAACAGTGATATTATAAAAGCTATGAGAATACTTGTGTGCAAAGAAAACAAAAACAATGACTTTAGGGCAGAGAGCTCTCAAATTCCATCAAAAATATCTTAATTTGTGTTCCAAAAATGAGCTAAGGTGTTAGAGTTTTGACACGACCCAAGGGTGAGTAATTTATGACAGAATTTTCATTTTTAGGTGAACTATCTCTTTAAACAAGGTACATTTACCTGACAAGCAAGCTATGAAGCTATCTATACTGAAGCTTTTTTCTGCCCTCACCTTTAAGGTAGGTTAACCAGTTTGTTAACAGTGAAGTCATTCTGATTAAGCTTGTGGCAACAGCACGCCATCTGCTACTCGTGTTGGGGTTTAAAAAGGCAATATTCTGCACTGACACCATCTGATTTGAGCTGGATAATGACAACCACGCAACATTGACAGTGCAATTAAACTGAATTGAATGAACTTCGAACAGTATTTCCTTCTGCTTACATTGGATGGGTTTTGCTGTGCTATTGAACTGAACTAAATCGTCACCGAATTAAATCGACTTTGAATCAAAATGAAGTTAAATTAAGATTGTCTTTGTCAGTTGTCTTTTGTAGAGCTTTTTAGCCTCACATCGATTGGATTTTGCAACTTGTTCCTATATTTGTTTTCCATTTTGTTCTTTTCACTGTCATTGCCTTTTGGTAAATGTGACTTGACTCCAGCATCCTATGCTTGACCAACACATACTGCACAATTATATTAGCCATTCCAAAAAAAAAAATTATATAAAATATATATATATAAAAAGTAATAAACACTGAACACAAATTTTATAGGAAGGGCAGTGTTTATAGCCTTTAAAACGCTGATTTATAAAGCCTGTAGTGCTACTGATTAATTCCCAAATGTCCACAAGCATCATCGCTCCTTTACTGACCCTGAAAAAACATTTATTCCTTCTCAATCAGACAAGTTCCTGTACTTCACCTCTGCAGAAGATGCTGTGTTGGTAGGTGTGGACAGACAGTCCCTCGGCACAACCCTGATGGCCGCCGGTCTGACCTGAGCAGGAAAGCCTATAAATGAGGCTGTAACAGGGGAGTGGCAAAATAACAACGGGTGGAAATACCTCTTGGCAGGCAAGTGTGGAGAGCACATCTGCTGTGATGTGAATTATAACTCCGTTCTCCACAGCAGGCTTTTAGTGTGTGCAAACTTTCAGCAAATATTGTCTCCGCAGACAAAATACTCCAGACTGCAGACAGAAATAGGTTTTTTATTACGATTTTGTCCGACGAAATTCATTGTTAAGTTCCAGTAATGTGTCTGTATCTTTGTGTGCTAGTCAGCTTACACAACACTGGCCAAATTTTCCCATTTATTATGTAGCATTCGTGGTTTGACTGATGAAGTGGCGCCTGCTGAGAAGATGGATAGTTTCATTGCTTTTCTTCTTCTATAACATCAGACATCTTTTGCGTTTCCTAATTTAGTTCAGTTTCTACTCTAATATGCTGAAGCAGGGGTTTCGAAATGGAGTCAAGGGGTCCTAAGGGATTGGGGTTTCTCCAAAAACAATGTGACCGGAAAGTCAATTTTGTAAAATGTGAAGACTTTAAAATATCAGGTAAATATGTTAAACCTAAATAAATTATGTTTTATTTTTTACTTTGCTTTCTAAAGACTGGTTGAAAACGGTGGGATTATTTTATTCCGTGGCAAGAAACACAAACAAATCTGCTTTTAATTTTGTGAATATATTTGTAAGTGTTACTCTGTCCTTCCTTTCAGCGTGCATTTGCATTCATGAATGGTTTTTGCTTTTGTTGTGTCTTTCTATAGAAGTTTTCCTCACCAATGTCACCTTTATCTCCTTTCTCACTGAGTATTGTAAGGCAATTTTGTGAGCAGCCGTTGTAAGAAGCTCTCTAAAAGCTGCTTTGAAGTAGTATACGTTGGTGATAGAATTAAAAATGTACTTTTAAAAAGATATGCTATCATTACATTTTCAGTTTCGTATTAATAGTATTTTAATATTTATTAATTTGCTTTGGATGTGAAAATAAATCCATAGGTAATAAAAGATAAATCCATTGTTACATGAAAATATTTAGCTGCATTTATATTTTAGGAGATGGGTCCTTTCTAGGGGATCTTTTTAAGGTGGATTTTAAAGCCCAAAAAGAGCTTCCATTCATCATAAAGGTGCTCTACACGGCTCTACATAAAGGCCTTCTGAAGCGAATCAATGCATTTGTGTAAGAAAAATATTCATATTTACAACTTTATAAACCTTCATGTCTAGCTTCCATTAACTGTTGTAAATGTGCTTTTAAGAGAGTGACATTAGTTCTAATTTTTAACTTGTTTTTTTCTGTTTTCCTCCATGCTCATTATTTGTCACCAGAGCTTATGCTATGCCTACGTCCTGCACAGTCGTACTGTCAAGCATCCAAAGTAAATGTTTTCGTTTACATAATGTATGTGTGTATGCTGTGTAAACTTGTACACTAAATATCTAAACACACATATGCAGTATAAATCTTGAAAATATTTACTTAAATATGCATTTACAATTTATATGCTTATATTTAAACGAAAAATATTTCTCTTAAAAATATACGTGCATGTGTTTGTATTTATGTATACATAATAAACATACTCATTACACAAACATTTATTACGCCACTGAATATAAACCCAACAGACGACTTTAGGATCATTAGGATCGAGTCAATTAGAAAAACCAAGGGTTTACACAAAACAAGGGCAGTCCGCTTTTAGCTATTATACCTGTAGTTGGAACCAGCTTCCAGAAGAGATCAGATGAACTAAAACAGTAGTCACATTTCAATCTAGACATTTGTTGAATGATCACTGTGCTACAAACTGACTGCACTGTATTTCATGTTGTTTTTAAATTAATTTAAAAAAATTTAAATATCATATTATTATTATTATTATTAATGTTTATTATTTTTCTTATTGCTACTATTTTACTTTCTTTTATATAAAGCGCTTAGAATTACCAATGTGTATGAAATGTGCTATATAATTAAACTTACCTTGCCTTAAGAAAAACATTTGGATGTGATTATTTATATATATATATATATATATATATATATATATATATATATATAACTTCATTTGTATTCATCTGAAAGAGGAAAGTCACAAACATCTATGATGGCTTGATGGTGAGTAAATAATTTTCTTCTTTTTTTTTTGGGCTGAACCATCCCTTTAATGTGTAAATAAGGTACTTTAAGGTTACTGCCTCAGTGACAAGCTGCTATATGAAATTTCAGCACTCTTGGTACAAAAGCTGTCACTGGAGTGGCACCCTTTTAAAAGGTGCTGAAATGTGCCTATGCACATGCACTATTTGGGTGAAATAAAGGTGTACCTTTCGAAAAGGTACCAGTTTTTCCCTCTTTTTCTTCTTGAGAGAGTTCGCAGATCAAATTCCAGCACCAAAATGCTGTGTGGTGTTTGCTATAATCGAACTGGTTTATAGCTGCTGAGAGCAAAGCAGTCCTGCACGGGTCTGTTCCCGTTACACTTGCTTAACAAACCTGTTGTTCTGCCTCCTGTTGTTGTTGTTGTTGTCGGCGCTGCACTCCAAATCCCATCATAGCCCATCTGCTCTATTACCCTCCATTTGGACGTCCATCTTGATACTCCATTTAGAATCTCCATTTTCTGGCAAATTGGGTTTGTTGCCTTGCGCCTTTGCCGGACTGAGTAATTATACTTAGAGGCGCACGGCTCACTGGCCACATATCACATACGATGAGGGACCTCTTAGCCGCGGAGACTATGTGATGGAAAAGTTTTGTAAGTAATGCAAGGGCACAAACAGAAAGCAAACGTTGCTGGGCGCCTGAGCTGCTGCCAACACGAGCGAGAACTTAATTTGGGCTGTAAAAGCTACTTGTCAGTAAGCTCCTTTCTGGCTTCTCAACTCAGGCTGTGTGGCTCGCTTTGTACACTTTTAAGACGGACAAAAAATCTTTGAAATAACAAATTACTTTGAAAAGCTCAAATAGCAGCTCAATTAGATGCGGAGTGCCAGGTAGTCCCGCTGTGTAATTGGGCACCATCTCTTTACGTGAGTCAGCAATTTATGGCGGTCTCACAACTAACGATTTACTGCTATCCCTCACAGCGTGCACCGACACGCGCCGGGAGAAAAAGAGAGCGAGGGAGTCTGCGACCGCCGGATAAGCACTACCTTAAATTCGGCCGTGGCTGCAGAGGAAGTGAGAAGCCTTAATTCAATCTTATTTTGCTTGTGTATTGAGGTTTAATGGTGTGGTGTAAAAATAAATGAATCAATACTCCTGCCTCCATGTCTCTTTCCCCACCAGAGTAAACAGTTAGGGAATAATTGAATGAGTGCCTCTCAGACTGAGACAAATGACTCTCATCTGTGACTGATTGTACTTACCAGCCCCTGCTCCCACGTTCCTCTCTTTCTCGTTCCCTGCCCCGTTCCCCTCTCTGCCTCTGTCCTCCGACTAACGCTAAAATTCAAATCAGCGTTATTGGCAGCAGAACAAACAATTCGGTGCCAAATGTTTTGGATTCGCTCTCTTCCGAATCGAGAAGCAAAAACGCGACGCACCGTTCGTTCGCTCGCAAAGCACATTATTATTGCTGCTCATTTTTATTAATTTGGCCCCTGAGAAGTTTTTGAATGCACGGCATTTAATGTCTAAGCAAGTCGTTTCGACTTCTCCTTCAGTGTTCGTGTTAATTAGCATTAATCCATGTATAGCCCGGGTCAGTCCCTGTGCAGCTGGCTGTAAGAAGACTGTGAAAAATGGACAGAATAAGGAAGCTTCTGTTGTTTTTACACCCCCTGAAGGTTCAGGCTTCTGCAGTCTGTGGAGTTTGGGGGCACTAACCAAAAACAAACTGCCAGTGTGATAGGAAAAATAGACTTAATTTGGCATATGTTCACTGAAAACAAAGTCTGCTTACACAATTTGGTGCTTGCAGCGAATCCATCTTCATCTTCTCACTCACAGCCGACGAAAAAACAATATGTACGCTGATTGACAGCAGCGCAATTTATAGCCTGCCAGTTTGAAACTTTTTTAACAAAAAAATTCAGAAAGGTGAATGGTGTGATATATTTTTTTGTTTGTTTGTTTTTGGTGTGTGGATCTATGTCATTTATTTTATTCGAACTAAAATATACAATACGTACACTGCATGCCCTTGAAAAGTTTGGGATTGTTTTTTTGTTTTTTTAAGAGATTATTTAGATTTATTCAGCAAGGATGCATTAAATCAAAAATGTGACAGCAAATACCTTTTGACAAGCTTTTATTATGGTTTCTTATAAAGAAAATTGTTTTATTAAAACTCATGTACTCAATGTTTTTTGTCCGACAAAAGTCATGTAATGCTACCCTTCCCATACAAAACTGAATTAATAAATTAAAATATTTGTGCATTTTACACAAATATCTTACACACAAACACACACACACATATAAGTGCTGTCAAACAATCATGATTCAATGATCACATTCAAAATAAACATTTTGGTTTACGTAATATTTGTGTGTATGCTGTGAATTTATACATCCATGTTTATATATTAGAAAAATGTCTATAGTTTTAAATATATTTAAATTAATATAAATACATACATGTTTATTTATACATAATAAATACACACAGTACACACACATATATTACGTCAACAAAAACTTGTATGGTTTATTGATCCGATGAATCATTTGACAGAACTAATATATATAAATAATTTGCTTAAAATGAGGCTATGCGTCCTCTTACATTCAAGATGTAATGAAAATACTTAATCTTTTCTTGAGAATGATGTAAAAGTCCAAAACCACCTGAAAGCAACACGAATGCAAAGATTACCCTTCTAAGAACCCACGACTTGTCACATTTTCATTATTTATTTATTTGGACACTTTCAGTGTCTTTGCTCAGAGCATGCATGCAGAGCAAGGCTAAATTAAGGCAAGGGGAATGACACTAATTCATTAACCATCATTAGGTTATTCAGCTACAAAATTTTCATTAATTATTAATTTGTGTCCTTTTGAGTAGTACCTGCTTCATGGTTTTATGTTAGGGACCCACGGGTTTGCTGCATGTCATTCGTTTTTGGGTTAGAACATTACTGATCAAAGTCTGTAGCTGTTTGATTATGAAACAATTTAAGCAGTTCGTTTAAAAAGAAGCAATCTGCGAATACGAACTATACGAACACCAGAAAATAATTAATCGCCATCCCTGCTTCTTTTCAGTGCTAAAATCCATATTTTAGACGCTTTGATATTTGATCTCTAATCACAAATGCCTCGTGATAACTAGCTTCACCCCAGCTACTATAAGAGCTGTCGTAAAATGATTGAAAGATAATGGATAAACGTCATTCGGAGGGAAGTGCGGCAGATGTTAATGTAAATGTGAGGTCAGATGCTGCAGGCGTTCATGAAAACTCAGCGCTGTGTTGCCGCTAACTGATTTAAGTGCATGGTGGTTCAGGAAGAAGCTTTAAAAGGCTAATTCCTGCTTTACACGGCCTCTACTCCTGCTGATTTCCGCTCATAAAAGCGCTCGCCTCATCCCCTGTTTTCTTATTGATGACTTTCCCCCACTTCTCATTCACTTTAATCGCATTACCATACGAAACAGAAGGAGCTTAACTATAAGGCGAACATCCATATTTTATAACGGCGTTTAATTAGGCTAACCTGTGCGCAGGCAAAGCCAGTCTACTGCAGAAGACCTAGTTTTGCACAAATAGAAATGGGGATCATCAATAACATCTTGTGAGGATGAAAAAGGTCTGGTATACAGATGGAGAATATAAAAACATTAGGGCTTCCGGGGTACTGTGTACAATTTATCTTATTAGTATGCAAGTGAGCACCGTGGCATTTACAAAGCAAACTTTATATTATAGAACGGGAGGCGTACTATGCACACCTTGGCTTCTTACCGCAGAAGCTAGCGCGCATATTAATTAACGCATGCATATTTAACCGCATGTTGAGTATTTGTCGCTATCTACTCTACAATCTACTGTTTTCTTAGCAGTCACGGAAATGTGCATAGTAATTAAGGAGCATATGTCTGCTGTGTGTGTGTGTTGGGAGAGGTAGAAGGCCAGCTGGGAGGTTAATTAAATATGCTGGTTCCTTGGAGGCAGTGTGGAACGCAGCACACCTGCCTGCGTGCACCAGCTCTCTTGGCGCGTAGCGTGTAATGAGAGGCACGCGCGTGTGTGTGTGTGTGTGTGTATGTCTGTTTGTGTGGGGAAGCAGATCTCCACTGTGAGTGGCTGCATTGCTCTGAGAATGGGCTATGTGTTTCATTTACTGCTGCAAACCAGTGTAATTAAAGCAAGAAGCGATTCCATTTCCGTGGGAGTCATAATGTTGACAGCAAGCATGCAGTATTTGCAGAGTATGCGCATGAGCGATAATGACCCTGGGCAGGCGGAATGAATGAGACGCTTATCCCGTCGGGAGTCCGTACAGGGGAGGTGTTTTGTATTGTTCCGAACGGTCGAGCATTGGTGCACCCCGGCATCCCTGCGGTTGGTGTTTTAGTAATACCGGTGTTCCAGTGTTCAGCAATGAACTCTGACCCCGAAGCTTCGCTTAGAGTAAAGGTGAATGCGGGGGGTGGAGAATGAGGCATTGTATCCTGCTGAAGGCAGAAAAGCACTCCGGGAAATGCACTGGCCAAATAAGGTTGCTCTGAGATGGACTCCAATTTGGCCCGCTTCCATTGCTCAGTGCCTTTTTTTAATTAGTTTTGTCAGGCATTTTGGCCATGCTCAGTAAAAAAAAAAACACTCCCTTATAAGGGCTGAGTGTTTCTTTAACAGTTTGTTTTTAAATCTTTTAGAGCTGTTTGTTGTACCAGTGAAGTAGTGTTTAGTGCAAGTGCTTGGTGAATTGGGTGGTTTGTCAGACTTCCAAAAATGACGAATCATGAGAGCCTATTTAGCAGAAGCAGCTGTAATTTTAACAGCCCAGTTGTTTTGAGTTTTTAAAAAGAACAGTCTTTATGATTATGACTGCGTACGCAAAGCATGGCAAGGCTAGAAAAAAAAAAGAATAGCGAATAAGGGGCAAGCGCAATTATCCAGTCAACACAAAAGTGACAGGGAACCTCAGTATTCACCATGAAAACGCTGTTTCAACAACATCATCATTTCAAGCCAGCATCCATAAAAAAAATTCTGCGACTGTCACATTGCAGGGAGTAAGACAGGTGATCTAACCAATCATAATGCTAAATATCAACTAAATATCTACTAAAGCGGAAAGTCTAAATATTATATGTCCATTTTTCCGACAAACAAACTGGTGACGAGAGTAGATTAATGACTAGTGGTGGATTTGAACTAAATATCTACCAAAGCGGAAAATCTAAATATTATATGTTCATGACTTGTGACCATAAACCTATAAACAATGTAGATAATTTATTTTTTATTTTATTTTTTTTCTTTTCTTTTCTTTTCTTTTCTTTTCTTTTCTTTTCTTTTCTTTTCTTTTCTTTTCTTTTCTTTTCTTTTCTTTTATTTCGTTTGTGCAGTGCTTCGTGCTCCCTGCAAGTAATTGATATGTCGAACTGAATGACAAACATGGCAATGCACTCACTCATTCATTAAGGTTTAAATCACCAACTCATTCGCTAAAGGTCTTTGTTCTTAAGTGAGCTTGTCCAATCTACAGGCTCCTTCACAGCTCACCATCCAAGGCTTTTTTTCCCTCGATCTCAGATTTGCTATAGGACGGAGTATTGCATTAGAAGGACTTACGATTCAATGGGAGAGCGTTTTATTCACAACCGACAAGCCACTAGCACACAGACTAACAGCTTTCTCATAAATAGCTTATAGGGGACTAACGATAATTCATATCTGCCATTTAGCACACCAATATGGCGATAAAAAGCTGCGAATATGAAATTTTAATTAACCTATAAAGAAGCAGCAGAGAGCAGTGCCATTCAATATCTGCGAAATACATTAGCTGCCATATGCCATAAAAAACGGCGAGCGCCGCGGAGATCTCAAGCCACAACATATTCGTGATGAAGACCGTGATATTGCGGTAACGTGCGGCGAGAGCGCTACTGACGGCGCCAGAGGAACATTTCGTTCATTGTCAAAAACACAACAAGCCTGAATGCCTCGGCAGAATCCCCCCAGGAAGAACTGCCTTGAGGGGAGAATTTCGATGTATAACATGAAAGGAAATTGCGCGTAAGTCTGCGCTGAGGTTGTCTGTGATTGTTCAGTCACTCGCGGGCTGTCTGTGCTCCAGTCTGACAGGAACACTGGGCTTCTGAGCTACACAGGTCCCTGTGCTCGACTCCTCAGCCTGCAGCTGGAGATAGCGATCAGACATTTGACACCGTGCGGAACGGCAGGGTTTGCAGACTCCGATTTGGAGCCTCAATACTTAATGAGGATCTGGAGGAGGACGACCTCAATCTTTCACTCATCTGCCGCTAACAGATGCCTCCCATTTTTATTTCTGCTTCTCTAGCTTCTTTCAAGCCTTTGTAGCTCACAACAATACGCTTTGAAGCGAACAATCGCCAATAAACCATTTGCACTGGTGTTGTTTGCTGCCGCGAAGAGTGTCGGAGCAGCAGGAGAGCTTTGTGGGTTCGGTAGCTTTCAGATGTGCTCTTCAGGGAGAATGTGCTCTTCTGTCGAGACCTCAAGAGGCCATTCACTCTGTTGTGTTGTCACATATATATATATATATATATATATATGTACACACTGACTCTGCATCCTTTGGTTCTTGCTTTGGTTCATAGGTTTATTATTTATGAATAAAAAAAGTTTGTCCCTCCAATCCTGCATCTTTCTTTCTTTTTTTAAATCAAACTTTAATGAAGGGGCAAGGTCCAGTTTTGTTTTTAGAAATCCATTCAAGTTATTTCAAACTGACACAGACTAGTTCTTTCCATTCCCTCTAAAAGAATCTTGCGTGTTTCTATCGATCAAAGAGCTTTCTCTAGAGTGTAGGCGCCCTTTTTCGGTTCATGCAGCAGCACACATTGCGTCTCGCTCCATGATTGCAACACTCTTGAAGAATTCAGAACAAAAAATGTTCTGACTTCTTTTTCAAGTTTAAGTTTGGATAAGATACACCTGTTAAACCCACAAAGTTACTATGATATAAAATGAGTCATATTTTTCACCGGTGCCTATCACAGACTGCTGCGCACCGGCAAAGCTGTGAAAAATGTAGTCGCATAATTTTGTGGGTTTTTTTTTTTTTTTAGGGAGGAGAGCTTTATATAAACAAATAAATATGACATTAACAATTTTAGATTGCTTTCTATTTAGTAAAGGCTTTGTGCAGTTGTGTAGCTTTGGCATAAAGGAATGTTTTTTTCTGCCTAATATTTTAGTAAAGTGTTCAAAATTATTTCCCTTTTTATTACATGTACTGTAAAATAAGGAACAAGTTGGATCCATTTCAAACAGCTCAGCTTACACTAACCAGGGGTAATAAACACCATTCAACAACATTCATTTTACATCTGTCAGGTTTTTTCTTTTATAGATGACAACACACAGGAGTTGAGCAAAATAACACAAACACATTCTTTTTTTTATCGTTAAGGTATTTTAACACTTGATGAAGCTACAAGCCTCCAAAACTGGCCACAGTGGTTTAATAATATTAGTCGAATCAGAAGGGCAGATGTTGGTTCTCAGGATTGGTGTCTGTGAATAAAGTTGTATCAGTTGCAACTCTTTCGTGGATGTTGACTTTGTGAAGCTCTCTGTGGTCAGTTTTTGTGGAAACAGGATCTTCGGGGTGAATATTGAATTTCCTCTCACTTTGCTGCAGTAGTTTTTTGTTGTTTAAGCACAGTCCTTTTTAGTGTTCGGTGGTTCCTATCGTTCACTTGCAGTTTTCAAGAACTTCTTTTTTGCTGATCACTGACTAGTCTTGCCATGCTTTCCGTCTGCAGTCATAATCGTAAAAAGACTGTTGTATTTAAAACACAAAACAATCTGGCAGTTAAAAAGCTAAACAGTCTCATATGATTTGTCCTTTTGGAAGTCTGACCAGTCATCCATTTCACCCACGTACTCAACACTGCTGATCACAATTTACTCTGTACCGACATATACAGTAAATGAAAAAACAAATAAAAAATGATTGCAGTGTTTTCTTTTTGACTGTAGCCTGCACAAACAATGTTATGAAAATGGGTGTTCACATTACTCCTGTATTTAAAAGTATCTGATCTTACTCCACTCTCCTCCAGGCAAGCTCCAAAAGTTATAATGTTCCTTGACTTGCCTTCTGAATGTTCAAATCAAACTATGCCACCCATTTGGGTGTCTGTTTGACAGAGCAACAGAGGCTCGATTTTGAAGCTCTGACCCTCGCCAGGTTCACAGACAAGAAAGGAAACCTAGCAGGAAAAGAAAGCGAAGAAAGGTGGGAGGAAATGGAAAATCCCAGTGTGAAATCTCCTGGCTGAGTTGCTGCATTGCTCTCTGACTAATGAATCCCCGGCGTTTGAGTGACATCATTGAAGCTCTCCTTCATCCTCCTCCTCCTCTCTGCCTTTCTTTTCCCATTCTCAGTCTCCCATCCATCGCCCCTCCCTTCCATCCACTATTGTCAGTCTTTCTCCTCAAAGAAGACAAGCTACGCAAGTCACCATACGTGGTAAGCACAATTCATAGACTGTACACAGAGCTGTGCATTCAATGTGATTCTCTAACGCATCTCGTCACACATTAACAAACTCATTGACTCCCTCGAACGCACTCACACACACCAGTCTGATGAGAGATATAATAAATGATGACCTTCGATGGCTCTGTCTGAGCCCGCCATGGTAGCTGAATGATCAAGTTTGAAATCTCCATAGAAACTGCAGGCCGCCTGTTTCCTCCCACTCTTCAGCTGGCTTTTTTTGGTGGCGTCTCTCTTTACCAGGCTAATGTGGCTCGGGAAGACTAGGGTGTGTGTGCGTTTTTTTTTTCAATAATAAACTCTGCACAATAGGTAATCAGGTCCAGCTTCTTGCAATGAGAGTTTCTTTACTGTTTGTGTGTGTAAGTGTGTTTGTGTGTGTGATGCTCCTGATGGAGACAATATAGGTGGTGAATAGCGGGAAATGAGGGGTATGATGATTGCAGAGCATGCTGGTGCCACAGACTCGTGTTTCTAGCATCCATCTCCTTCTTTTTGTATTTTCTCTATCCTGCAATCATTTCATCAGGCGCTTTTCTCCTTTGGGCCCCTCATCACTTCCTCTTCATCCTCTCTGCCATCCCTCGCCCCGCATTTGGTGCCAAACTGGAGGGATGTGTCTTTTGCTACTTTGATTGTCACATTTGCCTCCATTTTGTTCTGTTTTCATTGCCACAAATGGCTTTTTTCTCCTCGCTGCCAAAAAGCTTGTCAAGCAAGTCTCCCTCAACAACTTAGTTTTCAATCTTCATCAACAATAAAATGAGAAATCAGCATTAATGCAACAGCACATTTCTTTAGTGCGTCTATAAAAATGACAGTGCAAAGTACACAGTAGAGCGGTTTGTCGTTCATTACGGAGACAAATCCAATACCAGTGATCTTTGTGATTTAGGCTCACATTTATACTTACACTTTTATCCTGTATACTGTATTTAGGATAAAATATATATTTTGCATTCAGGATACTATAAGCAACAAACTTGTTGTTAGTAGCACCACCTGTTGAGCAATAACAATTTTCTCTGATTTGATTTTGTTTATCATAATGTCAGTTTAAAATATCAAAACTTGGATCCTCATATTGTTATCTTTATAGTTATCGATTTTTGTAGTTATTGTTCTCTGTGTGAAATGGGCTTAACAATTACATGCAGAGTATGTACCAATTTGTATGCATTTTATGAGGTGGCTAATTTGTACAAATTCATACAACCTCACACATATTTGTCTTAACCCCAGTGACAGTACATACAATTTAGCGAAAATCTTATGAATTTGTATGATGCAGCTATAACCATAGACATTATTTACCCCAAAAATATCTTCAAAACATCATCTTTTCAATGGATTCAATGCATTTCACAGAAAATAAGAAAGTCATACAGGAATGGTGTGAGGGTGAGTAGATTTTCAGAAGAGCGTTCCACCACAATCAACTTTCAATCAGATCTGGTGTGTAACTTTATGATGCAATCAATTATCAATGGGGAAAAAATCTTTTTTCTAGCTGAATATTCTGTTTCACTCCGAAATACATGACAAAATATAAGTAAAATGCGTTCATTGTGAATCTCCCCGCTCTGTCAAATCGATCAGAATGTTTCATTCAGAAATGTGTGGTATGTGTCTGTGTGAGTGCCAGAGCTTTCACCATATAATGTCTTTCATCTTTCGGGAGAGCTCCTCTTCGCATGTCAAGACCGAGTCTCTCATAAATTTACATTCATCCATTTGACATACACTTTTACCCAGAGCGACTTGCAGAGCATTCAAGGTAAACCTTTTATTAGTTTGTGTATTCCCTGGGAATCAAACCCGTGACCTTGGCTTTGCTAGTGCCACCCTCAACCAGTTGAGTTACAGCAACCAAAAAAAACCCAGTCCATAATTCTGCTGCTGTTTTATTGATATTTTGACCTCCAGAACCAGCAGTGAGTCTTTGCAATCATGTCACACTGCAGCTCGCATGTGATCCTTGGCCCCCAAATCTTTTTATTTTTATTTTTTTCCAGTTGGTTCAGTTGGTTTGGAATGGGAATTTTGTTGTCTTTGGAGGAACTTGAGAGCGAGAGAAAGCAGCAGGGTGCGGTTTTAGCATAAGCATATGCCTACATTAAAAATTGAACCAGGAGCTGTTAAAATAACAAGGGAATGCCAGGATGTTTGATGGTAAGTAGGACAGAATGCTAAATCTTTTATTTTGTTTCAAGCTGATGTATGGCCACTAAGGGTCTCTGCCCTGCAGAACGAGTTTTCATTCCACTGAGCCATAGTTGTAGTCGACTCTCCCTCTCCTTTCCCATCCGTCCATCCAACCACCCACCCAATCAGGAGCTTCCCCACCACAGGTGTCCACAGTAACTCTAGCTGAGTTGCAAATAAAAGCTAATGAATTATGAAAATGGCATCCATGATGTTTATCTAAATGCTTTTTTGGGGTGTTTCTCTGAGATTATGTGCTCAGCTGGAGCACTGCTGTGTCCATTGGAAAGGCATTTTGCATTTTTTCTCTCGTTTCTTGAGGAGATACAGTGGTATAATCAATTGTTTGAATCACTGAAACTGGAAATGAAGATTTTCCAGGCTATTGCTAATCCCCCCCTGACGCCCCCACCCACGTCTCTTCTTCTCCGTGCGGTTTGGGAAAGGTCAGGATGGAGAGATGGATTTAAAGCCTGTGATTGCAGCAGAGAGTCTTGTGTCCTTTTCGGAGATGAGATTGAGGGGCTGTACATCTCTTTCTGTCACCAGTGAGAGTGCTGACCTCCTCCACCTCTGCCTCTTTAAGCCTTGCTGAGGACAACCTTTGGATCAGCCAAGCCAGCATCAGTGCTGACAGATAGAAGAGAGCATCAAAACAATGAGCTTGTCTGATTGAAATCCATCCAGAGTGTGGCATCACACAAAATGAGGAACTAAAGCTGTACCAGCATTTACAAACATCACATCATTCTCAGGTTTCAGATAAAGATTAAAGACATTTGGCTGTAGGTTTTGTATTTCACTGTAATATTATGTTATGTAATGTTTCTTTATTCTATAATTGTATTTTTTACTTAAAATGCATCAAATTAAAAGATGGGAAGGTTTAAAATAATGGGAATGCTTAAAATAGCTCATATATATATATATATATATATATATATATATATATATATATATATATATATATATATATATATATATATATATATATATATATATATATACACACACACACACACACACACACACACACACACACATACACGCACACACAGTGGTATGCTACAGTTTGTGCACTCCTTGCAGGATGTATGAAAAAAAAGTTTGGGGAACCCTTGGTTGTTAATACTGTGTGTGTTATCCTGAATGATCTACGTTTTTTTTTTTGTGACGGTTTTTCATGGGTCACTTGTTTGATCTGAACAGTTAAACTGAGCACTGTTCTTTAGAAAGATCGCTCCACGTCCCGCAGATTCTTCAACTTTCCAGTTTCTTTCGCATGTTTGAACCCTTTCCAAACTGACTGTGTGATTTAGATTTCCATCTTTTCACACTGAGGAGTCTTTCTTAGCAAATATTGTCATTTTCAGTTCCATCTGCTGTCTCTCTTTCATTGAAATAAACTAGGAACATTGGGTCACCATGTACCATGTAAAACAGCTTTTAATCCAGCTGCACAGTGTGACAATGTTGATTATCGGATTTCCTTTTTTCCCCTCGAATATCAGATCCTGTGGTTTTCTCCTAATTTTTTTGCCTCCAGCAAAATGTTTCCCTTTACTCATCTCGTCCGCCTTCTTTATTCTCTTCCTGTGCCCTATCGCCTGTTCTTTCATTGCCCTTTCGCTAGATTTCATCTTTTCTTCTTTCTTTCTGCCAGCAGTCCCTCGATCCCGTTGGCCTCTAGCATAGGAGAGTAAACAGCGAGTGTGTAATTGCTCCCTGTGGCCTTCTGTTTTTGTAGTAATTGCTCTAACGATTGCAAACTGTGCTTCAGCTGTCCCAGACCAGCAGCTACTGCCCAAGGTCACCTGAAGGCAAGCACAGGAAGCAGAGTAACAGTTGTCTTATACATGCACGACGCAATAATCTCTGAACGCAACTGTCATCGCAGTGTCACAATTCTGTGGCCACTTGCAGTGTCCAACATACAGAAATTCAAGACAGAGAAGTTAGCATGCAGCCAGTCTGGTTTAACAGTGGGGCTTTCAGACTCCAATGACTTTCATTGTATGGACAAAAGCAGCTTTTTGTCTGTGTGTTGTCACAAAAAAAAAGTAAAGACATAAAGCTTTGGACCGAGTGAAGGATCATATTATTTAAAATTCTACAACTGTGCCAAAATCTCTCTCTTATTATAGTCAACAAATCTGTATGCGCAAGTTTGTAATAAGACGCAAGAATTCCCTGCTTTTAATGAATACAATTCACCTCCTCTCCCAAATAAAAAAATCCTCCCGTCTGTGTTAACACATAAACATTAAGCCAGCACTATGTTAGAGATGTTCAGAAACATAAAACACAAAAATGTCCCCACATAATAAGCATTATTTGTTTCCAAGCAACTGGCCTAATGAGGTGATGTTGCTGTAATGCTGATGACAAGACTTTGATATCTGGCACAATGCTTAGTTTAAACAGAGAAGAGGCTTTATACATAATAAACACTGCACCCTGAACGCACCTTTACCAACTGTCTAGACAGGCATTATTTAGAAAAATATTTCATGCAGCATTTTGCTTCTTTCAAGAACAAGTTATATTATACAGTATAGTGGAATGTTAGTATCTCCTAAAATACAACCCCTCATTACAGGAAAAATCATATCTTTAAAATAATACATTTAGTAACAACTGGAACTTTACTACGTTTACTTGCTACAATGTGACTTGCAGTGGAAAAAAAATAAATCGTACACAATTTTCAAATTTGTTCCCTCGTTTTAAGTAAATGGTATGCTCAAAATATTAGTTTGTCCTTCTCATAAACCTGTATCCACTTTTACTTTTAAGTGATGCCAATATAAGAGAATGGCATCTACTGTTTATTAGAATGCGGACTGGAAGTAGAATGAATTATTATTTTGTGCTTACAAATTACTACATTTTTTTAAAAAACTATTAAAAGTACACACTGAATGCATTTAAGTACTGAGTAATAGTAATTAACTACATTCACTCACTATATGTTTGGGGTTAGGGTTAGGATTAGGGTTTGGGGTAACTTAGTACTAGCCGTAAACATTATGTAGATGTAATACCAACAGTGCAAAGTTTAAATACATGTAATACCTTTCTAATTACTTAAAAATGATTGTTAAGTTTGACCAATTATTGAGTACCTAGCACAAGGGAGCAAATTATTAAAATTGTGTGCACAGTTTAAGAAACCAAGGGATCAAATTATTATACTGAGTGCGAAAACACAATGAAACAAATAATTAAATTGTGTGGATGATGTCATGTGCAGGGCTTCATAATTGAGTTCTTTCTCAAAAGCCTACGTTATTGTGCATTGCCAACTTGAAATGTTAGGTTGTAATACTGTAAGTGACAGCTTTGACGGCGTGGGTATTTGAGTTGACTAAACTTAAGGCAGCGCAAACACTTGCTTTTTGTAAGTTGCAGCTTTTTTAAATGTTGTGACCTACTACATTTGGTTTTAAAATAGACTTTTCTGTAACTCCTAGTATAGTTGCAGTCATATAGCTTGCCAGATCAAGAAATGGCTGGCAATTTTTATGTGGACTATGTATCAGACGGTCATGAACAGACTGGGCGGTGGGTGTGCCATCAGAGATTTCCAGCATCCATAACCCAACATATGCTGCTAACCAGCCATGTAAGAATTTTCAGCAGGGGGACTAATTACAAAACATGCCTGCGTCCAGTTCTACCAGCAGACCTGTTGCTCTAAATGGTATTTGATCTTTCTCAACATGGCATGGAATCCATTCTGACACCCTTTTATCACTCTATTGGCGTTAAAGAGCCTGGGAAATGGGCTCTCAGAGACAGAACTGCGGCATCCCTCAACGAAGTCAGGAAAATAACCAACTGTCTGAGAGTGGGTGAGACTGAGACGTGAGTGGAATCTTTAGCTGACTCTGAAAGATGGGGAACAGGGCCTCTGGGGTCTTGCGTGGCCCGTCGTCAGCATGCTGCGGTGACGAATGACGTACGAGCTCTGGACTGATGACTGCAGCGTGTTGGGATGTGGTGACAGGCTGGAGACCGCAGTGCCGTTCTCCCGGTGACACTGGCTAGCTGTGATGAATGCAAAATTGATAGGGCTCATTGAAATTCACAGACAAGAGGAATCTCCATTGACTAGTTCAGCAGCGCCAGCAGCTTGTTTGGAGGAAATTAATTTAATAACAAGATCAGTAAGGCGTCGTGATTGTGGCCTCGCCCCAATTTCCATATTAATGAATTTGTGCGCGTGAGGCATTTCAGGGCGAGCAGTCATCACCTATTACCTTCCCTGCCCCTTGAGCTGTGTTTTGTTTGTTCAGCTCGGAAACAGACTTTCCCTTGATACATTGGAGGAGTAATGGTGGGAAACACACTCTTCGCTCTGGGAATCAAGTGTCAGATATCTGCCACGTAAGCATAATCCCGTAGCTTCTCGGTAATATAGATGTTATACAGTTTTAAATTCCGGCAGAGCTTATAAACTTGCAGACACTTGTCTTTTAATGTATATTTTGATATATTATGTATGGGGAGTGTGGTGAATTGACACTTTGAATCCAAAGACATAATAAAGATTTATGCGCCGACTTGGGGGACAGCTGCATTCGCTACCCCTGCATTATACAGCAGCAAAATGCAAAAGGAATACGGTATGAATTCAGTGCATGTGCATCTAAAGAGATGCCCCTGAGATTAGCCTCTATGAATTCGTATTCCTCTGCAAAGGCAAATTAGTTGTTGTGTTGTTTTTAGACATTATCTTATTCTCTGTCTCTTCGAATTCTACCCTGCTTATCTCTGCCTGTGGCTGCACTATCCAGACTGTCTTTTTTTTCTAATTTGCTCTCCAACAGGTCTCTCATTTATCTCAGGGCTAGTGTGAGAGGAAAGACTCTCTTTCTGCTGAACTGTGACTGCTCCAAATCCTCCGGCAGAGAGAACAACTCAATCACACTGAAACACTGAGAGCTCTCACAAAGGCCGGTCATTTGTTTCAGAGCTCCAGACTTTTCCTGCAGACACTAAAACTGATGGGATACAACTTCATTTTAAGTAATGTTACAGGTGCCAAAGTAAGGCGAGCTTCACGCTTCCTCATTTTCTACACATCAAGTGTGAACCGAAGTGTAACGAAACTCAAACTTTTAAAAGCTTTTTTTGCCTGTGAGGTGTGTAGTCAGGCCCGGTTCTACGGGGGTACTTGAGGGTCCCCTCAAACTAAATCAAAAGCACCCTCAGTTAAAGCTGTAATAATGGCATTTCAGATTTGGCAAACTATCCAGCGTCATGGTTTGCGCTCTGAAGATCGGTTTCTGTTTCAACATGGTTTTGCACAGACATATCTGTTGATTTCTTGAACCTAACAGCAAATCTAAGGCGTTTACAGAATCCACTTATTACTTAAATTGCCTGAGTTTTTGTTTAGGTACATTCCATACGAATACTCTCATTAAGTGTAGACATGATGCAGATAAGATTCACTGTGCACCGTAGAGAACCTCATTAATTATAACTGCGTTTGTGAGATAATGAATAACTGTATGAATGACAGCCTTTTAGTGATTTGAAAGAGAGCCATATGTGTGTGCAACCCGTGTTAGCAATGTGAGTCAGAATTTTTTTTCACATTCTCAATTTTAGGCGACATATCACAAAATTTGACGAGCACAGAACACTGTTTAGAGTCCCAGCCTCAGAGGAGAAAAGAGAACAATGGATTTATTAATTTATTTACTGTATATTGCTGCTGCCACACATGTAACATGTTTTCTTTTCCAGCTGTTTACCTTCACAGACAAAACGAATGTTTTAAATGTAAACTTGTGTGTACGACAACTTAGTTTAGTACTCACATGCTGCTTTCTGTCCTTTTGCTTTGGATGTATCCACTCTGGATATCAGACTTTTATATCATAAAATGGTATATCAGAACTTTAAACTAATATGGTTTAAAATGTACAGTTTAAAATGATTTTAGCACGATAAACATGATAATCAGAACCAAAAGATGTCTTTAGTTTTCCAATTTTATTCTGGAAAAGGGGGCGGGGAGCAAAAGCTCATTTGTATTTAAAGAAACAGGCACAGAAAACAGAATGTTTCGGCTTCCACTCAAAATAGACATTTTCAAAATGATATAATAAATGATCTGTAGGGTATTTTGAGCTGAAGGTTCACAGACATTCTGAGACTTATATTACATTTTGTAAAAAGGGGCATAATATATCTACTTTAAAATATTTTCAAAATTATATATGATTTGTTGGAATCTGACACAAAAATGACTGAGCAAATGATGAGTTTAAACGAAATAGAGTCAGCAGAGTTGATTCTGAGAAATATCGAATTTAAGTTTTCTGAGGATTCCAAAGCAAAATCACCAAGCAATGTTGATTTTCCTCCTATTATTTTCTTGAAAATAATTACTATTATTATTAATATAGCTATTTTTTATTTTATCGTTGTCAATGCAAAAGAAGAACAAAAACACAAATAAACAGTTGGCCTAGTTTAATCAAGCGCAATGAGTCATTCCATTTTTTCTTTTAATGTTTGATTTAACATTAAGACAGTTAGTCTATTAAGACAGTCTATTAAGACATAATGCATGGATCCGATATAATGTTATACATCAAACTTTCCCCCAACCATTAACTAAACGTTCATGTAAGACAGCTTTATGTTTGTGAATTTTGCCAAGCCATGTTTCACAATAATACACCTCATAGAAGTGAGCAGAGAAAAATGTATTCCTCTCAGAAAACGTACAAATAAAGCTAATTTTATATGTTTAATTACTATTTGGAGCATTGGGATCGCTAAAAGAGGGTTTAATTAACACATTTCTTTTTTGGATATGCTGGCCATGCAAGAACTGGGATGTTTTTAATGTTTTTAATAATTTCTAATAATTTCACTTACAGTAACTTGGGGAACATGGTTAAATAGTTTTTAAATATTTCTAGAATTCCCCATTACGATATTAGTTTTATCTAGCATATGTGATAGTTCTCACGGAAAAAAACAACAGAGGCTTCAGAGACTTTTAAAAGGCTTTTGTATTCATAGAAAGCAGCAGCAATATGAAGGTCCACACGGAGTCTGCAGTCGCACAAACATTAATCTACCTACATTTTTAGAGAATTTGAAAACCTGTCAGTCAAAAACAATTTCCTACCTCTTGTGTGTCCATTACATATTTTTGAATAAATTGATCCTGGTTACAGCTAGCAATAACATTAGAGTAACTCCTTTGAACACACTGAACATAAAACAGCATTTGCAACCCAACATTTGCATTTCACATCTATATTTTACATATTTACCAGTGAAACTAGAAATGCACGAAGAAAAGAAAAACAAGATGGACCTTCATCCATCAGAAATTGATTGGATCAGCTGAAAAGTTGTGTTCCAGGCTGAAAAGGTTATTACATTTTAAGATAAAAAATCATGACAAATATAATTGTCTTTGGAATAACACTAACACTTTACATCAATGGTCCATAGACATTCAATCACTAACCATACAGTCTACTAATACTTAAATGAGCGCTATATGACATGAAGTTGCAAATTAATGAGTTAGTTGACATGTATTTACAAAGTTATAGAATGTCTAAAGTGGACTATGAAAATAAATTGGTACCAGAATAACTTGTGTGGATGAATACTTCATTAATTTGAGTTCATGTTGACAAAGTCATCTTAAAAAACTAAAAACAAGTCTTCAGATAACGTCTGGTCCTGGCTAACAGAGACTGTTTTCCCTATCGAAAGTGTTGGTTAATCTGTTGAAAACATAGTGCTTTGCCCTGTTGTTGGTGTAGGTTAGTTTGTGCCCGTCTATGCAGCCCCCTCACACCCACGCAGACTCCCACAACAACACGAGCACAGATGGCACACTCGAGGGGTTCTGGGAGAAAACAGGCAGTCCATCAGAAAACAGATTTCCCACAGAGAGAGAGGTGTATTAGAGAGGAGGGTATGGGAAATTCGATAGTTGACAGTATGGAGTCTGCTCACAAATTTAATGCAGCTGTTGGTCGAGGCAGAATTTGAGTTTGTGAGTGAGCGAAATAGAGGTAATACTGTCTGAGACGGACACGGGCGGATTATGAATGTTCTATTTGTGAAGCTCCGGCCCTGCCACTGGTTTAATCACACCGACTGCACGGCTTGGCTGAGCAGCTGGATTCCTATTACGGCTGCTTGCCTAGCTTACCCTATTCTTACCCGATAACGATCAGCAGCCATACCAGCAAGGTTTTTTTTCCCCTCGCTATGGGGGCTCAGTGCATCTTTATTCCACCTGATCTCACTATGAACTTGTCTTCATCTTGTTCTCTTCTTCTTGAAGCGATTCCGAGTTGACCCAGACACCACAACCACCTCTCTGACCCACACACCTGCAGCATCGCCTCTATGACGTCAATCCGGATTTAACTATAATCTTATAATATTAAACCAGCCGTAATGGTTTTATTGCTCTAGTGGAGTGTGGCGTGTCCAAGCAGAAGGGTTATAAAGACAAATGACCTGTGGTTTCACTGCAAAATATTTCTGCTTTATTGTCTTTCACAAATCAGCATGTAATGAAATTAGAGCTGGGTGTACCAGTCAATGTGAGTAAAAAAAAAATGCAATTACGAGGACAATTACGAAGGGGCGTCTCGTGGGAGATAAGGAAGAGAATGAAAACGTATTCCAACCTGCTTTCTTCTCGTATGTCCTCTTTTACACCTCTTTCTCAAGGGGAGGTGAAACAGCTGTTCACACTTTTGAGAGCGCCAAATTTATTTCAATCAGAGGCAGAAAGATTGAAGGGGAGTCAGATATGACACTTTATGTTTGATATTTCAACGCTGAAACCTAGTGATGCTGGATGATAAAGTGCTCTCACTATGCCAGGTGGAGTTGTAACAGTAATGGTTTGTTATGTTAATAGGCGTTATGAAGCATGGGCGTTTTCTCCAAGTAGGCATGGGAGGAAACACCTCCTTAAAGGCAGTGTCTCTCATTTTTTTCCCATTCTATTGCCCGTGCAAAAACACATTCTGTGTGAATGGCCCGATATATTCATGACTTTACTGGCCATAAACACTCTATTAGCAGCCATTAAACTGTTTTTTGAATACTGCAGCTCACTTCCACTTGTTTCAAGTTTGGGTACTGAAATGTATAGCTTCAGTACAAGGTACAAATAGGGCTCAGCCAAATAACAAATCTGCTGTGAATATTTAATTCTTACCCTTACCTTTAAGATGGTTTAAGCTGGACCTTAGTTGTTCATGAGTTGGTTTAAGCTGGTCATAAGCTCAGGTCCCTGCTTAGGGCTAGTTCATAACAAGCTTAAACCAGCTCATGACCAACTAAGGACCTGCTTAAACTGCTCAAAACATATTTAACATAACTTTTTTTAATAGGGTAATCAATCTCAGAATGCATTCTCTGTTAAAAACTGCATGTGCTGGTTAGGTAATATGCATATGCTGTTTTTTTCAACAGGCTTGCAACAAGAAAACTATTTTTAATTCGCTACAACAATAATATGTAGTTCTAAAGAAAGCCAAATGAAATTCAGTTTTAATTAAAAACTGTCTGGCTCAATATTTGTCAGTGCTGTATGTCTATTTTAGCTTAGCAACATGCTAATGCAACCTCTAGTGAAAGTTGTCCTACAACCTTCCAGAAACTGCCATTTTTACTCACATTTCCACAAAGTGAGCGGGTCCTGCATGTTCATTTGTTCTTAAATGTGAAATGAGAAGAAGAAAGGGTGTATGGGAGAGTGTGCCATTTTACAGTAACAGAGTGTTTTTACACTGCAGTGAAAGGGAGGGCCTGCGGCTCTTTTAATTGGCTGCGTATGAAACAGCTGTCATGCCTGCCGTTTGGGCTGTAAGTCTTAATTAAACAGAAGTGCATGCTGGGCCGGCTGCAGCCTCACCGAGAAGCGGAAGATGTTGTGTGAATCACACCGATGTCTCACTCGCACAGACACGCGAGTATACGTATACGATCACAAGGGTGGTGTGTCCGTGAGTCCATCGCTCTCCATCGCATCATGTCCGTCGCTTAAACAGACATTCAGCAGGATTCTAACAGACAGCTTTGCTTATGCCATTGAAAGTTTACTGTAGTCCCTACCCACTAGTCTGCTGGAGCAGTGTTAAGAGAAGGACGCAGTGTAGATGCAACGGAGGCAGTTAAAGGCTCATCTTTTATTCAGAAGGGATGCCTGCTGATTTGAGGCACTCAAATAAGAGATGTGACTGTGCTAATGTTGTTCCCCCTACAATCAAGATTCATGAGGCCTAGGTGCATGTTTGTGCCTGAAAGAGAAAGGAGAAGAAACGGAGAGGGTACAGCTTTCTTTAGATTTCTTTTGCTCGGCTTCAAAGCATTGCTGCATTCTCAGCACGATTTCTATTTTTAGCGGCCTCGCTGCATCAAAGCTTTAATTCCCTGTACGTATACAAATGAAACAATTATTTGGAACTCTTCACCAGTCTTAGATACCGCAGTGTGACACACATCAGATCATTTTCCCATTATTTACCTTGTAAATTGCATAAAGCCTGTTTTATACCACATGAAAATGGGCCTTATTAACAGGTTTCAGCTCGCACACTGTACGCTTAAGTAGCACTTCAGGTGAAGTCATTTTGTGCGATCTAAGAAGAAAATATGTTGAAAATGCACTAGGTAAGTATTTACCAGCACAATTGTAAGCAATATAGGGTTTTATGAGGGAGTTTATAAAACAACAGTGAACTACTTACGTACTGGAAAAAGAGCTTTTAGAGATGATGAACATACATTTTGGGGGGATCGGATCATGACCGAATGGCATTTAACATTAAAAGCCTGGTATACAGTAAATGCACCCGAGATGCATTAGAAATTTCTTTTAAGGAGAGTCTGAGAATGTTTGTAACCAGGTTTAATGAAGATGTAGATGCAAATGTGTTTTTGTTGCACATTTCGACTTTGTAAGAGGTTAGCCTGCAAATAAAGAATCACAGTATGTCACTTTGACGCACTGAAACATTAAAGTGTTATTTTGTGGGGTTGTGGCAGTTTCTTTTTATTCTGGTCTAAGAAAGATAACAGACACAGTTCTTTTATAATCTGCTTACTTGATTTAATAATCAATACCTCATGAATTATTGCACTGGACTACACTTGTATTGTTTCTCTCACTCACATTTTCTCTGTGTATTTTTGCGAAGACAATGAATTTCCCTACTTTTCATCACTTTTTCTCTTTATTATCTTTCACTGTGGGAATATTTGTAAAAAAGGGAAACACAATAGATCATACAGTATACTGTACCAGATTTAGTTTCATGCCGTGTCAGTTAATTACCGTTTGGTTGCAAATTCACTTTCAAAACGATCATGATTATTCCTAAAGGCCAACACCAGTCATTTCATAATTTACTAAAGGAAAAAAATCAATGCGGTAACTCACAAAATCTCTGTTTTCTTTGTAGTTCTACAGTCCTGTTAAAATGTACTGCTGCGTCATTTACATGCTTCTTTTGCATGCAGTGTGAAACGGACCTGAGATTTATGCACAGCTGTTTTTTGCAACTAGTTTCCTGAAGAGGAGAGTGGCATCTAAAAATTCTCTCAGTTTGCTGAATTTGCATGATTTTCTCCTTCCTTGTTACTTGTATAAGACAGGAAGTCAGACAAGTGAAGGTGAACATTTTACCTTCACTTTTATTACTGCTGAAGGAGTTATATCATACCATTAGTCAAGGTTTATTGTTTTGCCATTTAGTTTGACCATTGTTTGTTCTGTCCTTTTGAAGTAATTGCTTTTTTTGCTTTAAGCTGACCATTTGCCAAGGGAAATTATTGTTATTTTTAATTTGCTTCTTAAACTTAAACTTAAAGCAAACCTTAAATGTGTGCCCCAATTCCCGGTTCTTTTCAATGTACTTAGGCTGGTTTATTCACAACTATGCAAATTTGCTCTGAGCTCTGTATATTGCATTGGTCGATAAGTAAATCAGATGTTGTGTCTGTGTTCTTTAATTTGCGCATTGTAAGTAAATCGCCTGCAGTAATTTCCCCTCACATTGGCCCTGAAATTGAAATTTCGCTCTTGCGTTAATTAACCCTGTTTAGTAAAATTTGCCCATAATGTTAAAATTGAACTTTATTGGCTTGTTTTCAACATTTTGATCTTTCAGACAAACCTGCAAGCCAGACAGAGGAAGTATATTAATATTCATATAAATAAAGAACACATCTAACAGGTAGTTGGACAATCCCACAGTTTCTAATTTAATATTTTTTACACAGCCTGCTGAGGAGGCGTGCCTCGAAAGAAACATGGAAACAGATTGTAACTTGGCAGGCGCAAACATCAACAACAGCAGCAGCAGGCATCACTGTAGCCCGGGGCCTCATCTGTCCGACTGAATGCTTTGCTTTTTTTTTTTCCTCCTCATTCTTCCGCCGTCTCTCATTTCTTCTCCTCCGCCACCTCACCTTTCAGCCCTTCATGTCACGGAGCTTCGCCTGACTGACGTCTCTCCTCAGGATGGCTGACACCAAACAGGAGCTGGATTCACTTCCCGAGGCAGTCAAGAGGAGCCTGGCTCATCTCTAGTTATATTACAGCTGGAGTTTAGAAAAAGGCTTTGTGAAAGATTTCACAAAGAATACTCGGCGAACAAACTTTTGACTACGGAACGCGGCCGTTATTAACCAACGGCATCATGGGTGGAAAAAGAAATGAAAAGGTGAAACTTGAAAATGGTAAAGTTTGATGTTTATTTATTCTTTTTCCACAAATAAAAAGAAAGTACTCATGCTGAATCATCACAGGAAAGAAAATAAAGGCTCAGTTTATGTACCAGTACCAATCTTGCTCTCCTCAGAACTTTAGATGAATAATAGCACTCTATGAAGTTTGGAATGCGGTTAAAAAGTCTAAGCTTTAGTCATGTCCTCCTCCACATAAATGTGTGTGTATATGTGTGTAGGCATATCAGTGTGTGTACATTTGTGTATAAGCAAATGTGTTTGTAAGGTCTGCATGACCTAGTCCTCAGCTGTTTTGATGACTTGGAACAAAGTGACATTGTAGAGGACTTGATGTCCGTTGTTCCAAGTGTAGAGCACTCTTTCTCGGGGGTTGTAGTCCATCATGGAAATGTGGGAGTATTGGTTATGGAAGGGGATGTCTGTGTACTCATAGGTTGAGGTGTTGGTGTAATATGCGAAGTAGATCTTAGCACCGGCCAGGTGGGAGTTGGTGACATAGAGCGTGCCGCAGATCATGAACGACTCGCCGGCGCTCCGTTTAGGGAAGCCCGTGTCCCACGTCTGAAGCACTTCCAGGCTTTGTGGCTCCAGGCGGCTAATGACGATGTTTCCAGCGTTGGGAATGGTAGTGTAGACGGCCCATAGCCCGTTCTCGTCGGCCATGAGGTCGATGTCAGACGATCCACCCCAAGAGTAGGGAAAGGTGTTGTTGTAGCCCGCGCCACTAAGGCTGCGCTGCACCAGGATGCTTCGGGATCGGAAGTGGTACTTGATGAGGATGTTACTCTGATATTTGTTGTAGTAGAGGGAGCCGTTGTAGACCACGTGACCTGTACCAGCCCAAGGGTGGGGCAGGAGATGCTGCACAAAGTTTTGGCCTTTCATGAAGTCGTTCATTGTGCGGTACTCCAGCACGCGACGTCCCTTAAAGTAACCGTCCATTGACCACACCTGAGACAGAATAAGATATTCAATGTAAAATGCATGAGAGAAGGAAGTAAGAAAAAACAAACATATAGCATATAGCATAGTCCAGAATGTAGAAGCGCGGTGGTGATGATGGACAGGGAACGCATTAAACAATTTAATTTCCAGTGATTATCATTGATTTGATTGCACAGATACTATTTAAACTGAACTGAGCTGGACAATGATGTCTCTAAATTCAATAATGAAATAATTCAATAAGTGTTTAATCTTAATACATTACTGACACTCATACTGTTAAGTGTGTTGAGAGAATCTGTATTGTTGAAAGCGCTATATAAATAAAGGTGACTTGACTTGACAATTAAAATGTATGTATTAGGGATAGTAAAATTGGCATAAAATTGAACGATGCAGTGCATCACTTAAAAAAGTGAATTTGCCACATTTGTATTGTGATGCTTAATTTGAACTTTATTGTCTGTTCTGCTTGTCACAGAGTGGAAAAAAATATTATTTAGAAAGTGAACAATAATTTTATATGTAGATAGATTTTTCCTTTCTCAAGCATGTTCCCTCATCACCTCTGCTGCTGTGGAACACTGTGGAAACTGAGGCGTGCATCATATTTTTTTTGCATTGTGCTGAACCATATTCTTATGTATGTACCATAGTGTTATTATATGCAGTGATATTATCATTTAAGATATTTTTGTTAACAGTATAAAAAATAAAAAAACGACACAGAGAAACTGAAACAATTTAACTGAAACTAAATTATGCAACAGATTTTTTAAATAATACTATTTAACTTTGGCAGACCTAAAATACTGAAGCTAAAATGAAAAACAGAAATTAATCTCTGAAAGCTAAAAATAAAATGAGTAACTAATAAAAAATGGTAACTATATAGAAATAAAAGCTAAATAAATCAGCAAATTTTTACACAAATCTCTTAATTAGGATAAAAGTGTATAGTCAAATGTAAAAAAAAAGGATTTTCTTAGTCACTAATCCATGTTTCATGACCGTGTCACCTCCTTTGTAGAAAACCTTTTTAACTTCCTTTTTAGATTATTGTCATGCTGAAGAATCATCATGTTATACATTAACTTGTGGCATTCTTGCAACCTGACTGCTGGTGACATTAAAGCTAAATGGGTACATACAGGATATTAATTACAAGTAATTAAATTGGACAAGAATGAAAAATAGAAGCATTTTTACTCGTGAACTTTTTGACCTCTATGTATCAGAAGGAATCAGGTTAAAAATGAAAGCTGAGATTTCTGTGCCGAGAATGGAATAGAAAGAGCCTATACCTGGATGAAAGTACAGTACATCAAAAGAGACGCCATCTACTGACTTACTTTTGAGAGAGTGACAGCAGAGCCTTTCTTCCTGTGTAACCGGCGGTGACTCTCGCTGTGCACGGTCTAGGTGTGTGTGTGTGTGTGTGTGTTGTCAAATCTATTGATCTGCTCTCTGTGTGGGAGTGGAGATGCTGTATGTGCTCTGCACTCGGCTGCAGCAGTTGTTCTCTGCCCTTTTCCACTCCACATTCACAGGAAATCAATCCTGTTAGCAGTTCTCCATCTCTCTCTGCCTCTCTTCTCCTTACTCGCCGTCACTGTATAAGGCTAAAGTATCTATCAGCAACACAACAGCCATGCTGTGCCCCCATCTTTACCAAGCCATGCGCTGTGCACTCTTTATTAACACATCGTAATGAAACTTCAGACAGTCAGCTTATTTAGGATGGTTATTATGTTCTTTCTCCTGCATAATGAAGCCCCTCCGAGGATTTAACGCTCCCCTGCTATCTTTTGCCGCCTCTCCTCCTTCCTCCCTCCCTCCCTCCCTCATGCAGTCTCCATCCCTGCCTCTTCCCCCATTTCTCATTCCACAGAGAGATGCAGTGCATTTTTATTTTTAGGATACTGTGGGGCTGCGTGGTGACTGGAGAGGAGGAGAGCAGGTGACTTATGGACAGGCAGGATAATTGGAACATTAAGTATAGCATTTTCTTTGTGGGCTAAACGAGTCCCTGTAGATCGGCGAGTGGAGCTGCGGTCATACTGTGGTCTGCCCATCTCCGCCTCTGTGTTCCCTTCTGAGAAGAATGGCACATGTTGTGCTTTGGATGCTTGAGTCCGGATCGTTACTAGATTAACCTGCAATGCTGTGTATGTGACACTGTAAATCTAGGGACAGTGAGTGTTCAGATGCCTGCCGGATTGATATGACTGTTATCTTGATTGCGGTGATTTATTTGCCACTTTACGTGATCGGTGATTGATGGTGGTGAGTGATGCAATCATTAAAGCCAAAGATAAAGGACTGTAGCGTTGAAGATGAACTTTTGACTTGCCCCTTAAAACAGAATAACTGATTATCACTGCCTGTTGTCCTCTCCATGTCAGTCCTTTTATAGTGGAAATTTGAGGACAGTAGATAGATTACCTGTCTAGATTACCTGTCTTTGAATTAAACTCATCTACCTGCTATTCTACTTCCATTTTGACTTCATTCTCATGAATTTAAAAAGAGACAATTTATTCAACTCTTCAACCCTGTTCTCTACCGAGATTGGCAGAGCTATTGCTAAAACTAATGTAGCCCATGGACAATATTCGGTAGGCCCTTTCGCAAATGGACCCTATGAATAGATTATAACTTAGGGTTTTTCAACATCGTTCCTGGAGACACACTGACATCACATTTTGGATATCTCTTTTATTTCATGAGAATATTTTTATTTTAGAGAAATTTATATTTCAATGTAGTTACAAATGTGCTTTAGTCTAAAGCAATTAGATATGTTCTCTCAATTGTAGTTTGATTAACATCAATGACAGACAACAGGAATGTTAAGCCCAAAGTAAACTTCGCTTTTAACGTTTCCGTGAGTGACAGAGTACAGTGTGCGTGATGCTATTTTTTATGCACATGCGCATTTGGAGTTATTTTGCAGTAATCAGTTTTTTCACAAGGTGGCAACTGTCCGTTGTTTCAGAGTAGAAAACAAAACGAGAGATGAAAAACAACAACAACAACTAAACAGAGGAGACTGCAACAACAACAGATGGTCTGATGAGTGAGAGGGTATGGGTAACAGAGTTAAAAAATATTTGTTATCGGTCATAACAGGCAAAAATGGAGCAGACACTAGACATGGATGAAGCCTTTTGGAGCTCATGTGTCGACAGCATATTTTCACGTACATGTACATCATCAAATAAAGTATACTTTGAAAGGCTCTGCGTTTGACTTTATGCATATGCTAGCATACATGTACAGAGATAGATATAGTATACTTGATTTCTAGACTGCTGTCATTTTAAGAGCTTCCCGTATCCAAAATTTTCTTTCTCAGCTGTTTGCTTTCACTTGCTTACAAGGATGCTTGCAAAGACACTTAAAAGTGTGTATTTAACAGTTCAAGGCCTATAAAGTGGCATAAGAACTATTGTATTAATATAGCATTTTCATGACCCCAGTATCACCCAATCCAGTCTCTACTAATAAGCTGATCTGTTGAATCAGGTGTGCTTATTTAAGATAAGTTAAACTTTTGGTTTTGGTGTAACGCTGCCTTTCATCACTGGGCCCAGGACGCATTCCTGTGTGTTTCCCCCTGATGATGCCTCTGGCGGCTAGTAATACCGGGCACTGATTGGTGAAACATTTGCCTAGACAGGTTGTTAATACCCAACCCCCTGATGAAGTAATTAATATGAGGACTGTGGCTTTGACAGGAGACGTAAGGTTCGAGAGAAGAATTAAGTGTGGGAGAGTGAGTATGAACATGATAGAGAAGAAAAGAGAGGGTGGGAGGGAGAAAAATGGTAGAAGAACCATCCATCAGTGACTCAGCTCTCACCGCTGAGGAGCAGCTTCACTGTACCAAAACACTGACTCAGTCACAGTGTGTGTGTGTGAGTGTGTGTCTCCGGGGAGAGGCGGCTCATCATAGCAGTGGCAGTGATGGAGTGATAAGAGTGTTGCAGCATGGTCATTCTTACCCTATTATCGGAGCTGGGAATCATTGTGTCAGTCATCCAGGATCCGAACCTTGACCCTGAAGCGCGGACGGTGATGGGGTTACTGACGCCAGTTAGCTTCCCGCAACCTGGTGATAAAACACGGGGAACAATATGAACGACGGCTTCAGAGGAACTCCAATGAACCAGTCAGCATTAAACTGCCAAAAGTGACATTTATGGAGCAGAACGAATATCCGTTATATCATCATTTTGGATTTTCTTGTGAAGTCATCAGTTTTACCCTAAATAGAACACGAGCTTGTCTCATCATGCATCTGAAAGCCAATTACTCTTTCAGCCAAGTGAACTTTGGACGTTTCGGTTTGAGGCCTGCTAGCTGGCTGTTTTTAACGCTCTAACGTTAAATTGCTTATCTGATAGGACAGCAAGCACATTTTGACTTAATTGGGCCTAATGTGGTCTCCCCTACCATTGCTTTTGCTTTTGCTTTTCCATTTGAAAGGAAATTACTGCAGCTGCTCTAAAATAACTCCAAAAATAATCACGGCAAACAAGTCCTCCGCTGTGAATCCAACAAGTAAAAATTCTTTCTATTTTCTTGCTGTAATAGGTCACATACTGTGTGTCCACAGTCAGTAGATTGGTTGCTGCCTTTTCTTGATTACTAAAATCAACTCAAACCCACTGCTGCTAGATTTCTTACCGAGTTTCTGCATGCAGGAGTGCAGACGAGTCTCCAGCAGTAGCACTCGCTGCCTGAGCTCCTCGTAGTCATAGGCTCCCATCTCCTCTTGAATTGCCATTAGTACCAGAGACAGATTCCTCACCTCCTCCCTCAGCCGAAGGATCATTCTTGCATCTGCCTTGTACTGTTCCAGCACTGGGAGCAGCGGAAGCAGCTGAGTAACCTTGTCCTTTAACTCCTGAAGTAAACACATGAAGGAAGGTGTGAAATGGTGGTTGGGAAAGATGAGAAGCGTTAATCTCCCTCTCACAAAGGTTTAGGAATTTAGATGGGCACTCATTAACTATTCACCACGTTCACCTCCAATATTTCATCTCGCATGACCGGTCTCCTGCCCCGGATCTGAATGCATCCTCACACAAGAACCAAATATTGATTTTATGCATTTGCAATCTCTCACAATCTGCTTCTTGTCCAACGTGGTGACACAGGCCCACTCATCAGAACCTGTCAGCTCTCCACCTCGGCGTGACCAAGCGTATATGAAAGAGCTAAAACTTGAGGGCTGATCTCAGCTCATTGTGGGCAATCAGTTACTGCAGCCATGCGGACTGGCTGGTCTGGCATAGGCTGAGGTATATCAATAAAGGGGGTGTGAACAGCAGGTGTATCAATAAAGCATGCTCACCACAGGAGGGGCTGTTTCCTCCTTGTTAAAGTTTATCGTAAATCTGGTGATGGAGCTGCTCTCAGCCCTGCGGCGCCACATCATAAATCTCATTTTCCTGTTCCGAGACACAAAAATTTAGTCTCGTTAATCTCCCGCCCTGCCATAGGCGACTTTGAGCTCTCCACATTCATCAGCAGCCTCGCCGAAATAAAGCCAGGCTTTGAGACTCCCACTCTTTGAAATAGTGCTTTTAACACTGGCACATCTCGCAAATTTTTCACAGCTCCAGCAGAGAGAAGAGGGGATAGGGGGGTTATGGGACTTTGAACATGTATCGATAGATGAGGAATGATTTCTGGAACATTTTGGAATAATTTTCTATGCAGCGTTTGGTGAGATGACTCACACCCCAGCAGAATGGGGTGGATGGGTAAGTGGTGGTGGTGCGTTCTGAATGATAGTGATACCCCTGGGAAGAGTGTCTGTGGCTTCCATTCCACTCTCTTTTGCAGACGGCTACATGTTAATCATCTAAAAGAGTGCTCCTCCGTTTAGTCCTCTGTATATTGGTAGCGAGTCCTTCTACTATTGTGATTGTGCAGGACTACAAGCACACTCTCGTATTCAAGGGATAAAAAGCTTTAATAATAAACGGGTTTGAATCTTAGCCTTTGGGAAAGCAGCTGCTAGCTAAAAGAAAAAAAAAGCATAACCTTTTGTATGCATGCACACATACACTCATTACTGAAACAAGCTTCAAGTTCTAGGTATAAATAATTGAGGTGCATTTGAAATCTCTCAGAGGACCTTTTGGTATGTCTCAATTAAACCCAAAAATCAGAGGTATTGAAGGTTAGTGTCAGTGTCTATTTCATGTAAAGGGAATGGCGCCGGAAAGAGTTTTAAATGTCACTAAATAAAAATATATAATAGTATTTAGCATGCACTGATGTTGTTCAGTCTTCTGTCATGTTACCTAATTATTATTCAAAAAATAATACACTGGAGGCTGGCTGCTAAAGGCTGTGTGATAAACCTCACTCCCTTGATCTCAAGATGGCAGTCTTTTTAACAAGCTCACCTCTCATGCCATGTCATGTCCCCGGTTCAAGCATTGATCAGAATGGGACAAGCCAAACTTTTTGCACTGGTGTCGTGACCTGGATGGGGTGAATCTAGTGGAGTCCTGCTGGTAAATGATGTGGATTAAACTTACTCCCCTGACCACAAGAGGCGCACTTGCGACTGATGTTAAAGGCTGTTTCTTTGTTAGTACACCCATCTCACACACTGTCCGTCACCGGGATCCAGCTTTGCTCAGAACAGGCAAAGTTGAACTAGTTGCACTGGTGCAATGATCCGAATAGGTGGTGAATCTAATGGAGTCCAGCTGGTAAAGGCTATAGCGTAAATTACTCCCCTAACCGCAAGAGGCGCACTTGTGACTGACTCTAGTTTTTTTTCTTCGCACACACACTTACCACTCATGCACTGTTACAATAATCTTCACTTTGATATTATTTATGAATTAATGGGGTATTCAGATGTCCTTGATTTGCATATTTGTTTCAACATTAAGATCCAGCATCTAGCTATTTTTTTTTTAGAGAGATTTTTGCTTCATTTTAAAAAATTAAAAAATCCTTTTAGTTTTGACCTTTTCTGGTTGACTGATTGACCCCTTCCCTGCATAAATCTAAGAATAGTCTCCTAAAATCTCTGAAAGTTCTCCTTGTTCTACTCAATCTGAAACATATTTTAATAACAATGATGCAAACATTGAGGGTGGGTAGGTAGAGTGTAGGCGTTGTGAGAAGAAAGGGCACCCCTAATGTGTTTTGTTGTTTTTTAGGCTGGCTGGATATGCTTCAGTACCTGAAAGCTCTTGGGGTTCAGGCTGCGTGGATTTTCAGAAGCAGTCTTCAGTTTACCGTCCACTGTTTTCATGAGGTTCTCTGTGTCTCTCACGTACTGCAGGTCTCTGTACGTCCTAAGATCTAGAACCTCCATGGATTGAGTTATATTCTGAACCTGTTAAATAGCACAAAACACAAAATCAAATTAGTGTGATGCAACAGGGCATGTTTTTTGAGGACACAACAGTGTGACGCCTATTATTTGTTGTAGTTCAAATCAGCCGTCCTACATATTCAGACCGCCCACTGAGCATCTTGCCCACATCAACACACAGGAGATGGGAGCGTGATTACTGATCAGCACACACACCTTCTAGCTCCTACATACTCCCACGTAGTCCCGGAGGCCACAGACACACACACACACACACACACAGACATTCTCACACTCTCCTCCTGGCTGCTCTTAAGAGAATCAGAAAGGACATGAATTGCATGCAGGTATTCTCCTCATGTCCACACTGATGTGCATGAGGGCTCTTGTCTAATTAGCTGATCTGCATAGCCGTCAGACCCAATGGTCACACTTAGCGCTGAGGATTGTGGATGTTTAGACTTGGGCAAGGGTTAGGTGGGATCACATATTCACTTTGCATTCAGTTATTGTTTGTCATGCATGTCGCTGACTGCTCAGGAGAATTGAGCATATACACGCTCTTGCACACACACAAGAGGCTGGGTGGTGGTAGTTTAATTCTGAACACATCTCTCTCAGAGAAGGACTGACCCAGGTGTCCTCATTAGTCTGCGTTTTATTAGGCAGGAGCATTAGTGCCTCACAGCTGCTGGCATAGCCACACACACATTTTATTGTCTGAGTGGTTGAGTTATGTTGCCATACGATTGTAGATAAGGTGTTTAGACCCTGACAGAGGGGCAAGGCAGGATTTAAGATAGCATTTGTGCCAAGATTTAAAGGGATAGTTCACTCAAAAATGAAAATTCTGTTATTATTTACTGGCCCTCATGCTGTTCCATTTTTTATGACTTTAATACTTTTGCAGAACACAAAAGAAGATAGTTTGAAGTGTCTGCTGTTTCTGTCTATACAGTATTGTGAGGGTTGAAAACTTTCAAGCTCTCAAACGGATGTTACAGTGATTACAGTGATTGTGATAAACAGACTGACTCTTTAATCACTCTCAAATCAAATCAAAACATATACACTATACATTGACCAATAAGTAGATGACATCAAATATGGCAACGTAAACCTCAAATATCACATGACTATAAAAACCAATAAAGCTTGATGTTGAGGTTATGCTTTAGTTTGTGTATATGCTTATGTTAATCAATGCTTTGATTTGTTCTGAGAGTGAATAATAATTAATGGATTCATTATTAATTCTATTTGGAGCTTTGTAAATGACTTCATACTTACATTATTTTTGATGTCGATATTTTGCAGATATTTCAGCTGTTTCTGCCCATGAAGTATTACAGAGTATAAAGTATCAAAGTATCACTATCATTTTGGATGATAAACACATCCATTTGTATGATCCATTCATTCCCTCTCACAACAAATATGGTGACAAATTTCGACCATCAATCTAGTCAAGTGACCAAGTTGATGCTAGTTGACATTTAAGGTTCCTATTTGATATATAAGTTGTGTACTTTTAAATATAAGTAATTGTATTGCTTGAGAATACCAGAATTTTGTTACCTTTGTGTCCTTTTTGGAGCTTTTGAAAATGCTTTTTTGCAATGAAAACCCCAATGACTTTTAATTAAAAAGAAAAAAAAAACAGTTGAAGTGTTCTTCAGAATGTATCTTTTAAATGACATGAGGTTAATTAATTAATGGCAGAATTTTCATTTCTAGGTGAGGCAGAGATTGTGGCAGAATTTGAGGTAGAGTTATATTGTGGTAGATTGGCCATGACTACGAGTCATGTGCCTTATTGACTCACTCTGTCTGGAGTCCCAAATTTGTCTTCTCAGGAATCCCTCTCCAAGCTGCTTTAATTTCAGCCTCTATTTCTCTGCTTCGCTCTTCATCTCTGCCTCCATCAGCTGTGCTCATTAGCTAGTCAAACAGCTGCTTCCCATTGTAGTGTGATTCCAAAGCTCTCTCTGATTCAGTGAGCGTGATGTTGATGGGGACGTGTGGTTCTTAATGGGCTGCTGTTCACAGATGAGGCTGGAAACCACTGAGGGCTTGGTGAGGAAGGAGGAAATGGGGGCCAGTCAACTGGCTGAGAGTCTAACACATGCGGCGGACACTCTGCATTTAACTGCCAATCGATTGAACTGTGCATATCAGCAGACTCAATACCCAGCAGTTTCTCTGTAGCAAAACATCTCTCTCTCCTTGATTTCTTTTCATATTTCAAATTTCCTCCCTCACACTACATATGGAACCTAACTAGGTTATATTGTGTGTTTGATACTGGGTTGACCAGCTCATCAACTGTGTTAACAAGGTTGAGTTCCACCAAACAGACCAACACAAGACCACCACTTGCTTTTTTAGCAGGGTTTCCATCTTTTTTTTAGTTCACACTAGGGTTGTGACAGTGAGGAAATCTCAGCATGTTACAACACAAAAGCAATATGCACTTTTTACTTTCAAATCGGCGGTAATTGTGCGTCAAGCAGTTGCTTGTTTTTAATGCAACTGAGTTTTCCCTCTTTCCCTCACTTTCCTTCGCTTTAAAATAGCTTGGAAAAAGCGCCTCACACATTTTGCTTTCACTTTTAAACTTGAGGCAATTCGGCATCAAGCAGCTGTTTTTTGTTAGTTTACGTTTAGTTTTACGTTCACATTTTCCTTTGATTAAATAGCTTGTAAAAGCACTGTGCGTGTTTTACTTTCATGTTTAAATTAAAAGCAAAATCAAGATCCAGTGTAGAAGATTTTTATTAAAAAAACTAATTAAAATACACCATATGCTAGTTGTAAAACAACTAATAGCCTAACTTCTTAAGTTTAGCCCAACCTTTAAATAGCTTAGGTAGGCCTATAGGCTACTGAAAGTGAGTATAGTCTAAAGACTTTACAACAAATAATTATGAAACGTGTAACGAATTTGGAGGCATGGTTGGCATACACATTGATGTAAAATAATGGGAAAAATATAATAATTATAAATTACACAGTTCAAATAATATATTTCCATTTAGTTTTAAAACTCATCGGTCATCGTCTTGTTTTTTTTCCCTCATTTTTCTTGTCAGTCAGCTCTACATTAAGTGGCCGTTTTAACAGCAGTGCCTTTTAAACTGAACAAAATTATGTTTATTACTGAAAAAAATCAAAACAAAAGTGAGGGACAGTGCCACGGTGAGCAATTACATGTTTTGGCTTAATACTGGTATCACCGCCATCACCGACTACCACAGGAAGTCAGTATGTAGTCAGCAGGGTTTGATAGTCTTTTGTGTTCCACAGATGATATTTGGACATCATTTACTCACATGTAGAGGCAAAATTTATGTGAGGCTTTTAGTAAAGCCCTGTGCATTGAGTGCTCCATTTTCTGATTTAGGAGGTACTTTACACTTTTTTTCAGTTGTTCTTTGCCTGGACTTAGTCTAATGAGCATGATTAGTAAAAAAAACCCCACCCTATTGGCTCAGCAGAATGAATCCAATTTCACAGCAGTATTTAGGACGCGTCCTCTTTTAGGCGGTTGTTTACATCATGTACTTTCAGAAACTTTCTCTAATGGGGAACAGTTTTATGCAATGTTTGGATCCATGTTTAATGACCGCGTAATATGTACAAAATATTGCTCAGCTAGGACTTGCTCTTAACAAGCGTGTGTCATTTAGGTTATTGTGCATGTAAGAGACGAATGTCACCTTCTCCATAAGCTGACGGAGCTGTCTGCTGCGTGGGTCTCGATTACACATGTTCTGTGCAGGAGCCACAACTGTGCAGATACATTTCCCATCTGCGTCCTGTGCCGAGCTGTAGATCTGCCAGCCTTCCTCTGGGCTCGGATACAGGGCCTGCATAGAGAAATACACGGAGATGAAAAAAGAGAGATAGCGAAAGAAAGACAGAACAAAATGCATGAGCGGAATAGAATGTGGCATCTGTGAGAGGAGGCCGTTTTGATCAGCTTAGACACTTGGAGGAAATAGAGCTGCTTTGGATCGATAAAGCTGCTCTTTCATTGGGGGTGGAGTCCGGAGATGGATGTCTTGAAACCATGTACAGGCTCAAATGCGCACACACAAACACACACACACAGATGTTTGCTTTTTATTGTATTAGGGACTTGGTTCGATTGTTTCCATCCATACTGTAGAACTAAATCTCACACAAACCATTCTGTGCAAATTTTAACTCATTTTAACATTTGTGGAGTAATATTGAATATTAAGTTACCTTTCATAGTTTCCTTTAAAAGACGTGATAATTAGGTATTTATTGAAGTAAATGGTGGACATTTTTGGCAAACAACAGAAATGTAAAGCTTATATTTTTATAAAGGCACTTACATGAATTCTTCTATTAAGAAATGTGTATTAATTGAGCTATAAAGCTGTTTAAATATTTTTTATAGTTGGGTTTATGGTGCTGGTTTGGCAACAATTAGAAAGCAATTTTTAAACTTAAATCATTGTTTATCTCCTGCGGTTATATTATTGAATATTTTATTGTATGCTGACTAGCCCCATTTTACATTAAGTGCCTCACTGTAGGCCAGGAAGGACAAGTGGAAATTAATGATTGTGGTAATCAACATTGACACAAATGCCTTTGATTGAGCTTAACTTGTAGTGAACACAATTAGCTATCTCTGTGAAGCTGGTGATTTCAGCTTTTACTGCGGCTGCACAATGAATTTCAATCTTGATCACAATTTCTGCTTCTCTCTCTCGATTTATTAGGCATAATCGTCTACAATATTTGCCTACTGGCTATTTATCATGAGAACTGTATTTTAATTTGGCATTTGTGCTAACTTACAGTGGTAACAAGCCTCCAAAGGCTTTCATGGTTGCGGTGGCAGGATTTCAAGAGTTTACCTCCAATCAAAGCTTTTTCAGTTATTCGATGCATTTATTTGGCTTTCTGCTTATTTAATCTTCCCAACCTGGCAACCATGTGCACATGCTCGCTGTACTATAACGGAGAAAACCCAGATGAGCTAAAAACACTGGCCAACAATTTGGACTTCAGCGATCTCTACTGAGGTATTCTGCTTAAATTTAATTGTAATACAGCCATGTTTTCTTTTATATGGTTCGCAGTCAATTGTGCATATGTGAAAGTGCAATCAATCTGATGAAATCATGATTAATCATTATGATTATATTTAATTGTGATTGACTGTTATTGAGCAGCTCTATGTTTCACTAAATGACTAAATTAAGAATAAAGCTGGACTGGAAAAGAACAATAGAGGATGTCATTAAAGATAAATTGCATTTACAAGAAAACGGCAATAAAATGTCTCCTGCTCTAACCTTCCCGTTTTCATTCTCTCTTACCCTCTTCAGTGTTTTTCACTCTCACGCTTCACCCTCTCTCTCTCCACACTTCCCCGATCAGATTAAATGACCGAGTGGACAGAGAGACTATGTGATTGGAGAGTAAAGCAGCAGCCGCCCCATGAGCTCACTGTCACATCCTGTCACTCCTGCCAATCCCTGCCATTCTCTGCTCTCTTTCTGTCTCCTTCCCTTTTTCACTCCCTCCACATCGCTCCTTTTCCTCCACAGTCTGTCCTCTTCTCACCTTGCTATCGTTCTCATCTGTCCCTTTTTTTTCTGTGTCTTCAGCTCCGTTCGTCCCTGAGCAATCTCTCACTCTCTCGCTCACTCAATTTAATTCAAATTACGGCAATTCAACTCAATAATGCTTTATTAGCCTGCCAGGCAAATGTAATTTCACAAAATCAAAAGGAATTGATTTGTAAATTTAGGTGCAGAGGCAATAAAGAATACAGGTTTAGCAAATACAAATTATCACAATTTTTACAATACACATTGTTTTAAAGCAGCTTTACAGAAAATCATACTGTTGTGTCTGCAGTGACTTGCATTCAATGTTGATTTGTTTTCCATTTTGATGGAGCAATGTATGGCTTTTTGAACGTGAAGTTGTGAAATAAAACAAAAAAACTAACAATTATTATGCTAAAACATTTTTTCCTACTTCATAATTTTGCTGCCATTTATGTTGTGGTGCAGTTGTATCATTTCTCTGATGAGTTACTCTGTAAGCATCACAGAGATTTTGTTTGAGGAAAACTTTAAGTGATTTTTATTTTGGGAAACAGCAAAGCCATGTTTCATCTTCTGCTCGTCTGAAAGCGCTACTCTCCGTTAAAAACGACTCTTGTTCCTCAAGCCTTCTTGATTTTGACCGTCAGTTGTGTTTCGTTCGACTTAAATTCTTCACTAGTCAAATGTTTGATCCCTTTGAAGGTCTGTATTCATTCGTTGTGGAGCTGCAATTCATTTGAACCATCTAATGGCGCTTGTCTTTTCAATTTGATCGGTTTGTTGAATCTGAAGATGCAGGCAAAAAATTGATTGTTGTTTTGATTAATTCTGGCTTGAGAACATTTCTCTCTCGGTATCCGTTTCTCCAATTTATTCTCCATCTCTGTCTCTCCCCTTGAGCACTTTTCCGTTTACGTAGCATTGGCTCCCTATTTTCAGTAACAACCTAGCTTTCTCTCTCTCTCTCTCTCTCTCAAAAGAAACAACAACAAAAAAAACCACAATGAAATGACATTAAAGATTAAAGGTCTAAAAATACACCAAACTGTGTTTTTTTTCTGACCCAGTAGATTACGACACACATAAAGTCTCCCATCTCAGTTCGGTGAAGGTGCTTGCAAAGCCTGAAGGCATGAGAGGCAGACACATACAATTACCTGACACACACACACACACACACACACGGTTCCCAGAGGTTCAGATTCACCCTCAGATTTGACAAGTTTGGTGTAGCTCAAAGTCATTAGCCTCATTTCTCCCGTTCGCTTAACCTCTCGCTCGTACAGTACAGGTTGATTTGCATAAGAATGCCACAACCTGTTACAAATGGCCATTTTCCTGTCCAATCTGGCATTCGGCGGCTGTTGAATGTAGCAGGGCCCTCGCTTCCATTAGCAGTGATTTTCTGTGCTTCGTGTCACTATCATCAAACACTTGCACTGCCATCCTGGATGGAATTTTCCCAGGTGAGCCGATACAGAAATCCAGCCTTCTCCGCCAGATGAACACAGACAGCTCTGCCGGTTCGTCTCCGAGACACGGCCCGCTCGGTTGACCACTCGTAGCCGATGTGAAACTAGCCCAAGCGTGTCTCGCCCTGGCCTGAATGAATGCGCTCTTCGAGTGTATTACCACGCTAACATTTCATCATCAGTCTCATTCCCGTCCCGATGGACCTGCGGCTTAGTGTCTGAGCACGTCAGATACGGTTAGCGTCGAGCTCCGGCTCAATCTATACGCCAATCTGCCGCCCGCAGCCCCTCGAGCGGATAAAACTGTCGCATCAATCATCGGTGCGGTACATGCACCTCACATGTTAAACATCGTCGTGGCACGTGTGCCCATCCGACGGGTGGAAGATATGAGTCGGGAAGCCAATGGGGAGCAGCGCTTTCGCATAAATATGCTTTCTGTTCATTAATGTTGCATAAATGTTGAGTTTTAATTTAAGAACTGATTAGAATCACCCCTGGACTCATTACCACCCACCAATTCATTCTGCTGTAATTTCCTCTCATCTACTGCTAATGGCAGAGTAGAGAACGGGGGGCACGCAAACACACACACAGACACACATGCCCTATATCACTCACAGATGGGTGTAGCATCTCATCCTTATTCAGATATTGCCATCCTATCTAGAATTCGCACTGTATGTGGGTGAATGTTACGGAATAGGCCAGTTATTTATGAACAAACAGGTCAGATGAAATGAGCCACGGTTTAATTAGTAATGGTTGAGCTGTCATCCGTAAACCGCAGGGTGAGTGTATCCACATACGTCTGTTTTTTTACTTCTCATTTGCATTTAACAGCCTGCAAATGATCAAATTACTCTGTCAGTAGTGCACAGTTTGTTTGCTGGCATTTAAGAAGACGAGCAAGTGAATGGAGCTGCTCATTATATGTTGCGTATCCTAACCAGGTGTGACACGATCAAGCAGAAAGCAATATATGGTACGCCTTCAGTGTTCATTTTAGTTGTCGTCCTAAACTGCTGGGGTCATGGTAAATGATGAGAAAGAGATTTTGTCAGCTGCTTGGTTTCTATTTCTGTCGCATTGAGCAGGGAAGACCCTGTCTGCAGTCAAATCACACTCGTACAAAATCCTTCTTTACATCAATGGATACTAATTTAAAAAGTAATACAAAAGAAAATTAATAGTAGCTAGTTAAAAATCCTGAGATAATGCCGAATCAAAGCAGTTGCATTCTACATTAAGCGGGCCACCTCAAGGGGCAGCCATGTTGAATCACATGACTCACTTGCACCTCTATTATTGGACGCAGTCACTTGTGGAATAAATTAATCATGGCTGACAGCAATTATGCGGCTGACAGCTCTTCAAGTGTAGTCTGAAATATCGCAATTAGAAGTTTCGTGCACGAGTGACCATGTAAGTCCTATTTACGGGTGGGAAACTCCAGATGATACAGTGTCTGGGTTGCAACAGGGTTACCGACTCTGTGAGTTTCTCAGGTGCATCTAAAGGCAGCATTAGAGCATTTCTACAATGGCACGTAATTAGGGGCTGCATTGATAAAAACAATTATCATTTGTAATTATCAGCTGAAAATACAAAATAATTGCAAACAGATCAAATTGTGTCTGTGTTACATGCAAAAAAAAAAACATCCACCAGTCATGTCACTATACAGCTATATAAATGAAAAATGCATTTCTATAAACAAAATGCAAATACTGGACACGGACTGGCTGCTTCTGGAAAACTGCACGATCTAAGCTGCCCAAAACATGAGAATGCATTATATTAAAAAGGCGGGAGGGGGTCTGTTTCATGCATTCTGTGTAATCTACACCGTTAAAGAGCTGGATGCTCATGTTGGCCAAAGTTTCAAAATATAACTTAATAATTTTGTGTTCAGTGCACTCCTTCCAGGTTCGTATAAGTTTTGGAAGGTTTTTTTTTGAGCATGGAACTTCATGACATTATAAAGGGCAGAATTTTTCCCGGAAGAGCTCGTCGACCTGGGCTGTGTTTCCAAAAGCATTGTTAGCTAACTGTGGTCATTAGTTAACTCTATTAGTAAAGAAGGAACTTGTGACCATAGTTGCTTTTGAGAAACACACGTGAGAACGAGGGCAAGACGACGCCCATCAACGTCATCGGCAGCACTGCACAGGATGGTGTTTTTGTATGTGAGGGAAAGATAACCTTGTTCAGCTTCCCAAAGAACCTAGTGTTACATGAACAGTGGATGCAGCACCAGAGTTTTGCAAGTGTTTATCTGTTCCTCTTATTTTGGTGACGAAATGTTTTATTCGGCCCAGGATTTGCACATTTGATACTGATAGATGGAGCTGTCCCAGTGATAAAGGACAACGATCATGATTCCTCTCTTTGAAGATATGAAGGATGCAGTACTACTCAAGATTAACTCAAGATTGGGTGAAACTGTGTGTTGTGTCCCCTTTAATGCTTCATAAACAGCCTAAACAGACCACAATATACATTTTGCTGAAATATTTATTGTTAGAAATTGTGCAAGTTTAAAATTTAACTGTAGTCACAGTAAAGTGACTTGTAATAGACTGCACATTGAATATATGTGTTCCTCATAATAGTAGTTAATTTTTAAGTTAGTGATTTTTACTTCTGCTTTAGAATGGGTTTTAGATTTAGAATGTAAAAATTCTATTAGTCTAAATTAAAATCTATTTTTCTGATTAACCGATAAATCAAATAAATATTCAACAGATTAATAACTAATCAGTTATTAAGTGTGTTACATTGTGCTGCATATTTAGTGGACAGAAAGATTTATTTTCACTGGAAAGCTGTTTTGTTGTACCTGGACAGAACACTATGTGGGAGCCTAAATTTGTTTTGAGCTCTGAGCCATTACAAGGATAAGAGCAGCACTCAGAGCAAGAACTGATGGGAGATCATAAATCAATTTGGCACATTTCAGTCACTAGGGATGACATCTTGGCTGAATGTTGAGCTAGGGACCACACGGGAACAATCGGCAAGTTGAGAGCCTTAATTGATGTCCCACAGACCCAAGTTTACTTAACCTACACCTCCTTTGTACTCCAACACAAAAATGTCAAGTGAAAGGCATGGAGAAAAGCACACTGATAGCTTCACTGTGAGATCCAGAACAACAGACCAAAGGAGGAAAGAACCTGGTGTGAGGGCAATAGATAACAAACTGCTGCAGCTAGTGCTTGTGTGAGCAGGAGGGACAGAAACAGCGGGAAAAAACAGAATGAGAGAGAGAGAGAGTGACAGCGCTGAGTGAAAGCAGAGAGCTGCTGAGGGGGAAGATGCCGAGGTCTAATTTCAGACCTAGAGTGGCAGTTTCTTACTCAGCCGAACCGCTGCCAAAGCCTGACACCAGCTCCATTACGTGCCCAGCCCTCATTGTGAGCCCCACACACAGCTCGACCTTTACCAGCCTCGATCTTCAGACCCGGCTCGGCTGGAAACCGTCCCACACATCCCACACCTTCCCTACTGAGAAGAAGCCACCCAGGTATCGACGTCCAATTGCGAAAACGGAAGGTGATCAATAGGCACTGAGAACAGGAAGTTCGGGTCACCTCCCCTCTCTGGGCTTCCTCTCACTCACCGCACCACTTCTGGTCGTGATCTCCAGCTGGCCTTTACTTTGAGGTCGCTATTAAAACATTACGGAAAAGATTAACTAATTACAGCTGCACACTTGGCCCCCGAGACGTCTGTGGGTTTGAACCTAGGGCGGTTTTCATTAGACCGAGCTCTGAGCGCGGCACTGTAGTCTGGGCGTAAATGAGATCGTAAATCTGTAGGCTCCATTTCACGAAAGTGACAGGAAGTCTATTACAACTTTCATAAGAAGCGTGTGGGAGATGGCCAAGAGTTGTTTTCTACAGAAAGACCTTTATTGGTGCTCTGTGAACCCGGGTTTCCACAGTAACAAGGAGAGAGAAAATTGCCTTATTTTTCTCCTTAGATGTCCTTTAGTGTGCTTTCGTTTTTCTGACCTTTTTTTTTTTTTACTATTCTCTCTCTTTTTTATCAACATAAGGCTCTGGAGTGGAGCTTTGTGATTACATATTACCCTGAAGCCCAACATTGGCATCTGTCTCCACTCAAAAACATGGATGTGAGCTTCTGCCATGGCTCTGAGCGCTTCTTCTGTCATAATATACTTTCATAACACTCGAGAACAACTTTAAATATCCAGTACTCTTGTAAAGCAGATGCTGATGCAAATGAACATGAATGTCCTGCATACACACAATTTCTAGTGTTCTCTCTCTAAGCTCTAAGACACAAAAATAGAGCAGCATAAAACCGACGAACGAGATATTACTCTGTTTGCCCTCTGAGAGCATTTAGATGCTCAATTTCCTGTGCTCTTAAAGATTGCCCTGCTTCTGCCTCTGGAAATAAAGGATTCAGCTAGCAATTTTGAGCATGGTATTGATAATGTGACTGAAAAGGTTCTGCTTCCTCGTATCTGCAAAGATGCCAGTGAAGGCACTGATGGGGTCTTGCATCAATGTGATTTATGTTTTTTTAACTACAGGAATATTAATATTTATGTGAAGGTTGCTCACAGTCTTTTAGCTTTTCTTCAAAGACATCAAGAGTAGTTTCTTGTTAATCAGCACCTTTCTGAGGTGGAACCATGAAGTGTATATTAAATTGAGAAACCTATTAGATATCAGCATTTATCTTAGCTTATTGGACCGCATAACTTTTAAAGCTAATCACCTAATCTGTTCTCTAGGGCTGCAAAAAAATGATGTCATGGCAGCGCTGATTGGCTGATTCACCACAGTAACAAACATAGTCATTAAAAGACTAAGATATCCTGAGCTCTGACTCAAAGGCAGCAGTACGGAGAAAAAAACGAAACATTTTAAGGTCCATTATATGCTTTTAAGAACACTCCAAATCAACATTGTGCACTGGCCAAACACTGGCTTTATTAAAATTAATATATATGCTTGTAAATATAAGTGCGGTCGAAAATACCCAGCTATTTTTGAAAAACCGGAAAGCTGACAAATGAGCTTTTCACAGTCAGGTGGTAACAAACAAGGCAGCAACATCTTACAAACAAGGGGCTAACGAGGCTTATCAGCAATACTTTGACCTTTTGTATCAGCGCAGAAAGAGTAAATAAACGTGAAGACTAAGGTGAGTCTGATTAGATGTCCCTTCTAAGGCTGTAAATCTCAATGTTGTCGTCTGTGGGTGTGTGTGGTGGCGACAGCAGCCAAAGTGCTTCAACCTCACTTTCTCATTTAGAGATCCCTGGTGGGCAGCAACAGCTGAGCAGAACTGTGTTTTGGTGCTTTCATAACAGACAGATCTGAGCCGCTCCAACGAAAAAAAATAAAAATAAATCCAAAGCTGCATGTTTCCAATTCCCAAAGAGTCAGTAGAGTTTAGCAGAATGTTGTTTCTGGTGCTTATTTATGCATATCGGTTTCCATGACGTTCCTTTAATATTTTGGTCCCATGAAAATGAGAAACAGCAGCTCTTATCAGCCACATGGGCATGTGGCTTTGTTAAGCGTTTGTGTTCGTTACACGTTTGTTTCAAATTGTCCTACGGCTTCTCACTCGCCTCTCATTTATTTCTCATAATCGAGGAGACAGTTAGTGTCAGACTCACCCCTGAACCAGTGGTATTTGCCACAACATTCGCCTACACGCATACATGGAACAAAATCTTTACCCAGCAATCATTGTTGTATTAAGACATTCCTCTTTACTGGCTTCTGCTGCTGCTCTTGCTGTGCATATGTAAAGGTAGTTTCATACTTATAGGTGAAGTGTAACCTACATTACAAGGAATTTGTCATGGTTTTTTGAGTATCTCATCTTCAAGCCACCCTAGATATAGAGGGTTGAGATTTTAAAACCCCAAAAAGTTCATCCATCCATCATAAAAGTACTCCACACAGGGAAATGAAGCGATGTGTTTGTGAAAGAAAAATATCCATTAACGTGTGTATGACATAAAATTTTTTTAAATATGTATACTTATCTTACACAAATGTATCACTTGAATGCACTTTTTGCCATTTTTGCCATTAGGTAGGACATCTTTTAATATAAATAATATTTTATTCATCAGAAAAAAAAGAGTGAAAAACACCTAGAATGATTTTGGAGTAAATTATGGGGCAATTTTCATTTTTGGGTGAACTATGCCTTTAACATCGGCTTAATTTTTAAGCAACTCCATGAATTTCGGCTGAGATTACCTGTTTGAATATTGCGAGAAAATTAGGGTAGGGCAGAAAAGGCAGTGGGAAAAGTTGAACAGCATTTTATAAATTTCAGTTTGGTATCACTAGTAGTGGAGAAATTGCACACTTCACCTCTTAAGTGTAGTGATGATCTTTACACGTGACGAGTTCACATGAATTAGCAGCTGAGCTGAGAAGGGCAAAAAAGAGCAAGTGAAGCGCAGTGTGATTGTTGCTCAGAGCTGATGGAATACAGCACACTTAACGTGCAGCACTGACATGACGGTAGACTGGACAGTCAAGAGGGTCCTAGATCCTCATTGTAGCATGGAAGACAAGTTGCTTCCCTGCAGCCTGCTACGAGTCCATCAGTCACTCTGCTTCACAGACCACACCTCATTTCACATGATCATCACCTCATCTCAAGAACAGAGGGATGCATCTCTCTTTCTGACTGTGAGCAAGCTGCTTTTGAGATTAGATTTTGAGTCTTTACAAAGCCAGATCACTTTGAATGGGTTCACACTTATCACAGAGAATAAATTAGTCCCCGGCATGAGAGTAACATCTGTCTAATGCCTCGAATCTAAAAACGAAGGCCTTCGCTTCAGGAAAGATTGGGGAAGATTGTTTTTTTTTCGTATGCTAATTTCCCCTTGGTTTTTCCTTGAGGTGAAGTGAGGCAATGTTTTAAAGTGATTGCTTGAAATGAGATACAGGGGGAGTTCACAACTGCTAATGTGTTTTGGGTAATGATGACTACCGATAACGGAGCTTCAATGGGTGCCACTTTAGCTAAATAAATAAATGTCTCGGACAATTTTGGCTCATTTTCAAGTAGTTTCCATTTTACAGCTATTTAATATATGCATTATCAAATTTCTGGAGCTTACACCTAACCTGAGCTGTAGATTTGTGCAGCGTTTAGCCCTGAATTGAGAACGCCCTGAATGGGATTAAATTTGAATCAAAGTAGCAAATAGGATCCAGAATTGCAGTTCAAATTTGATTCTAAACAAGTGCAAATGACGTTCATACGACTATAATTTTTGACTAATGAAGCACAGTTTGTTAATATAAACTTTGAACATTGGCTTGATAGAGCAAGGTTGGTATATTTTCAAAACAAAGCTAAAAACACATAATTATTCGAAAGCTGAATGATAGAGAGAACACTATACCTAATACAACTGCAGTTATCCTGTTATTCTGATTCAATTTCAATTTACATTCATTAATTGAAAGGGAGCCAATTCTGAATTTCCTGCTTGGCTTCCTCTCATTTACCCACAAACCGAGCTTAACTCCTAGTGGCTGCATTTGGATGTATAGTACTCAAGAACCCTCTTATGGCACGATCATTGGGTGCCCACAAGCACACGACTAGATGTATAATCTGGCTTGATGTAAAGCAGTGTTGGCACTGACTGTAGCGTTTCTACAGCTTTCCACACAGCTCTATAGAAAGGAAACCTTCATCCCCACCGCTTTTATCTTGTAGTGAGTAGTAACAGTCTTCCAAAGCGAGTGTGAATGTGTTAGACCAAGCTGTGATAGACAGTTTCTGTAGAGTCCTCTTCTAAGACAGATGGAAATCAGCCTATGCATCCTGACCGACCCAAACGACCCCTACAGCGTCTCCTCTCTCATCCAGATGGAGCGTCATCCCTGGCCATAAGCTAGGCCAGGCACAGCTTTTATTGAGGGGCAGATGCTCAGATACTACACAGCAGATACCCCAGGCGGTCTCTCAACATTAATGATCCAGAAAACGTTACAGGGATCACATCTCACTCTCCATCCACCCTTTTCCACCTACTCGCACCTGGTCCCATTTTTCAATACCCAACAAAAGCATACACACTTGCACATGCAATATAATTACTCGGATACTGGCAGAATTGTGAAGGTTTAGATTTCAGCCGTGGCTTACTTAACAACCTTTTAAGGTATAACAAGGTGCTTAGAACTAGAGTCATACTTGGATTTTGTTCTTCTCTTTCTGTATTTTTACTTTAAATGTGACAGCTTTGACAGTGCCAAAGGCTCGGCCTCTCTCCCACAAGGCACTTAATTCTGTTATGGACAGAGCGCACAGTTCTCACAAAAAAAGTACAGTGGATTTAATTAAAAAACAGAACATAAGGGGGTAGGAAAAAGAGAAATGGTGCCTCTTTGGAATAAAAGAGTTGGCTCAAATGCTATTACAATCTAACCTCATGTCTTGGGACCATCATCTCTAGCAGACGAGACATTGCTCATGGAGACGATCCTGCCTCCCCGTCTCTATTTGACCTGGACATCAGTCATGAGGCACTTAACTCCTCTCCCCCTGCCAAGTGAGGATATCCTCACAGGAGTCATGAATCTCACCGGGTATAACTTCCTCGTCTATCATCTCCCACTGAGAATCATTCACCCACAGCAGCTATCAATTCCTCTGTAACCAACCCCCAAAAGCCAGACACGCATTCAATTTACCTGCCTCTCACCCTGGAAATCCCTTTAGCAAATCTCTGAGGATTGTCAGTAACCACAGAGGAGAGTAACTACTCTTTAACACAAAAGGTCCTGACTTACTGGCTTATTCGGTTGAACGAACAGACACGCCGGGAGATAAACAGACAGGAAGAGTAAGAAAAGTGGAGGTTTACGCACACTGACGATCCTTTCCGAGGTTCCTGCGCGGGAGATGGTGGTTCCGTTGAGCCCCACCAGTGAGGGCAGTGTCTGGGACATCCAGTTGGTGACCATGGCCATGGTGCTGAGCACCGCGCCAATCTTCAGGAGCGGAACGCTCATGTCGTCCCCCGGCCGGCCGCCTGGCCCTAGTGCCCCCCCACACTCCCTGGCGCCGGGGTCCAGATGCAGCGCGCAAGAACGGACACGAACCTGATGCACCTTCCTCCTCCCTCTTCCTCCAGCCAAGGGACAATCGGCTGCACGTGTACAAGAGAGTCTCACACGTACCAGCCGCTCGGATCCGATGGCATCACAGCGATGCACGACACACGTTATTCTTCAGCCGAAGAGCGACTGCCAGTGCCCGACTCGCACTCCTCCGCTCCCTCTCCCTCCCTTCTTTTCTCTCTCTCTTTCTCTCCTCTCTTGCTCTTTCAAGATGCCGCGCTGCGCATTGGCTGCATCTGTCTCTCTCTTTCTCTCTCTCTCTCTTTCCCTTCCTCTTCCCTCCCCTCCCCTGCCTCTCTCCAGCCTTGTTCCACATCCATCCCTCCGTCTTCTTCCTCTCTTCTGGCTCCTCTGCGCCTCTTGATCCCTCTCTTTTGTGAGCACGAAAAAAAATCAGAGAGGCAGGGGAGATGCACACCCCCAGATCTTTGTGCAACAATCAGCTGTTTGAAGCCGTCGCTGTTTGAAGGGTTTGTCTTCCCTCAAAACCACACAGAGGCGGCTCACAGCTCGAGCTAAATTAGGATCCCTCTCCACGAGTGTATTGTTTGTATGCGTGTGAAGAAGAGGAGCTGTACTCCTGGAGTGTTTAATGAGGAAGAGGATGAGGCGTTCCAGTCGGCGGCTTTTCCCCCGACAGCTCATCAATCATATGTGGGTCTGACACTCCCTTAATCAAAGAGTAATGGGAAATCTGAATGCGGATGGGCACGGAGCTGGTACTCGGCGCTAACCAGAGCTGACTGCAGTCCATCAGCAGCCCAGCCATGCAGGCCACTCTCGCCTTCTCCGATCATCTCCAGCCTGGAGCCACATAAGTCACATAATTAAACAGATGAGCCACGTGGACGCCGTTTAACCTTGAGCGATGGACTGCTGGAGAACTGTGTCATTCAAGCCTGAAGTAGTATCAAGTACGCACAATGTCACAGTTCTTCACTCTTTGTTTACAACAACATGCTCTATTATAATAACCTAAATAGCTTGTTTTATCTTCACTAGTTATTTACCTCAGGTGTTTTCTCACAGATACGTTGAGTGAGTTTTGTAGCGTAATGACAGCAATCAATGAAAAGTGACAGCTGCCTGAGACCCTGTGTGGTCTCAACTCACCTGATGCATCTAGAGTTAAATCAGCACAACACTGCCATCATGTGTTTGTATGTGAGTGCTGCAACTACTGTGACATTTTAAAGGTACTATTTTGAAGCCCATTGAAGATACTATGTGGGTAAATATATTTTTTTAATACTCCTTTTTGAGTTTGGCATGAGACTACTTTTTGACAAACCTGGCTTTTTAGTCTTGCTGTTCTGTTTGGAATATTAATTATACACCCACCTTGGTGTAATACAGCATAACATAGATACACATGTATCTAACGCCCTCTGTGGATTATACAGTAATAACTAGTCCCATCCTGTTGGCTGCTAGGCTTCTAGATCTGTTGTGTTTGTTTTTGTGTCACATCAATAGGAATCCAAAGGTTACACTGAACAGCATGACCTGATTTCTCAGTAAAATAAATCACACTAAAACATGTTTTTCCCCTGGCAACAAGCCATTTGTAAACATGTACCCAGGCATAAAAATAGCCATTATTTAATCAGAAGGTCCTTTCTATAAAACTATTTATCTTCTGTAGAAATTATTTGCAGAATGACCATAAAATCAAAAGGCACTGTACAAGTAGCCCCTTCTTTAAAAAAAGGCTGAAATATACATTTATGCTACAATTAACTATTGCTATTTCACATTAATTGTTAAATAATCGTGTGCCATTAAGGACACATCAGGTTTAGAGACTTGTATAAATTTTCATCTTTAGCATAAACATCATATGTATAAATATAACTGGTAGAGCATGGTGTTAGCAATAATAATGTAATGGGTTTCATAATCACAAAAAACACATGAGCCTACAAATAAAATGTAGAGCTTAAATGCACTGGATGCTCTGGATAAAAGCATCTGCCATACATGTAAAAATCAGTAAAATTGATCTGCAACTGTCACGATACAAATCTAATACCTCACCCACAGCTTTCACAAGCTTTGCTATCTTGCAAAGAGAGCGCAAGCAACACATTTCATTTAAATGACCCCAAAAACAATGTTTCTCTGTGTAGGTTTTCAAGTAGGCCGAATCATTTTCACCCACCTGAGTGCACTAACCTCACCAAACTGAAGGTTTTCATCAATGCTACGTTAGACTTCTGTTTGAGCAAAAACACGCATTTAAGATAGAGATGCTTACAGTCCATCTGACGTTATTTAGATACGGAAATACACTGAATATCCAAATACTGTCAGATGTGCACTTGCTGCATTCTCCAGTGCCACAGTATATTATTACCCCGGGCCTGTGTTTGATAGCCTCATAAAATGTATCGGAGTGAGAATTGATTTTGTAAAGACAGAACAAACAGCCTTCTCATTCTTCTAATCATTAAAGTAAACACAAAATTGTCTTTCTCAGTATCGAATACATTTTATGAGACAGTCTGTGGTAATGAGGTTTTGCATTATAAAGTAGCCTGTTCTGAGCTGATGTCCACTAGAGGATGCTGTTGTTCAACAGATGGCCACTCCAGGTAAGTCCTTTCTTTCACTCTCCTTCGATGAACAGGTAGAATCAGCGTGCTTGTATCTCGGCCATTAAATGAGATCAGACACAACACTGTTTACATTCATGCAGCAGAAGAATAACGCTGTTAGTTGTTGGGACCGCTAAGCTAATTTCTAAAAGTAAATGTTCGCTCTTTTCACTTAACAATGCCCTCAAACAGAATCAGCTAAAATAACTACTATATTACAATTACATTTGAACTGAACATGTGCGTCAAAAATTAAATGGCCGTCAGTAGGAAAATAATAATAATAGTGGGCTTTTGAGTGACCAATGCTAACCAGCCCAATCTTTTCCCCTTGGTTTATGCAGACATCTTTCAATCCGCCTATGTTTGCTGTTGTATGCAGGCATGTGGCAATTTGAGTCACACACCTGTAAACACAATTTACAAACCCAAGCTCTATGTGGCTCTATACGGCCGTACATTTTGTGCTGCAGTCACGAGCTGCTGTTGAGTTTCTCCCATTCTTGCCCCGCAGGCCTCTCAGTCTGCTATTTATGTCCACAGCGCTCCCATCCTCATTAATGATCTTACTCATGTTCTTACACACTAACGCGGTCTCGCATAAACTCCCGTGTCTTAAGAACGCATTCGCGTGCGTTTACACACACACACACACACACACCTGTTCAAACGCGGACTGCCGTGTTTATCGAGCGCTCGATGCTAAGCATTCATTTAAAATGTGATTGTGGCGCTTGCCTTCGGGGCTTCTGGTTTAAAGGGCATTTTTAATCAGTTCGCACGATTTAAATGAAGTTCAGCTGCAGAGCGCGGTGCTGCTGGCCGCCTGCAGGTGGCAGTAAAGACCTAGAGTTTACCAAACGGCCTCAGAACCTCTCCAAGGACACCGTTTTACTATTCAAGAACCTGTGCCATAATAAATGTGTCTGCTCGGCATGTCCAAGACCACAGTCACTGTCTTGTAAATGCTTTCCTACACCTGCACACGCACAACGAATTCAGCCAACAACACATCAAATATTCACCACTCTCAGTTTGCAAACACCTCAAACTACACGAGGCACTGTTTCCCACATCATCAAGTGCCGGATCGTTTTTAATGGCGGGCATCGACACAAAAATATACATTCATCATCGCTGACTCGCCCACAACCAAAAATTGCGTTTTTATTTTGGCGTGAACGTAACCTAATTACAGTAGATTTCTCCTCACACGATCACGATGCATCTGCATGCAGCTCAGGTACGTGCCACGGCTGTTGCATACAGATCAGTTATACGGATAGTAAATGCTTGGTAGGCGTGGGATTTACAACAGAGGTTCCCGAGAGCGCGTGCTGTGCAGCGGCCGTTCGAGAGACCACCGTGCACGTAACATGCAACGTCCATCTCGCTTTCCCTGCGCCAGCACTTAACTCCTGCCCAAATCTCGCTAAATAATGCAGCCCGTCACCGCCAGCCCTGGATCCTGCAGCGTCGCAGCACCCCGAACACATCAACTCCCATTATGTGTTCTGAGAAATATTAGCACGGCGATGTAGGCCCGTTACGCATTTATCCATGTGCTACAAACACAGTGACAGTGCTGAATGAGGGATGACTGAGGCCACTGGCTGGTTAAACTTGTCTTCCTGTTTTATGCCAGCGTTACCTTTCCCATGATAAATATGTCTAAAATGGCAGCATTATTGAGCTGGTGCTCAGCAGGGAACAGGATGTTCTGTGAGATGAAGCACTTTGGTTGCAGAAGAGGTTTTGAGAGCCGATGCTGTAGGGATGCCGGTGTGTAATTTCCTTTTATGAGTGATGGGTGTGAGTAGAAGCTTAAAGCTAAAGTGTGTAATTTTTCTGATGTTAAAATACTTTCTCCTACCCCGGGTTAATGTACAGAGTCAACCAGAAGTATTTCAGATTCAGCTTGTTGTCTTTTTTGTTTTCCTAATAAATTGATCGTATTTGTTTGATATATATGTAAAGTACATAATGGCCGGATTCTGTCAGTGTCTTTGCCAAATAGTTTTTATGGTCACTGTGTTAACTTGACGTCCGTGTGAAATCAAAATCAACACGTTTTTTTCATTGCTATTTTTCAGTCGATCCACAAAATAAAAAAAAAAACATCGTTTGCCTTTGTAATCTTTAATCCAAATCTTCTCTGATTTACGGTTTGGGCATGAGCGTGACATCATTAACCACGCCCTCCTTCAATTTTAAAAAGGAAATCGAAGGTGAAAGTGTATGCATTATGCAAAAATAAACTTTAATTTCATTCAGCAAGTGGAGTCCATCTCATAAATAATGATGACGATAAGCAGATATAGATTCATTTTATACAAATTCTTTACTACTAAGAATTCAGTATATTTTGTATTTTTTCTGTATTAAATAAAATAAAATAATATACTAAAACAGAATGAAAACAGATATTCAATAAAATCCAATCAGTGTTTTTTCTTAAACCTTAAACAAGCTTTAAATGACAGCAAAGGTGATCTAAAAATGTACAAGCAGGAAATTGCATATGAACAATTGTTTGCTAATACGTCAATCATCAAATCTATTCGATAAATAAAACAACAATAATGTACAATATTAAAAACAGATACGGTTCTGATACATAGTGCGTCCGTAGCTACGTATTTAATATTAGTTTTAAATGAAAAAAATCACATCTAAAATGAATGTTACTAGAAATGCTTGGTCAAGTTGACTGCATTGCATTCTGGGATACAGCACTTAACGCAGTGTGTCCTTTGGGATACTGCAAATGCAGTAGGTCATCTAAGTATACTATGCATACAGAAAATTAGCATATTTTGCACATTATGCATACAGTAATATAATTAGCACGGTAGCTTGCTGTTCCAAATATAGCCAGTCATTACTTCCACAAGTTCCCTTGTTACCACGAGTGGCAGAGAAATTATTTCACCCTTATGGAGTATAAAAACGCCACTGTTATTTATCCAAGATGTTTTTCTAACCTTGCACACATGCATGCAGCAGCTCACACATGCACACAGTGGTTTGGGCAGAACATAACTGCAAATAGAGCCAAGCAGTCTGCTCTCCTCACATCCTTTGCCAATATGGCTCAACGCTGCTGTTGTGAGGGGACACAGAGCCATAGCAATAGCATCCTGGCCTGTTCTATTTATGACCGGTCCCTCTGTATGCCACGATGAGTCAATAGGCACGGAGAGAAAGAGATCTTTAAACCGTAGCCGTGGCGTACTAGCCCGTCTCTCTAGGTGAGAATAAGACTGCTTTGCCTCCCCATTGAGTTAATGATGCTGTGCACATTCATCTCACAACCGATTACAATGATCACCGTTCGCATTTTCCGCGCCTCAATGACCCAATTACACCCACAGCCACGGAGATTAATTCTGTGAATAACATTCCCCGTGAACACTGACTCGACACGCTGACCCTTCCCGCTGATCTGAACTAATCAAACATTCGTTCTGTGGTGGGAAATGAAAAAAAAAAAAAATCCCCTCCGTTCTTGTAATTTGACTAATTACTGACAGAAAATTGGGTGTCTTAAGCCTGAGCAAGGCCACGAGAAGGCTTGTTAATTGAGGTTACCCCACACGGTTATGAGCGTCGTCTAAATGCCTGTCTGAGCGCTTCTGGGTTTGGCCTTGACACCGTCTTTGAAAATAATTGGCTTTTCAGTTTGAAGCTGAATGAAAGCTATACTTCCACATTTGAGCTGGCCACGCTCTCTTTAAATGGCGCTGTATTTTAAAATGCAAGTAAACCTTTAACCTGTAAACGGTCAAAAGGTGACGCCAATCCATGTCGAGACTTTCCAAGCTGGCTTGCAGGCCCTTGAAACTTTTAGGGAGTGTATTATACGGGCAGCAGGTTGGTATTCTTGGCACAGCAACTCAACACCGGGTTTAAAAAATAATGAACGTCTCTCTGAATAAGAACTGGTGTAATATTACTTCTCCAAACTATTACAGATATAAAGTAGATATAAAGCTAAAATAAACAAAACATGGTGTTAATAACCTGAAGTGAACCTCTACAAACTGTATAGCCAAAATGAGCAATGATTTTTTTGGTAATGATATGTGTAGGTTTTCAAGATATCACTAAATGCTTGTTGGAAACTAAACACAGTTTGTATTCTTCCTCTGCATATACTGTGTGACTATAAACCATTAGACCAAGGGAAAAAGCTCTGGAAAGCTATTACCCATATGTAACACGTGGCACCTGTACTAATAAGATTCTGGGAAAGTATTATGACCCAGTGGGGCTTTTAAGTCAATGCTCATGCTCGATTTTTTCAATTAATCGGTCGAACTAGGCACACGTGCAGCATTAGCCAAGGATTTGCTGCTAATGGGACTTAAAAGGTCCTTTTTCAGTAGCTGTGCTTACATGGAGCCTAATAATCAGATTATTAGCGCATTTTGAATAAAAAAAAACACGTCAATTGTGACCGTCAGCTTCTAGGATAATAATTCGCTTGAGGGGAGTGCTTTTAGCGCTACAGAGGAAAATGTATCTAGTAAGTTGTCACGTGAGTTATCATCCTGGAAGCCAACATTGACTTCATGACCTGCAATGTTTGCCTGCAGCGGTCTGCAGTTTCATCCATAACGTTGAAGCCCATACAGTATGGCAATAGCTAGCACATATCGTAAAAATGCATGTATAACACGTTTTTTTTTTTTGTTAACGACCCCTTTTCCCCTTGCTAAAACGAGACAACACAAACAACATTAACCACATAACTGTAAAAAAAAGGCTAATTTAGCACACTTTACCCGTTTTGTAAACCAACTGTACAATTGCAGGATATGTTTATTTTTTAAGTAAATCAATCCGTATTGTGGTGTACTTTGCATGGAAAAAATGTACACATTTATTTTACATTGAATATGCATGATGTCTCCATTTCTACAAATCCATGTTTTTATAGTTAATACAGAGTATAAAACTTTACAGTTTCAGGCCCTCTAAACACTGTTGTTGTGTAAATGAATGGCCAATGTAAAACCTAAAATCTCTTTATGTTTTTTCATTAAAAACAGCTGACCTTTATGGGTTATACTAAATGTTAAAGAGTTTAAATTCTCCCGGACAAATGACACATTTTCTACCCAGAGAATTACTTTATCTCTGCAGCCATGCTCTCCACACCGATCGGTGCTGATCACCTGAAAATATCAACAAACATTTATTTGATGAACGAATATTCGTGATTATTAATCATTATGCAGCATTACTAAAAAGTGCCCAAGACGACTTAACTAAATTAAAAACAGGATAGGTTGATCATCAAAAAAACTAAAAAAGGACATTTGATGTAAAGGTATACAACAGATAATACACATCTGTGATTTGATTACTTAGTATTCGTAAAAACGGTACATTCAGAATGATAAAATGATAAATATTCTCCATGAAACAAAAGCTGCCAATGTAAAAACAGTTTGTGATAACGGAGAAGATACCAATATAGGGTTATGTAAAATGTGTGAAAACTGAACTTCATTATGTAATTGCGCATCTGATCTACTGAAAAAAAGCACACTTTTTGATGAGACTCAAATGAAAGCATGGTTAAACATAAAGATGTGGATCTGTCTTCCATGATTCAGAAGCTCATAATAAAAAACTTTCCTCATGGCCAGTGTTTACATACCAAGAGTAAACCATACTTAATAACATATAAAAAAAAGAATCAAAATTTGATTTAAAAAGATTATACTCCCTCAATAATAAACCCTGGGGAATTGTTCACATTGGACCCGGAAAGGTGCAAAAATAACAGATTGGACTTTGAAAATGGCTGCTGTGAGCAAGCAGAATAAAAGACGGCATGTAACACTCAAGATACTGAAGAAAAAGTCTTTCTGAACTGTCAACTTAATTCCATACAATTGCTATGGTAGACTGACCCACCTTCTGACCCGGCAACATTCAGTCTCTTCTCACACGACTTGATTTACCCAAGCAGAATGTGTTCCTGAATCAACATCTTTTTTCTTTTTTTTTTTTTTTTTTTTGCCGTGTACCATCCTTACTAGCATCCAATCATAGTCCTAACCTTATCTCTAACCCTAACTGGCTGATATGGATGAATACTCAAGCTCCTAAATGCAATCCTAAACCTAACTATAAATATGGTTGGTTTTTACGGGAACGTTGAGCCAAAAACAGCAAACATGTTGACACATTCTACTGGGTAAATCACATTAAACTGGCATCCCCATTACATTTGCATTTATGTTTCAGCAGATGCTTTCCGTACCGAAGCGGCACACAGTTAAATGAACCAGCAGCGTTATTGGCAATTAGCATGACAGGTAACTGAAATTACACAAAGCTTGTAAGCTCTGTTTAAACCTTCAGATGCGTTATCCACGAAGCAGCAGAAATCCACAAAGCCTCAGGATCAGATGGTGTAGGCAACAGAAAGCCTTGTGCTGAACTGCTGAACTTATACTTGCTGAACTCACAGGGTCCCACTGCTGTGAAAAACCTCCTATATCAATCTAAAAAACCATGGACAAGTCTAACAATCCCCAACAACTGTAGCTCCTATCTTTCTTATCAGGTTCTAGAAGAAGTAAAGGCTCACTGTATGTTGTGGCAACCACCAATATCTAAAGAACTTCCCATAGAGGCAGCATCATTTGTTTCGTTTCCCACTGAATGTTGTTTCTATGAACTGCATCCAAACAATACCATAGCAAGAGGCATTCATAAAGACCAACAACATTTTTGGTTACAGTGACACAAAACCTGATCAAAAGAAAAAAGGATAATACAAAAGTTCCTTTCAAGGAAAGTCAATTCAGTGAGCAGCTTCAGACTTTGCAATTTCACCAGACAGCTATTTTTGGCAAGACCAACTCCCCAGCTAACATTTAACGGTAGGGCAAATGATATGTGCTTGAGGTGTGGGCCATTGTCGGCAATATTTAAATTAGCCCAGTCAGATTCGTATCGGCCCATTGTGGATGAACATATTTGGGGCTGATACCTCAAATCCATATTTTGCTTACATTGGTCCTAGCATGAAATCTTGTCTCAGTCTTGAATGGGAAAATGCTGAAAGTATAAAAACTGTTGGCCACATTTAAATAATATATTTCAAATCAGCAAGTCTGACATGTCCCAAAGCATATTTCAGGCTGGTCCCGCCAATATGCATATGCATTCCTAAGCGCAAGCTTTCGGTTACTATGGAAACAGTGATGCCTTTACCAAGTGGCAACTGGCTCTTTAATTTAAAAGACGGAACTTGCATTACTTGAGCCGGCCTGGAGCCACCATATTACATGTTGCAGATTTTCCAATTCATACGGTACTAGATAAGAAAACATTTAAAAATCATCAATGTTTCCAAACTTTCGACAATACCAGTGCGATGTTGTGGCATATATATAGTCCTTAATGTTACCTATTAAATGTATAGTTTAACACCATTACATGAAGCTAACAAGCAACAGTTCGGTAAGCTAACTAAGCTAAAGTATTTAATTTGACAGTATTTAATCTGCAAATATGGTTATATACTATATAATATAGCGTCAAATGTGTTTATGGTGAATATTCTAAATACAGTATTTGCTAAAAGTACTTTTAGCCAGTGGAGTCATTCAGGTAGGCTTACCCATTTGGTGAAAGATTTTTTTCCTCTTTTTTGTCCATTGGCGTAGCACCTGCACTGCATTAGTGGATTTACCAAGGATTGCAAGTCCACGTTCAAGTATAGACATCCTCACTTCAGCTTAAAATGGCAAATTTATGATACATATATGTATACCTCATGTGCATGTACTGTATTACTGTTAAAAAATAAAAATGTAAATGTACAGAATACTGTTTCATAATACCACCAGACTGTTTTGAAGCTTCAGCAGCAGCAGGGTCACAGGTTACATGTAAACATAGTTTTGAATTCCTTCTAGCCTACAGTATAGCGAAGTACAAAAAAACACAGAAACATATATTCTGTTTGTGCAAAACATGTCTGGATAAGTGCGTATGATTGTGAAAAATGGGTCAGTGGCCTCTAGCATTCTATGGATGGAAAAAAAAAAGCTCACTCCAGGACATCAAACATGGTGACATCAAGTGGGCCATAAAGATTGTGTGCCAATCCCTGTCTCGCAGAAGCCATTTTTTCCTCAGACTGTGGGGCTACAGTGCATGTATATACTCTAAAGCACTCAGGGTGTGAAAGACTAGTGACATTTCAGGAACCAGCCATAAACAACCATAGTTTTCTGTGGTAAAAGATAATAAAAGTGCTCATAATATGCTAATTACTAATTAGATTACCACTGTTTCAGAGCTAAAAGGAGTCGAGAGGCTGGCACAGAAAGACCCTACTGGACCCTAGCAGACAAAAGTGCATTCTTTGAGTGCTCATTAACGCAAGGCAAAAGAAACCGATAAATCCCACTAATTAAACCGTCGTTGTTTATATGATGTTACTGTGAGGGTGCAAACGGCTGTTAGGAGACCGAAAGGTGTTTGGAAGTGATGGTCAATGCAGATTCAGAGACGCCTCTGGTGTGCAACACCAGCGAACTTTCTTCCAGAGATTGCTTCTCTGCAGGTTATGAATGTGAATGTGGACTGTATAATTTAATGAGGAGGCTGCTGTAATTACTTGAACAGCAACGGACGTATAAATCACAACACATCCCCGGACCAGCGCCTTAATGGGAAATGTTCTACGTTCAATGCAGTGTAGAGTAAACTTCTATAATTTCAAAATGAATAATGTGTCCAGAGCTTGTGGTTTCCACAAGGATTTGCATGTTTAGTTTGGCATTTAGAAACGTGTTTATTGCTACACACGGCTTGCTTTCTGAGAAATAATGTTGGTTACATTTAGACTTGTGTGTTCTGTCGGACAGAAGATTACAGTGACTAATGAGTGCACAAGTGAAATGCATTAACATGCCAGTTTTTCAGTTGTGGGCGTAAAAAAAAAAAAAAGTGATAAAGTGACAGTTTAGATAAGATGAAGATAAACAGGCAAGCAGGGATGGTACTAAGTCAAATGCGTGTCTCCATTCACTCCTCCTGTCCTACTAATCCCACAGCTACTGTAGGACTCTTTTGGTCCATGTCCCACCGGTGGCGTTTAGTAATTGCATGTATAGCTCATTGATCCGTTTCGTGATTGCACAAACAAAAGGAAGAAGGGGAAAGTACAAGAAAAAAAAAAAGCAAGCAAAATAGAAGGCTGGTTTTAATGTGATGAAGAGGACAGTTTGCATAGTCATCAAAACGTTACACGCAGAAACATTCTTTATCCTTTCTTGCTCAATGACCTTGTAATTTTGCACAGTTCATATATTTACTCGCAGGCCAGTGACATATTAGAGTAAAGAAAAATGAATAAAAATATATTAATGTTGGTTTCGGATAAAGTTTTACCAATTTACCATACATTTTTTAAGAATAAAACATTAAAAATGCTATGTGATGTAACGGAGTAATAATTAGTAACATGTTTGTTTACATGCATGCATATTTTATCCATTATTTTCAAAAAGATTTTTAAATACAGTGCTGGCCACAATTATTAGAACACTAGTGTTTTCTCACCAGCTAAAAATGGTCAGTCAGTTATTTCTGTATAGTGTGTCAGTAGGAAATATCAGTTTGCATTCGCAAACATTCGTTTTGCCATTAATTATAATAATCCAGTGAGATTTTTGTTTGCGCGCAGCCGTTGCTCCATACAGAGATCCGATTTCGTTATCATCCAGTCTGTCTCGAATGACATGAAGACTGTGGCAATGTCTCCGGATGCATCATGAATTAACATCACAAAATTAATATATTCATAAATAAAATGCTAAGTGTTTGAGAAGTCATGCCATATGACATTACAAGCTGATAAAAAACGAATTATTAGAAATTCTGTTCCTGTTAAATCAATGGATGGAAAGACGTCTGCATTGATGTTGAATCGTGAATCTGAAACCTCTTTAATAGACCGGTTTTCCTAAAAAAATGTTTTGATTCATACTAGCGTGTTTTGGTTCCCCGGCATAAACCAGTTTGATCCAGCATGCGAACTCATGCTAGCCTAAGTTGGTCTTTTTTGCAGTGTTGTAAGCAGCAATTTCACATTTCTCAAATGCCAGGCAAATACTCCTGTAGCTTTTCATTCTATTCAGTGTATTAGCAGCGCACTTAGGTGAAGAGCCATGGCCCATAACAATGAGATCCTGGCTTTGCTTCCGTAGCATGCTATCACATTGCTAATCCATTCAGAATAATGCAGGGAATGTGAAATGAGTCCTCCCTGAAGACAAATTTCCCTTTATTAATATGTTACACTTCGTGCCATGTTTCCTCATTAAAAGATGTCTGTTTGCAGACCCTCTCAGGTTCTGTTGGCAATTTGAAGCATCAAGTAAACTGGAACCACTGGTGTGCTACATTTGTTAAATGTGTTAGTCTAATGACTAACCTCGGTCAAACCTGCATGGGGTTTGTTTCTGTAAATATGTGAGAGGATTAGGAAGTGCAGTATTCGTTCAATTCGTTCTATTTGCTTTGTATGAAATAAAGCGGAAAATGGTGCGGATATACTGAATATGTTATTTGTAATGTGTCTGCATGGATTCAATTTCTTTAACGCACAATTAAAAGGATATTCATCAGAAAATGTCAATGTCTGTTATAAAATATCTCATAAAATAAATTTCCACCCTTTTTTATTTATTTAGAATGTTGTTGATGGACACTTTGGCTTTTTTTCCCACCCAATAAAAGCTTAGCGTGACCTTTGACCAGGGTTAATGTAATAAAATAAACATTTTACTGTAATTAAAAAATATTTTTCATTTAAAAAGCTGATGTAAAATTAAATTTAAATAATATCTCAAATTAGAACTGTTGCCTTTGCAACTAACTGAAAACAAAAAATTAAGTTCAAGCACTAGAATTACTAATAAAGACTATATTATTAATAATAAATTATACAATATATAAAAATGTATTAAAATAAAAGACAAATTAAAAATTAAATATTACTAAATTATAATTAATATTAATAAAACTTTAATTAAATAACACTTTATCTAAAGCCTTTATATATAATGCATTAGAAAGTGTTATTGGAGGATATAATTATTTATAATTATTATTAATAATAATAATGATTCATAATTATTAATACATTGTAATACCAAAAATTATGAACACATTTTAAATGCATGTGTTATAATGTATTAACTGTGGTTACAATTATTCATTGTAACTTTTACAATGCATTATAAGCTGCACTACAAGACATAGTTAATGTATTAAAACTACTTTTATAATGCATTTTACATAAAGGCTTTAAGCAAAGTGTTACCAAAAACCTTACCAGTAATATATAAATAGATAAATGAGAATGACAAAAGCGCATAACAAACATTTTTTTTTATTAAAGTTAAACCCAAATGCACAAATGTAAGATTGGACAAAATGGATGTTCTGTCAAGTTCAGATGTGTACACCAGCGAATGAGATTTGCAAACTTCTGTGGAGAGGAAGATTTTCGGTCTATATCAACATATTCTCCCCACACAAAGCCATTATATGGCCTTAGAAGACTTGAAACGGACCGCTTCTATGAATTTTTATGATACATTTTTGTCATTTCAGCAGCCCCGGTGTCTGTTTATTTGAGTTGCATGAACAAGAGCACTACAGACATTCTGCCAACATTCTGTGTGTTCCTCAGAAGAGAGGAAGTCCTACAGGTTAGGAACGATATGAAGCCATGCAAATTGACATCTTCAGGTAAACCGATGCTTTAACCATAACCATAAAAGCTATTCATAGCCCCCTCACACCAAACAAACACTTTCGAGAGGCCCGAGGCTGGCTACAACCTTCCTACCGCGGTTTACGGCTGACCCGCTGAAGAAATAAAGACGGGCAGAGGATCTGTTCTGTCACTCATTTTTAATAAAGCTTTCCAGAAAGCTGGAGCACCAACAAAGGTATCAGCCCGACTGCAACCATCGATCCCCGGCAAGCCTAACGAGAAAAATGTGTACGTCAAGCTGCGAGGAGCTCTCTGTCTCTGTTTCTGTCAAACTCCACTTCTCCACGGCTGCAGCAGGCAGATTGCGGGAGAGAGGTGTGGAGAGCGAGAGGAGAATTCTGAGGGCGTCTGAGTGGCCGGGGGGGCCTCCTCCTGCGGCAGACATATTCACCTCCCCCCCCCCAAGTCTGGCAGAGTGCTGACATATCTGTCCTTGCTTGCTACAAGCTCAGAATTAAGATGGCAGAATGCGAGGCAGCCCTGATCGGGCGCGCTGCATGTGCTAGCGACTGCTCTGCGAGAATTCTTCTGGGTTTTTCTCGTCCGTCATCGCAGCGTAATGGCTCGGATGCTGTCATTGCTTACATCTAATCTCTGCCTCTGTCTGCCTGTGTCTGTGTTTTCTCTCCTCCGCTGCTCTTCTTGCACCTCTGGATCGCAGTGAAGCCGTATCGCTCGGAGAGCGTGGCAATCAGCGGGAGACAAAGCCTTGAAGCTCAATCTCAGAGAAATGTCACATGCATCACGGTCGCCTCATTCATCAAATCAGAGGATCCCTATCATACTCGATTTCGCTCTCTATCCCTCCTCCATGGGCGTTTTCTCGGAGAAGCAAGGGGGAAAATACTGTATGCAAAAATAGCTGACCGTACAAATATAAAATAATTAAAAACTAGCACTGTCCAACACCCATGTGGGTGAAAGGGGAACCTCGGTGATGAGGTGATGGGCTCGTTGTCTTTGTACATATAGGATAAAGCCCTGTAATGTCCACAGTTAGCTCAGAAATCAACTTAAATGAAAATGGATGGACTAATTACAAAGTAAACAACTCGCCCACTCAGACGTCCGCAGTTTTTCTCTCGTTCAGACTGGAATGAAGCTGAAGTGATGATCTGTGAGGAGCTTGTTAGTGAGCGTTTAGCTCACTTAAATTAAAGCACCATCACCTTGGCTGCGGCCTTTATGACACCTGCATGTTTACAGAGGATTCGTCGACTAATTAACTGAAATGAAGGCAACTGTAAAGTAAATAAAAATAGTAGCTAATCAACTGTTACAGTATGTTAAAAAAAGATACCTGTAATACACCTGCTGCTGTATTAATATAGGTATGATTTTATAAAAGAATATACGAATTACGTAAGAAGAAGGGGAAATGTTAATTATTTAAAATAAATGTATTCTGAATATATTCAGAATGACATAAATATGAATATGGTCTAAATAGTGTAGTATGTACTGTATGTCAAAAATAATATGTAAAATATGTAGCGCTGTCAAACGATTATTTGCGATGGATCGCATCCAGAATGAAGGTTGTATGTATCACCAGTGTAAAAAGTAGCACCAGTAAAACGTAAAAAAACCCCACAATGTATAAAATTACAAATAATGGTTTAAAAACAAAAAAGAAATTCTACTAGAATAAGAAAAACATTTAGTTAGACCGATTTGACTGTTAGATAAACACAAGAAGGAAGGGAATATTCTAATCAACATATTTGAAATTACATAGCAATGGTGAATCATTGTTGCCAGTTGGAGTACACTTTAGTTAATTAGACATTAAATAAATTCTGAAGTGTGATCTGATTGTGCTTCGCGCGTTGTCTTCTTTAATTGTGCGCATCTCAGAAATCCGAATGTGCTGAGAGTACAAAAAAAATCTTAATGTTTTTTCTGTGAATGTGCAAGACGTCCAGCTTCATTAGCTGGTCCGGGGTAACCAGAAGAATAGCAAAGTACAGTAAATGGTAAAACTACTTGACCTACAAAAGAGTGTCTTTATCATAACAATTATACATTTAAATAATATGACATTTTTCCATTTCAAGCAGCATAATGGCTATTTTTGTGCAGCAAAAATAGCGGAAAGTGAATGACACCAGAAGCCGAGTTTCAAATGGCTGCTGCGCTATTAAATGAAAAATAATATACAATGGATACAATAACATGTTTTGGTATCTCAAGCACTCAGGCTAAAGGGAGTAGAGATGTTACACTTGCGAATTAAATGCCGTGAATATGAATTGAAAATAAAAACTGAGGAAGAAAAAAACGTTAGATCTGCTTTGTTGTCTTTTGCGCCATGCTTAAACGCTCTTTCTTAGTAGATATGTACACAGTCAAACGCATAAATATAACACATAAATGCCGTTCTGCAATTACTGTTTTTACAAATCGTGTGATAAAATGATTCAAATGGCTCATTCATACTATGAGTGGCTTTACTGATGTAAACTGAACAGTCCGCGAATCTGAACAAATCCTGTTGGTGATCGGATACAAAAATATCCATTTTAAGCCCTATCCAGAATCTCAGCCAGATTCTAGCCAAATACAGATCATTTTGTCATTGAAACGAAAACAGTTAGGAACGGTATACGCCATTAGTGTACGGTAAATCGATGCCTTTTACATGGAAACAAGTCCATCACACACCACTGTGTTTGGTTCCCCTTTCAATACAGCGTTTCCTACAGTAAAAAGACACATTCTCATGCTATTGTTGAACCATTGTGGTTCATGTATTGATTTAACGATATAATTCTAATTAAACTCAAACTGTAAGGAGTGCCAGTGCTATTCAGCGAGAGAAAATCAAAGTGACAGAGTGATAGGGGTCTAATTATTGCTCTGTTCTTTATAAGGATGTTTAAGATAATAACCCCAGAGGCACATTCTCTCCAACTTCTGCCATTATTTCTCTCTCTCTCTCGCTTTCTTTTCACTCACATTTATATTTTCGAGAATCCCTTCAGCGGGATTATGGATTCAGCACGTCTGCACACTCTTCCTCTGCTCGGCACTGAAATTAACCGATTTGTCTTGCGTTCCAACATTGTGTGTAAAACAGAACAATATGAAATGCGCAGGAGAGGAGAGCTTGTGTTGCGATTTAACAGACTGCAACTTTTTATACCATAGCAAGGAAATACACAGGATGCGGGAAGTTGGTACTTGCTTAGTGATTGAGAGTTAGTCCATATACTGTACATAAAGGGTGCCAACTTAAAATGAGTTTCCTAATTAAACATCTGATTTCTGTAACATTATCAAACAGGACTGAAGTGGGAAAATCCATCCAATGCTACAGAGCATTTCAGAATCATTGCTAATAGTATTCATACTGATGTTTTCCCACCAAAGTGATGTCATTTCCTGGAGGATAATGTACTTGAGGACCTTAAGAAGACTTTAGAGGTGTTAGGGTCACTTCGGTCCCTGTGCTTTTCCGATTTCTACCGAGGGAGACCAAATCTCCCACTCTCCATTTCGATGGTAAACACCTCTAGATTCCCCTCAATTTGTATGGGCTGGTGCAGACTCTGAATATTAGGGAAAATTAATGACTCAAAGCCATTAAAATTCACCCAAATATTACAATTCTGTTACAGATTTATATGTCTATAAATTATACAGCTGTTAGACACAGTCATCCGTAAGTCTGACTGCTCGCAGAAAGAAAGTGGACGTTCTGGTATGAATACTTATTATGAATGCTGCTGCTATTTTGAACCATTATCTATTAGTTGGTATCTCACCAGTGAATGATGTATGATGATGGTTTACTCATTTACCCACTGTACGTGCGCATTTTGTAAAAGGTGCTTTGTGAAGTGCTTTGGCAGGAAAGTGTCTGTTAAGAACATAAATAAAGTAACACACATTGTCCAGATGGACTTCGCCTCCTTCACTTCAAGCACAGCAGGAAATAGCATACATTCAAAGAGTCTAACAATTGGTTCGGAGAGGCATGTTTTCTTTCGTTCATACAGTTGCTCTCTATATGTCCTTGTGGTTTTTATGACAAAAATAAAAAGCGATGCCATAGAAGAACCATTTTTGCTTCCACATAGAATCATTCAGTCAAAGGTTCTTTAAAGAACCATCTCTTTTTACCATCTGTCGCCACAAAGAACCTTTTATGGAACACAAAGACCTTAAAGGTTCTTTATGTAACCATTCATACAAAAAAGGCTCTTCCATGACATCGTGAAGCAGCTTTATTTTTAAGAGTGTATCGATCACGGTTCTTCAGTTACTCTACTATTAATTATTTTGTTACAGTTTAAACGTACATTACCTGTATGATGTCCACTATAATGCGCAATCACGTAACTGTACTAATAATAAAAAATAAATAAATGAAGAAAAAAAGTTGTGAGGTTTAAAAAAATCTTTGTTGTTTAATAATTCATGCATTATGCAGGGGTGAATGATCAGTACATTAGCATTTAGATGGCCCCTCGCGTTTTCATTTCATAGGGTCTTTAAAGTTACTTACGATATTGCCGTTTTATTAAAAATGTATATCTGACAGAAATGCGGGAAGATTTTTTGGGTTGGAGGTGCTGAAATATTTGATATTCGAGGATGTGCAGCTAAAAAGAATGTTATGCAACCTAAACTTTTTTTATAATGGTCCAGTTCACTTGATGCAAGTATCATCTCTCAAATGAAATGAAGGAAATTATCTTTTACATTAAATTAATATATATTCCTGACTGAAGGACAAACATTTCTAAAGAATATTAATAAGTCAGAACATTTCAAACATGGAGAGTATTTTACTTTGAACCATCACATCTTGAAAGGCCATGGAGTCCATATAATGTATGCAAGCAAATTCTCCACATACCAAAGCCAATGAGTTTGCAGACTGTCTAATTAGTACTAACATTACTTGAAATTCCCTTGTTTGTTTTTTTTTGATGTAACAAAAAGGTTACATAATAAATTGTTGTGAATACACATGCAGCAAATGTGAATAGTTTTTTTTTTTGTTCAAAAGATGCAAATCTTCTGATTGAAATCAGTTTTTTTTATCTGTCTACTCACTTTCTTGACATTTTGGTTTCATTTATCATACGTTTCATTTATATTGTTTCTGTAATAATAATATAAAAGATTACCAATTTCTACAGAGGGGAACAAAATCTCCCACTCTCCATTTCAAACGGGGACACGGCTAGAATCCCCCCAGTTCGTATGGGCTGGTGCAGACTCTGGATATTAGGGAAAATGAAAGACTCGGAGTCATTAAAATTCACCAATATTACATTTCTGTTACAGATTTATATATTTATAAATTATACAGCTGTTAGACACAGCCGTTCATAAGTCTGATTGCTTGCAGGAAGAAAGCGGACTTTCTTGAAATTTTGGTGTTAAATAGGTCTCTTTTATATTATAATAATAATATTACATTTTTATTACATGTGACACTTAACACATTTATATTACAAAATGTATTACTTCATTAATCAGTATATTACAAAAGATTATTTAAAATAAATGCTGTTCTTTTGAACTTTTTATTCATCATGGAATTCTGAAAAAAATATTTCAGTTTCCTCAACGCACGCAACTAAATGTAAAATGTTCCTTTGTCATAAAATGAGCATTTTCTGCAAATCTGTGCCAGTTAAAAGAGTGATTCGGGAAAGCAGATCCACAACAGCTTTACTGCAACTGAACACATTTTTTTTTGCGAGTTACTCCATAACATTTAGTTTTTAGATGTGTACCACTGTTCAGAACTGTGCTAGCTAACAATGTGCTGATTAGCATATTTAACTAGGTTCTTAAGTATCTAAAATAAATGTCAGTAATAAAAAAATTTGGTGGCGTTTCGGTAGTGACATCTTCATTGTCACTACTGTCACTATGGTTTTGAGTGTTATCCCATAAAATTGTCACTACTAAAAAAGTCATGACTATAAGGGTGACACAATCCTCATATTTAGGGAAATAAACAAAATTTTACGGCACTTATGCAATTATAACTAAATTATGTATATATATATATATATATATATATATATATATATATATATATATATATATATATATACACACAATTTAGTTATAAGCAAATGTTAATTTAACCCTTCTAATTAAATCATTATTATTAAAACAGATTTTGTAGTGACAAATTTAGGAGCGGACAAATATTCTAAAGCTCTGTATCAGAATTAACTGCACAGTTACTTGAAATATATACCTTGGATATTATAAAATTTGCATAAAAATATTTTAAACCATTTTTTTAAACACGTTTCCATCTCTAACTTTGGATTAATTCTGTAGAATTACATTAATTCATTAAAATAATTTAATTATTTAATTTTTTTTTTTTTTTTTTACATTTTAGCAACATACTTCAGTCTTTCCATTTCCAAATTTCACTTTTAAATGTCCTTTAAATTTGACAGTAAAACGTGCCAGCAATTTCTGAGTGCAAATACTTTCTACACAATTTTTTTATGAATCAGGTGGAAATGTTTTACAGCGTGGACATGTCTTGAGCTTTTCTCCTGCTGCGGCTCACGTGTGCTGGCGTCAGCATGCTTGCTTCTCAAACACGTAACGTCTGTGCACTTCATGTGCTCCACGTCAGTCCCAAGAGTAAGTATCAGAGCGAGCAGGTTGTGCTGCTGTGTGGAAACAGGAGAGGCTTGTTATCTTTGAGAATATCAAATGAGGGCTGACAGTGCTTCTCTTTCTTGGTTTTTGAAAAGAAATTCCCCCAGTACAGGGCCCGGCTCAGGTATAGCCACTGCCGCTATTCCACTTCTGAGTCCGCTTTCAAGCACCGCCACAGAGAAACGGGGAAAGGGAGGAACATTTCCTCATCAATGCCCTGTCTAAGAGTTTGCCACAGCGCCGGCACCCGGAGTGGCCGCCGTATCTCTTTGACTGTCTGTCTTATGGCAGAACAAACATGTCGATAAAAAAGAGTCTCCTCTCTCTACCTCTCTCCCTCCACGGCATTTGCATCGCTTGCCTTCGAATCTCTCTCTATCTCGCTCGCTCTCTCTTTGACAGGTTATCTTTCTGCAGGAGATGCTGCTTTGTCACACCTGAGGGTGTCGAGAGGGAAATATGCTCTGAAAAACAACAAACAGGGACAGGGGGAGATAAAAAAAGGGAGGAATCAAGAAAGAAAAGACAGGGGAATGGGTTGCTAGTGTAAAGAAAATGACAAATGAAATCAATTTAATATCTCAATTGTTTCTCCCTCACTACAAAGGTCCTTTTTTCGTAATGCGCAAGCACAGCGAATTTCTGTATAAATCTTTACAAATCCAATCTCTCGTAAAAATGTTCCATTAAACTGACGCATTTAAGTATGAATGGTTTCACATATGATTTACTTTTGTGAATAATTGCATTGAGATTGAGAGCCATTACTATACAAAAAAAGTACAAAATACAAACAGACCCCAGCAATCTCATGTATGACTCTTCTAGAGTTTCAAAAATGTTAAAACTAATATTTCTCTGAAATTCTTCTAGTACCAAATGATCCGAACTGTGCTTTTCACAATAAAGCAATAGTTTATTCAAACATTCTATCGTCATTTACTCACTTACTTTCTTGATCTTTCAGCAGAAAATCAGCACGTTAGAATGATTCTCATCATGAAAAATCACATGACACTTAAGACTGTAGTAATGATACTGAAAATTCAGCTTTAGCATCACTGAAATAAATGACACTTTAAAATATACAAATATTTCACAATATTAGTATATTTTTTTACTGTACCATATTTCATATTTCACAGTATTTTAATCAAATAAATGCATTCCTAGTGAGCATCACTTCTTTTTAAAAAATAATTTAGAAAATCTTGCCGACCCCAAACTTCTTCGGTTGCATTGCCATCAATTGCAGGAATTTCAGACCAGATTTAATCTGGTGTCACATAAACATGCATAAAACTTCAGATTCAGATGACATCAGATTAATTTCACGTTTGAAAGTGGCCCAAATAACATGTGAAAACATGTTTTTCCTGTTTACACGTATTCGACAAGATCCGATCCGTGTCAAATATTATTAAAAAAACATACAAAAGCAGAACTGGTTGACAGAGTAAAAGTGACCTTTCCGTAAGAGTTCGCTCTCGATTAGCTTAGCACCCTTGTAGTGTGTCGCATTTGCCATCGGCTGGGCTTCATATATTACATATTAATTCACTGCGAGCAGATGGCCACATTTATTTGTAGTACGAAACATAATGCAGACTGACACAAATGAGACACCAAAGAGACAGCAGGCTTAAAACACGCTGTCAATATATTTAGTACCGTCAAGCCTTGTTGCTAAGAGTTTTCAGAGCAAATTACAGTGCGCATTGTTCTGTTACCAAATTGAAAAGCAGATTGCTTTATTTTAAGACGAGACGGTTGCATAGATACCACTGCCAAAGAAAATCGTGCCAAAGAAAAGCGTCCTAACGCATAAAAATAAGTACCACATATATGTGTAGCGTGTCGCGGGGTGACACGTATCCGGCACGTTCCCAGCATAAAGAGTTTAATATCACACCGCTTGAGGCTCTGTGTGCACCTGCCATATTTATATTCCAATCTTCCACACCGAAAACCCACATCGCAGAGCTCATAAAAGATTCATTCGGTGGTGGAAAGCAAGGTCGCACAGGAAAACCGGTCAGAAGGTAGTAACTACAACACACCAACGTCAGGCAAACGCAAAGCGGCCGATGCAAGATCCCACCGGCTGTTAGCCCCACCGTCCCATTATTACCATAACCTCCCGGAGACCGGCCGTAGATGACCCTGCCCTCGCTCGCTGTGTGCTGTCTAGTTAGGGTGCATCAGTGCACGTGTTTTATTTGGTCACGATGTGCGGTGCCACTAGTGTGTACAGTAATAGTAGGCCAGAGCAGGGGAGGATGGGCCTCTCACTGGCTGCTCTCGCGGCTGTCAGAAAAATGTCACTTTCGCTTAGAGTCAAGGCCACAGAGCCGAGGGAGCCCGGCAGACCTGATACCGCATGCCTGATATTCACGCCACCAAGCTGACAGAGCCGTAGCCCGACACAAAGAGAGAGAAAGAGAGGCAGAAAACGATGACACGCTGCTCGAACAGGATGCTCTGTTAATCTGCCGCTCGGGTGACGGAACAGATTCAGCAGAACTAAAAGAAGAATTTCATGTACCAGCTGTACTAAATGTAATTTAATAATGTCAACCCGACCACGCTGTGTTGGTTTTTTTTTTTTTTCCTCACAGGAGAGAGTGGCTTTTTATTTTGGCTGTTAAAGGGAAGTGACAGATATTTGGGGTCGGATTGAGTTGTAGCGCTTTAATGTTACAGCCTTCTGCGGCAGAGAAGAGCCCGGGGGTCTCGCCTGGGGAACGAGCTGGAAACAGACCCTTCACTCAAGCTGTCATCTGAGGATGTGTGCTTAGGTGCTCCATTAGGCCGCGGGACAGTCGAACACGCACATCTGCACATCGTCGACATCCACAGAGGCACCTAGAGGCCTATAAAAGCTCGGGCAAGACACCTGGCGTGGTCAGCTCAGGCCGTCGCTCCCCTGAGCCCTGCTGGAGTGTGGTGTCACACAGGGACAAACATGCTTTCAGGTAGAAACATTAGCGAATGAGGACAATGTTTTTTTTCCCTGTTTGGTCCTTGGGCTAGGTTTGAATCAGGACGCAGGAGGTGAGAGTTTGCAGATTTACCAAAACATGCTGCCACAATGACGCTGCACCTGTCAAAGAATCACCAAGCAGATGTTCCGAGCGTTCATAAAACCCTCACTCGCTAACAGCTTCTGAGCGTCTTTCACATCGAGGTTTTCCAATGATTACCCCAAAAGGTACAATCACACACATGTGGAAAAACAATGAGTGGAAAAACTCAGTCATTACCAATAATTAGTAGAAGAGAAATACTGAATCCATTAGTTAAATGGTCGCCTCAGACTGTTCAAAGGCCATCTGATGATTATTGTACACAGAACGACAAGAATTGTTTTGCAGAAAGGGGAAGTTTTAATCAGATTAGCTGGCTTAATGTATTCTCCGGATGTTTTTATTTGCTCACCAGAAAACAAAATTGTGTTGTATCTCATAATGTTTATTCCATTAAATCTAGATATTGAAATTTGCCAAAATGGGGTTTGTCTGCGATGCCAAAGAATAGTAAATTTCTAGCTCTATAATTCATAAAAAGAACCACCTTTTTCTAAGTGTAAAGAACATTTTAATCATATAATAATAATAATAATAATAATAATAAAAACACTTTTCCACTATAAAGAGCTTTTGGAATGATGAAAATATTCCATAAATATACCATGAATATTCCACGAATGGCTCTTCACGTAATCACTGATGCCAAAAAAAGAACAATTTTAAAAGGTATAGGACTACATACAATACTTTAATGCACAAAATGTAAAGCACCTTTCTAGCAAAGCATTACAGAAGATATATAATAAACCTTACAAATATTTAACATGTACTAGCTCCTAAATATAACATAATAAAAATATTATTCTATATCATTCTGACGATCTCTTCCTGTCTATGTGGGCAGAATATTCAGGTTTGGTATCTCTGCATAACCATCATATTTCCCGATCAGTGGGTGTATTCAAATGATGTGCTCTATTCAATCGTTTTAGCCAATTTGCTAAAATAACAAAGACTCACCCATAAACACTAAAGCCCTAAACACAGCTCCCAATGGGTTAAAGCAAGTTTGGTGAAGCAATTGAAAACACTGATTGGTTCGAAAACGCCAATCAGTGTTCTGCAGATATTTATTTGTGGAACAAGCTGCAATGTAAATCAAAAAAACCTTGTGCTGTGTTTTGGCTATTCTGTCTCTGAAAGGATTTGTTTACTGTTTTTTTTTCCTCACAAAAATGCTATTTGATGTTCAAAAGCTGATCAAAAACTTACTGACTTTACTCAGACTCTGGTACACTTGTGCTTTTCACAATCAGAACTAACAAGTCTACAAAAATTGCTCATAAATCTTTATAATTACCAAGCATAGGATTTTAATCAGCTTGTTTTTGTTTTGTTTTTTGTTAGTTGGAACAAGGTTTAAATATTCGCACTTGATGTGCTGTGTGTGCACGAAATGTTGAAGTAGGAGCTATTAACAACAGATCTTATTTTACTCATGACTCCAAAACCCACAATGCTAAAACTGCAAACATTTCGCGGGTTTTTCTTCTTTTCCTTGGCAACTGCAATCTAAACAGTTCTGTGCTGGTAGTCGAGGCCTGTGTGTTTGTAAGGACCCACAGAAGTGTCAACACGCATTGTGAGCCTGCTCTTATGTGGATAAAGAAATAAATATTGATAGCAGCAGGTATTCGCGCGACTGTCATGCGAGGGACAAAACCCAGAATCTAATCTCGCACTTCTCGTGTTCCTCAGACAGCACAAACGCCACCACAGTCGCACAGCGGTAGCATCTCTGTTCACACCGGACATGTGGACTAGCACGCACACACATGCGTGCATTCTGCCCACATTCGACCCCTCCGCTGTGCCACACACAATACAGACTCATCAGTGGGTCCTAATCAGCCACCTCTCACAGTGTAGGCTGTGCTATTCAATCGCCTCATCTAGCCATGCATCCGCGCACGCTACCTGATTGTAATGCATTACAATTGAATGTTAATGGGAACACTTGAATGTGGGCAAAGGGAGGGGGGCTTATTCATTTCTCATTGCTTGTTAGTGCGGCTCATGCGCCGCCTGTGACATTATTATGATGTCAACTATAGTATCATTATGAGCAGACGCCCCCGCATGTGTCGCATGTGAAAATATTAACATTATTTTCTGCGTCCACCTTCCACTGTGATTGTTGCATGGCTCAAGTGTGCCCTCGCATACATATGCAGAAGAACACTCACACATGATGGAGGGAAGGTTGTGTTGCATTAGTTAGTAGTTTCTTTTATTTATATTCTGCAGCAGAACGAGGTGATCAGTTTCTGGAATGAAAACCAAGCATTTCAAGTCAGCGGTCAGGCTTGGAGGTCATTCCAGTTGTTTGTATTTTAACGTAAATTAATAAATGAAGTATCATGATTATGATTTATTACACTCACACATAGTTAATAGTTACACTCACACATAGTTAACACGTCGTCTAAATGCCATTTATCAATGTACACTTGTTGCAACACTGATTTCCTATGTGGACAAACAGACTGTGGTGTTGACTCACATTGTCTACTTCTGGGCCGAAAAATGTGTTTTAACTGAACATAGCATGTAAACTATAGTCAATGGCTATATAGCATGTCTGGCACATGAGCAAGAGGAAAAACTCTCCATACCAGCAAGTGGCAGAAGTCTTTTATTTGCGTTTTAGAATGCTCTAGATCCTCTAGATTTGGTCATTTGCTTGCTTCGGTTTTCGAAAATGTTCAATTTGCCAGAAATCTGCCAATAGGAGTCCAACTATCACCAACTATACACCTCAAAAACTAGAATGACAGACGCTAAAATATGGCTTGATATCGGCCGGCCACCGGCTTGTTGTCCCGGCCTTAGTGAAACTAAATTAATTCAAATATGTAATTCAAATGTGATTCATCGCATGATTTATTTCGTGATTCTAATCAAGTAATCTACAAATACACTGACACTGGCAAGTAATAACTATCAGGCTTTTTTAATCATTTATATTTTATCTTGTGTGCCTTGTGTGCACAGCAACTTGACAAGTCACTAGCGGCCTTGTTGTTGTTACTTTTAATTTGTCTTCTCTTCAGTGAGTCTCAAAAAAATGAAATTACACAATGTATGTTTAAAAAAAAAAACAAGCTTGTGGAAAATCTAGCATAGGGATGGAAGACTTCATTCCTTGACAGGTTATTGTGCAGTTACTCTATCCCTAATCAAACACACCTGAAAAAATCTAGCCAAAGCCTTCAGGATTGCTCCAAAATTACAGGCAGGTGTGTTAGATTAGAGATGGAACTAAACTCTGCAGGACTGTGACAATCTAGGACTGAAGTTACCCCACTCTGTTCTAGCACATCTGTTGCTTCTGATTGTGAGCTGTTTCAGACTGGCTATAAAAACCAGAGACAAGACACCAAAAAAGAGCAATGTACCCAGAAAATAGGAAACATCTGGTCAGCCTATGATCAAGGACAAATGGCAACTGTAGCCAGGATTACACCCCTAATCTTCTGAGACACTCACTGGGATGTTTAATGACCACAGAGAGTCACGACAGATTAAAATCTCTTCCAAAGGACAAAACCTTTATATTGTCCCCAACATCATTGTGGGCTGGGTAGTGTTTGAATTTGATCAAATCCATCTATTCTGTTTATTGATTCAGAATTTTTTTTTGCTTCCTAGTTTCGATTCCAGTCTGATTAAAAAATGATATCAAACATAATTGAATAATATATATATAATATCAAACACTGCTGCAGCTGAATACCAACAAAAATCAGCAGGCTACATAAAACCGTATTCATTTAAAAGCTGTCTGTGTGCAAAATAGAGCTGCTTGATTCTCAATAAATTATGTTTGTTTTTTTGCGGTTCTCTCAAGAATATAAAGAAAAGACAACTAAACAAAATCACATGTAATTTATGAATGATTAAATGGCTCACTCAATTTGCTTTTTTCATTACTGAATGAATCAGCGTTTTTGAACAAATCTCTTGAATGATTCAAAGAAAAATACATTTTAACAGCCCCTTTTAGACCCTGGCATAACAATGTAATCAATGAATCTTTATTTGAAATGTTAAATTACATTTTATTGTTATACAGTGTGACAAAATATAACGCTATATTGGTGTTTGCATGCCCAGTAGTTTTAGCTGTATCCCTTTTAGCCTTAACCCGCTTTAGATTAGCGAGCAAGGTCCTGGCAGATCACACAGATAAAAAAAAAAAGGGTGTACTAAGCCTGGCGGAAAATGAAAATTCGCATTTTCTAGGCTAAAATAACTAGTAAAATAACATTTTCTGTCGGGCGTAGCACACAATCTAACTACAGAAGGGTCAAATAGAGTTAAATAGGAAAAAAATTTAAACTGTTCGGTCATTTTTAAACAAGATGCTTCTGGTCTAATCAGATTCAATGATCTATGCTAAGCTATGCTAAAAGTGCTATCGCCAGACCCGGAGATCGGCTGAATGGATTCAACAATAGTAAAACTCAACTTTTTCACTCTTTGGGAGTTGGAAAATGAGCCTATTTTTTTTAAAAAAAGTGGAGTGTTCCTTTAAGAGGTCTCCCATCTAGCTTCAGTGGGAAACCATGCAAGAGTTTCAAGTTGACAGCTGCTGGCATTAGTGAGGATGCAGAGCAGCAGTGGGTCTGCTGGCCACTCTTGTCCGTGCTTGGGGTACTGTTTGAGAGATTTATGCTGCTGGTCCTGGGCCTTTTCATTTGTCTAATTCCCCGTTTGGAAGTCGGACCGATGGCTGGCAGAGCACATCCTGTCCGACCTGCCTGCACGTCCTTGATCTGAAAGGCGACTGAAGCTTTGTGCGCGTCACTGCCCTTTTTTGACCGCCATCCAAGAGCACCATCACTGCTCCTGATATTTATTAGTCTCTCAACAGCCAAAATCTACTATGAGACCATTTTCATTGCCAAGCTAACTTTAGAAAGGAGGCCTAATAGGTTCGTGCACATTATCTCACATCTGATCAAATGGGTGTATAATAGGCCTTTTAGCTGGTGGGCAAGACGAACTGACTTGGACTGGACCAATCATAATTCAAAGAATGGGCTTTCACTGCACAGCTTCCTTTAGGCGGCATGTGCCCCGAAAGTAGTGATACTCTCCGGGCAGCTGCTCGTATCCGGCCTGCTCTGGTTCAGTGCCATGCAAACACTCTGTCCTGTCCAAATCTGACTGGATCATGCTGCCACCAGTTGCTTATTCGAACTGGACATTATTTCACAAGCCGACACATGTCCGAGGTACTTGGTGTAAATAAAATGACACCCATTCATATGATCCAGAGGAAGCTTCGCTTGACCCCGCGTGACTAATACCTCCTACAAGGGGAGCCGAAATTACATCAGACTGCAGCTTAACTGAAATTATTCATTTTATCTCATATTTCCCTTTTAATAAAATCTCGGGGCTGCAGCAGCCAATTCCTACCTAGCTTATTATTAAACGACCGCATTTAAGTGAATTCCAAAGTACAGCCGAGAGTTTCTAGCGAACAGCGGGTCTGAAGCACATTATTTCACTTCTCTCCAGCTGGGCGGCTTTCCGCTGCAAGCGGCTTCTCTATTTCTCAAAGGCCTGCGCGTTAAAACGGTCTTATTAAACAATTGTAGCCATTTGCTTTTGATGCACGTCTCTGGTGTATTTACGAAACAAAGTGAAAAAACGGGCCGCGAACAGATTTTGATCAACTTATGAGGGTTTTGTCTCGCAGTTGCAACCAATTAGCACCTCTCTCCCGCAGAGAGTTTGATATAACAGGGCTAAATAGTGAGTAAACAGACAACCCCCTCATTTCGCAAGCTAAAAGTGATGGTTTTGCATCTCTCAGCGTCTCTGGGGGCTGGCAGAGTGTGGCCACCGAGCCTCCCATATCGTTTCTTTTTTTTTTTTTTAAAATGATAATTTCATTGATGGATGGCTTCAAATGGAAGCACTCTGCCTTCCAGCTGAAAGGAGCTATCCGATGCTCTCATGACAGCTCTGTGATGCCATTAAAGCAAGGAATGATCAGACACATCCAGTGGGCCCCTTGAGCTGCATATCTAAGCTAACGTGTTTGCCTCTAACGCACTAGCTAATTACATTTGATGAAGATGTTGATTGCGAGCAGATTTGTGGTTAATGTCTGTCATTGTGTGGTTGCGGAATCGTCGCTCGTTCCTGTCAACATATACAGTACATGACTCACGCTTAAACGCGTGGATTTAAAATGTCAGTCTGTGTAATAGTGTTTTAAAATAAACTAATTAAAGTTTCTTTAAGATGCCTGTGTGTTAGCCCCTAGCGGTAGCCCTCGCTTTGAGCGGCGCTAATGATAGCGTTCAATAGATGTCCGATCCCGACTGCGAGCAGCCACTCAAAACTAATTAAGAAGATGAGACCCTAATAAACGCACATCTGTTGATACCGACTGAATAGGTTTGCCTATAAATAATACAATGCGCTATGAACCGAGGGGAGGGGGAAAAAGAGCAAAAATGCCTTTTGCGTCCAGTGTAGCAATAAAGGTGTGCGAGCTGATTCAAGTTAATGATTATTGAGTGAATCATCGCAGAGAGCTGAGAACAAAACGAGCTTTTAATTTGTTAAACTGTTATTGTTGCTAATCTGCATTCTGCTTTAAACTCTACGTTTCACAGAGTCTAATTAAACCCGGTTCCATCCAGTTTTATGGCCTAAATAGAATTTGATCCTCTGTTTGTCCTTATTTAAGGACACAATGCACATCGGGGAGCATTTACACGTACATGTGGACATGCACAGAGATGCACAGACGTGTGAAGTGTGCTAAATGTGCAAGCGATGTAACCCCCATCATAAAAGGGGATCATCAAGGTTGAGTAGGCGCCCATCTGTATCACTGGTCGTCAGGGCCCTGGGGAATTATGGGTACTTAACAAACACAAGTCGTGAGCGAACAAGTGCATCTGTCTCATTTAAACATGTTGCATATTTCATGGTTTGCAAGGCTGCATGTTTGTGGGTTCATGCATGTGAATGTTCCTTTGCATCCCATGCGAAAAAGTCCTAGCAGGATAGAGGAACACCAGAAGAATTCATCCATTTTTTATATCTACACTTCTACATCAGGAAGATGGGTGGTGCCACTTTTTCTCTCTTCCATTTAATATTTAATGCAAACACTTACAACAAATTGTCCCCTTGGGCCAATTATGAGAAGTTTGTGGTGAAGAAACAGAAATATACATTCCTATGCATGCCTACAGGACTCTCATATCTTTTACTGATGCGTTCGCATTTACATATCCTAATGTATGTCTGGAACAGCAGCACTAGCAAATTTGCAAACTGTGCACACATCTTGTACCGTATCATTTCCTTTCCTCTAATATTAAAATCAGTCGCAGACTGCTTAACATACTGCTTTTATAGAGCACACAGGTTACATCTAATCAAATGCATCATCTCCAGTCTCTAATTACGCCACATAATGGGAAGTCACATGCTTTTGGGTTCTATTCGGAATTTATTTTTTTTACTGTTAATAGCATATTAAAATAGCATGTGATTAAAGCAGAATATAATTGAAATAGTATCAAATTATACATTTTACCATTTTTCGTACTAGACACCAGTGACAAAAAAATTAAATAAAACACAACCGAGCTGTGGTAACACAGAAACACAGTTTCAAGAAAATGCCTTAATTATTTATTATGCAGAACTTAACAAATTTATGGAAGACCGGGGAGTGTTCTAACACTTTTTTTATATATATAACTTTGGCATAATTCATTCTGCTACAAATCAAGGTATTTCAGAAATTGAAAAATCTGTAAATTTGTGTTGACGTGTGCTGCTGTGACACCCTACCTATAGCTGATTGTATAAACAGAAAACAATTACGTTCTAAATCTGTTGTATGAATGTATTGCGGTAATCAAATTTACTTGTTCCAAATCATTATTTCCTAACCCCTAACCCATTCTCACCTCACTCCAAAATTCCAAAATGGTAAACATGTAAGGCCTAATACAAAATAGCAAAATCAAAAAACAAAGGCTTGCTTTTCTAACAACGTGTGTGTAGTAGTAGTGTCCCATAAGTGCAAATGCAGTAGAAGTACATTGGACATTTTTACTGTACAACCATCCACATACGCTCAGTCAGATGACACCAGTTCTGTCATTTAACACCCGTTCGCATCATTCTGCGACAAATTATAATAACAGAAATCTTAATTTACCCTTTATCTCACATCCAAACCATTATATTTTAAAACACACTGTGGATGCAGCCTACAACATGTTGGTGATGTCACTCTGTAGCACCTTCTCAATTGTTCACAGCACTCTCCAGCCTCTTCTACTATTTATTGCAGCATCAAAAATTAAACCGAATATTGACCAGTCGAACTGTTAGTTAAAATAGCTTTTATAAAGTTGTGGCACAGGTAATAATCAACTGAAATGTCCGAGGAGACTTCAGCCAACACGAACGCCATTGGCGGAGCTCTGTTCACGGTCCACACCAACGTGCTCATAGTTTTTCATTGAATCTTTAGTAAACGCGCACTTTACACAATTCATTGATAGTTAAGCCATTGATAATTGACGGCTGACACCTAAACGGCAACGACTAATAATAACATAGCAGTTTGGGCGAGTCTGAAAATGTCCCACTGAAGTAGCCGCGTGAAATTTTCGCATGTCTGATTTTGCCTGAATATTTCTAGGTCAGGTAATGCGCCGTCCTTCACTTCAATTCACATCTGTCACTTCAGTTCTCGTCAGCCAGCGCGAGGAAATCTCACACTCGAGGCGAACAAACAAAAAGAGCTCTTACAAGTGCTTCTGTGACGATACGAGCAGCGCTCCAGCAAACACAGGTCCGTCCGCGAGGATGCGTTCGGGCTCGAGGAGGACCACGATTCATCGCGAAACTTTTCGTCTGTCGCCCTCTTAATCGAGTTCCCGGATTCTTAGAAAATCCTCCCTGCGTGATTCATTCGCGCAACTCAACGGCGATTCGGCCATTAACCTCCGACGAGCTAATTAGTGCACTCGGCGCTTGTTTAGAAACTGATAATCAAAGAAGCCGCCGTGCGTCTCGCAAACGATGCGTATTTGCGACGCGGGTTGTGGCGCTGAGCAGCATCTCGCGCGCTACGAAGGCATCTTACCTCGCAGGGTATAGTAGATAACATCAGCAGCAGGAACATGGCACTGAATAGATGCATTCCTCTCGAAATGACAGCGTTCCCGACCACCACCAGCACTCGGGCACTTTCGTTTTCAGAGCTCGCCCGCCTCGCTTAAGCTCCGCGCAGGATTCTGTCAACGTTCTGTCGAGCGCGCGCGACGATCCACATCACAGGCGGCACGCGCTGGGCTTTATTCCGCTCACGGAGGCAGATTACCCCCACTGTGCCACGGCACAACGAGCCGCCTTGTGTTTTTTGATTAGTCTCCTATCTTTCGCTTGTGACCGCCACCAAGAGGTCAGCGTTGTAAACGGGCGCGGGAAATGAAGTCGAGCAGTTCCCTTCTCGGCAGGCTTTTTGAAGTGGGATCGACTGCCTGAGCTCGAGTTGCAGAGGTTGGAAGGTGACTAATGTGCTTGCGATGCTCCGACGCTAGGAGCAGCACACATTGACGCTCTGGGAGCGGAATCAAAGAGATGCCCTGCTCGAGATGCAGCCCAGCCGCTCCAGCGCGCGCGCGCGCGCGTGTGTGAGAGAGAGAGAGGGTGAAAGAAGAGGCTTTGTATTGACAGCCCAGTCTGTTGCACAAACAATGGATTTTTGAGATGGGGGATGAAATGACATGCATATCCCCAGGAGAGCTGTGACATTATGATACAGGCGGTTTGATGATTGGATTAGACTGTGAGCAGCGCATTAGCGGCGCTTTGCATGTGAAAGAGAGTTGCTGACAGTTAGCGTCGTCTCTAAGTAAGGGATAATCTACGTAGTCAGCCGGTCATTATTGCAAAAGAACTCCGACGGGCTGATCAAGAGGTGTCTTGTATCACCCTGAAGGGGGTTATTTTGCGATAATGACCAGCTTACTGCACATTATCCCAGTTATTACAGGGCTACTTAACAAATAAATAAATAAACAGACATTAAATATTCATCCGAGAGAAGTTGTTGTTTAGTTGCGGAGGCCGTCTACAGACTGCTACAATATTTAGGAAATGTAGGATTCCCATGAGCTTGCCGCGTGGCCACGGGAAATGGACAATATTCAAAAATGGTTGAGTAATTATTTTATTATTATTTTTTTGTAGTTAAAGCACTTCAATTGAGATTTGCTGCCCGCTGAAGCCTTGCAGAGCCAAAGTAAATTTCAGGGATATTTAAGCATTTTATCCAGCAAGGAGGCATTAAGTTGATCAAACGTAACAGTTTAAATGTGTAATTGTGTATATAGAGTTTATGTAGATTTCAGTTTTAAATACACAGTTTCTGTTCATGCAAGAATCCTGATAAAAAAATTCCCCAAAATATTAAGCAGTACAACTTTTCAGAAAATTCAGCTTTTTTTTTACTTATTCTTGACCAATTATATAAAAAAAACAGAAAAAGATCTTACTATTTAAAATATTTTGATGTTACTGTTATTTTTAACATTTTTAAATATGTAAAATATTTAATTTGCAAATGTGCCTTCATATGTAACCCCAGGCCATAAAAACCAGTCATAAGTAACACAGGCACTTTTGTATCAATAGCCAAAAAATACACTGCATGGGTAAAATGATCGTAATAGTATAAATTTTTCTTTTATGCTTGAAGATATTTTGTAAATTTCATAGTCTATAAAATGTACCCATATGGCTTGTTTTGTGGTCCTGGATCAGATATATGAAAACAAATATCTGCCTTTATATTATAAGAGATCCATCATAATAAGATCATCATGTCTGGGGGTTGACGCATGGCCTTAAATACTTTGTAAAATGTTATAGTATTATAAATGTAATAACATTATAACATCAACACCATTATATTATAACGTGGCACACTGGTAAACTGCTGAGTTTTGCCCATGCCAGCATAATTTTCTTCAGAAAAGTCTAAAATACACACACACACACACACACACACACACACATGACAACTGCATTTATGTTTGGACGTGCTGAGTATGGTGTAGAACTAACAACGTCTTTACCGTACTGTACGATGTATACTTTTGTATCAGTTGCATCGATGTTACTCGCTGCAGTGCTGTTACTGTTTCTTCACAGTAAGATGAAGCGTCCCTCTGGGGAAAATATATATAAATAAATAAGAATAAAAAATGTTGAGAGACAGGAGGAGGAGAAGCTGAACCTCTGGATGTTTGTGGAGTGTGTGGTAGGGCTCTGATCGTCCTGGTTTTGATGGGGTGGATTATATTTTTTGCCCGCGAGCAATATGAATGTGCATTAATAAACAAAGATGCCAGAACGCACGCTCCTGCATCAAACTCCGGTGCAAATGCCTGCCACTCCCAGTGCATTATTTATGAATTATGAGGAAATATAAGCCAATATATAATGGCCATAGTAGGCCTACTTGTTGATCGCTCTTGTTTAAAAGCAATCAAGGTTCATGAGGAGGTCCCAGGCCTTTACCATAAATCTTTGACAGTTAATATTTAGTGTTGTAATAGGAAATGCCAGTTTGGAGAAACTGCAATGCAGAGATTGGAGTTTCTTTGCTTTTGTGGAGTAGTGATATAAGTGCATATAATTTAAGAAACTTTCGGTTTTTCAGTGTCAGTCTTCATTGATGCATATCAGATAACACAAATGAGATTGCTAAATCTATCTGCATTGTTAAATATGCATGACAAAAGCAACTTTATTGTACACACACACACACACACACACAGTGGGCAGAAAAAGTTTTATGTTTTCTGAGGCGCAGAGCCAAATCAGGAGTTCTTTCTCTTTCTCTCTCTCTCTCTCTCTGTTTTTGCACACTTGGCTGCACACTATGAACAGAACATGGAGCTAAAGCATCTATATTTTTCTCAACACCTCTCTCTGTCTCCTTAACAATGGCAGATAGTCTTTTTGTACACTGAAGGCTGCAGGACACAATGTCTAGAGCTTAGTATGTGCTTGTGTGTGATTTTGCATATATTTAAAAGGAAGCTTCAGAGAAGTCCGTATTGACCAGTCGTTGTTCCCATTAGCAAAATATCAACATTTGAAAGCCTAAAGCTTAATTATTTTCCAAATGACACACACACAAAGTGGACAATTCTTATTAAGGGGACTAGTTATCCAACAACAGGCTGCCTCAACGTAGTGATTTTAAGGAGGAGTGAACAGTTGAAACTGGAACAGATCGATAACTGTTCATTTCAAAATTTCTGTGCATTGATTTTGGTCCCATCGTGATACGGTAGAAAGACGCACTGGAGTCTGAAAGATGTCTGAGCCGCTGTGTAGTCCTCATGTGAAAGCAGCTTAACTGTGTGTCAGCACCATCAGCATTCTTCCGGTCACTTCCACTTTCCCAAGCAAATGTCAAACACTCTCAGCGAGGCCCAGCATGTGGATATATTTTCAGCATGCTGTAGAACATTTATGGAAGCCCGTTTCTGTCACATAGGAAAAACATATCATGCTTTGGGAGTTCAAAATTATGACAAAATTGATTAAAAAGTCGGCTTGAAAAAATTACATGAAAAGTAACAGTGCTGATAAAAAGTCAGAAGTATAAATAAGTATATGATATAAGTTAAAATTATTACAATATTAATTATTATATTACTTTGACATGTATCTCATAATTATGTCTAATTATGAGATTATTACTACTGCATGGATTTTTACTTATGGGATGTAAATGGGCTTCAGTGCCTAAAGTATTAACAAAGAACCAGAGGCAATTTCTTTTGAACAGTTATTAAAAGGAAAGGAAAAGAACAGAAAAGAAAAAAAACAGCAATTCTGAACCAGTAGCAATATGCAATATGCCAGCATCCAAGGAGAAACAAAACAAATCAAAACAAAAACTGTCACAAACTCCAAATATATACCTTATACATGTATAATTGAATTGAATTATATTTATAATTTTTTTTTTTTTTACATTTAAGTGAATTATTAAAAATAATAAAACCCAAAAATTTTAATATAACTTTATTCAAATATAGTACAAAACAAACAAACAAAAAAACCCAACAAGACAAAACCTATGAAAATAAAATAAAATAAAATAAAACAAGGTGTTTTATTAAGTTATTGCATATTGAAACTATGAGAATTTTTTTTAAACCCCACTTTGGTGCAGGTGTGTAACATCAAAAGGTCTATGAATATTACAACAGTATTCCTTAAATAATCACTTAATTAACTAATCACAAAAAAATCATATAAAATAAAAATGCGTCAGTCAGTGTTCACACAACATTTTTCTAAAGCATGCTAAATAACCTTCTCTGTTGACGGCAGTGCACTTACAAAACAAATGACAGCATTGCCTCTTTATACATCATCTTCCCAGCATCAGAAAACAAAATGCTATAAGATCAGAAGCAGGTGATACCGAGTAGGATTTTCAAACATCTAACTCTGATGGGAATGCAGCATCAGTCCAGCGCAGCTCACAGTTATTTCCCTCGCAGCATCACTCTCAGACGACTGGTCATTCCTCAGTCCCATCTGCAAGCACTGTACCGGCAGATGGAGATTCTTATTTGGGGCATAAAACGCCCAAATCTGGTCACGTCTTTGAGCCATTGCCCTCCTATGGGGCAAGAGGTATGAGGAGTGGTTTGTTGCCATAGCAATGTCCATTACGGCCCCAGCAGGAGAAGGTGTGAGAGGCAGATTGCTCGTCGGCCAGCAGCAGACAGAACCAAACATGGCGTTTCACACCCTCCCTTGGGCGGTTGCACATTTAGTACCTGCTCGTAACCAAGGCAACCGGGGCAAGGGCAAACAAAGTTCACAGAGAAGTACTGTGATGCGTTGTTTGTATGGCCATGAACTCAGATGAGTAAACAACACATATCTGCACTTAGATAAGGCGTGTTGTGAGTTTGCCGCTGCTGACTGATTGATTGTTTAAGGAAAGACTCTGGACTCCACCAGACTGTTCCGTTCATCAGTACAATCACAGCGCTTCAATCTAGAGCCATGATTTCTGAACACCACAGGCGCATATTCAGTCTAGAGACGAGACAGTTGTCGGGCCGCGCTCGATAGCCCGTATTTGTGTCTAATTGGATGCAGAAAGAAGCATAATGGGATACGAGAAAATGCATAACTCCCAGTTTTCTCTGCCAACCGAAACCTGCAGTTATTTGCTGTCGGCAATTCTCCCTGTTGTTTTTTTCTGCTCCGTTGAAACAGAAGACATTTCATGTTTTTTTTTCCCCCCATTAATTTTAATTTCAGAATGGGCTTCCAGTGTTTTCAACAACCCAGAGAATGTCATTTTAATGTGTGCTGGTGTCGGAGGACTTCAGACAGTGGCCCCCCTTGTCAAAGTTGAGACGGAGGCCATAGCGGCCCTTGTGTCTCGAACGTGGGGTAACAGTAATAGCCATCTGAAGATGTATGGTCATAAAGGTCATTGTGCTGTGAAATTACATGCTTTTCCTTCTTTTTTAAGGGAATTGCTCATGCAAATATGACACGATTCCGTAAAAGGCTATTAGTGTTGGCATAGCAACGGCATTTGTAAACCAAGGGCCATTAACAGACTCCTGAGATTATGACATCACTCCCTCTCTGGCGTCGCAAGACCTGATTCACAGGCAGACTGGGTAAACAACAGAAATTTCCTGGTTTTCCCCGGAAGTGAAGCCTCGTCCTTAGAGGTTAGTCGAAGTCGGGTATGTTTTTTCATGAGTCTGTGGGTATGAGCAGACGCAGAGAGAAAGGGGCTGGGGGATAAAAGAATGGTTTTACATAATTAAGCAGATAGTAGCGATTACAGGAGCTTAGCCGCAGAGCACTGAACTCCACGCACTTGGGCTCATTATGAAGTTAAATACTCCAAACTGTCACTGATGGTTTAATTACAGCACTGCTATGGAACAATCGCTTCAAACCCGTCGGAGCAATCCGCAAACCTGCCCCGGAACACATGGCATCAGCCCGGAAAGAAGCCGTATTTCCCTAAAAATTTCCTGTTTTTCTTATACCCCAGAGATAAAGGGAGAGTAATTAAACAGTCATTATGATGCACTTCCCCTGCTGGCTGACAGCGCTGTACTCTAATGGAGGAATTCCTCTGCTCTCACTCTCAGCTGTTCTCTGCAGAGTCCGGGAGGAATGGGACACTTTTGGGGCGTTACAAAATCAGGGTGCAAATGAAAGGCAGAGGAGGGTGGGGTAAACTGTGCCACTTTTTACTCCAACTGACGAGAAACGAGGTGGTAGGTTCACCTAAACAATCACCCGCTTGTTGTTACAAACTCTCGTTAATCTTTAAAACACAAAGTGGGACATTTTTAATGAATCTTTCTAGCTCTCAATTGAAGTGCCAAGTGATAAAAACTTAAAAGCTCCAAAAGTGTTCTAAAGGCATTGTAAAACATATCCATATGAACTGAGCGTTTTAATTAAAGTCTCGCGAAGAGATACAGTCGCTTTATATGATTAACTGATTTAATTTAGGCTTTTATTAGGCAGTTGTAAATGTGTGCTGTCAACTGAAATTGGTTTTCAACTATTCTAAAACTTTTAATCAATACAAGTGTGATCAGTTCATGGATTAATTAGGAGTTAAAATTCATTCCTGGGTCCCGCTTTATATTAAGTGGACTGTGCACTTACATTTAAATTAATAATTTGGTACAATGCAAGTTACATTGTGTTACGTTGTACTTACCTTAAAAAATTTTTTTAACTATTTTTAATTAAATCTGTAATTAATTTCTGTAATTACATTTATAATTACTCTTTTTACCCATCCCTTACACCTTAACCCACCCTTAGCCTACCCATACCACCAAACCTGTCACTAACCTTTTATTTTATGTAAGTACGTAGTAGTTAAGGCCAGCTAATATAAAGTCATCCATTCCTGAATTAAAAGAAAAAAAAAACTTGTGGAGAAAAGAATAAAAATTTAATTAAAGGGATTGCTCATCCAAAAATCATTAACTCATCCTCATATTGTTCCGGATTTTGGCTGTATACATTGTTTTGGGAACACCGAAACATGCTACTTTTTAGTGTTTAGTGAACCTAACTTTTATTCCATGCAGATAAAAACTCTGTTTGTGATGATTGATAGTTGCAGAACTGTGCATCTTACACTATTCACTACTCGCCCTGGAGCGCTTTATTCCTTCCTGCAGACCGTTCATCATTTGCAGGTTATTTTAGTCTGATCTGCGTTGTGACAAACATTTTACTGTATCACACACGAAGCCTGTGCTGAAATAAGTCAGGTGAGGTGACATGTCGTCATTGACTCCACATTTAAAGTACTATACATTTAAGCAGTGTTTGCGTTCCCTGTGATTTGAACCCATGACTGTAATGTTGCTAGCATGGAATGCGATGGAAAATCAGTTGTTCCTGACTATCAGCATACTTTAACGCCCAATACTAAACTAATATCTCAGACATCTCTATTTAAGTTAACTCTAAACATTCAGTTTGAAGAGCAGCTTGATTTGGCTGGTTCTGTATCACATCAAGCCAAGATGCCCAGTTGAAGTGCAAGCACAGAAAAACATTAAAAAAAGTCTTAAAAGAACAATTTGGTCTTTAATTGTGATACTCTGAATATTTTCAGAGACTGCTGGCAGTTTCAAAAATGATATCACATTTCACCTCTTGAGAAATAAGCTTTTTTTTTGACATACACTCAACATTATTCAATTATAAACAATCAATACTAAGAAAATATCAGTGCTGGATACAAGATACAGAATAACAAGTTCAAAGGTAGTTGCAGATTGTGTTATATTTGTCCCACATTGTTGTTAATGTACATAATGGATCAGTAATGCATTTGTTTTTATGTGGACTGAATATATGCTTCTTAGAGAGATACTTGCTCTTTTCGTTCACAATGTATTTACAGTAAAACTCATTGATGCCAATTTTTCCGTTCTTAAGGTAAACGTTTTACCTGTGAGGTGATTAGATTCAATGATTATATGTTGGATTTTTGCCTTGAATGTGAGAAGATGTTGCTTCTCATCCACTGTGCATCATCTATGAAGTACAGTAAGTGGTTTCCCGTCAAGTTTAGGTTTCCTGAACAACTGCTACACAAGTTGAGTCAAATTAACGTTAGACGTTGTATTTCAAGATGAGCAAGACGAGGCCGTTCCAAATTTAGCCTAGCATACATTTCTGTGCAGTCATAGTACCATGAGTACAATTAGACCACATTTAACACATTAAAACTAATGGTTATGTGAACTATCAATTCTACCCATGATGTACCACTGTACCAGAGTCTCAAAATGTGTTTCTGTGTGAAAATATGTGAAATTTATTCACGTGGGTTTGAACTATGTCATTTATTTGAGTTTTGTCTTATTGTTATAATATCACATGCTCCTCACATGTTATAACCCATTACACAATGTGTCTATATGGGATATGTTGTCACATTTTACTTCTATTCTTTCAGGGTGACATATTTTTTACTAGACATGTGGAAAAAATAATCTAAACTCAAAGTGAAGTTACATACACAAAAATGAAAGAAATGTCAAAAGTGTTAGGTTGTGATTCACTCTATACACTATATACACTAATTTTCCTTGGACCCTCTGAAGCAACCTGGGCCACCTTACGTATAAAAAGTACTACCTCTGCTTCTAACGATTCACATAAATTCAAATGGCTTTGATTATAAGATGGCAGGTTAAAGTTGCTGACTACAGTACAGTGTTCAAAAGCCTAGAGCCAGGATGTTTTGATCCTTTAATTCAGCACGGATGCATTAAATTGATCAAAAGTGACAGTAAATGCTGCTCTTTTGAACTTAACATTTATCCAAGGCTCTTGAAAAAATGTATCACATTTTCCAAAAAAACTGCAAGTTATTTTTTTTAACTGGAGTAATGGCTGCTGAAAATTCAGCTTTTACCACACAGACACAAATTGCATTTTTAAATATATTCAAATGCAATAAAAAATAAATGCAAAATGTCTAGATGTCTGCTATGGGCTGATTTCATTTATGTTGTTCATAGCCTGTAGAGTTTGTTTCCTATATGTTATGCGCAGCTACAGTATTTCTTACATACTCACAGCAGCATGTCTGTGGATTTATTGGCAGTATAGGGATATAAACAATCTTATCTAAAAACAAAACAGTTATTCATTTACATGAAACATTGTTTTGTGATGGCGTCCATGTTAAATATTTGTCAGTATTTGGAAATGTCTTGATCATAATTCTGAGCAGTTGCAACTTCAAAACCATAAAATTAACAGATACGCCACATAGAACAGTGCCATACATTAAAATAATGAGCAAACCCAGCCTTTTATCCGCTCGTACACGACTTCAGCTTTTTTAAGGTTTAATCACATCCCCCTGTAGTTCAATAATTGAATAAATTTGAATATAAATTAACAGTATATAAATCTAAGTATCAGCTCGATCCCTTCTGACAGTCGTCCTTATGTGGAAATCGTATGTAAAAACTCCGTATCCTGCTGTACGCAATCATTAGCCCTGCACGCAGTCCCTTACGGTCATTCACACTTCTGTTTTTCTTTTTCTTCCTCTCTGTGTTTAAGAGCGAATACTCGACAGTCACCTCTGGCCAAGAAGCCACAGTGGTCTGATTGAACCCCTGGCTCTGGCATCGCTCTCTCTCTCTCTCACTTTCTCTTTCTCGCTCGATCCTATATCTTTCTCTCAGCAGCCCTGCAGGTATCAGTGTGTGGAGTGAAGCATCAGCGAATCTTACGGCTTGTTGTCCGAAGACCGGTGCTGTCCGTTATTCCCTCTAGCATTATTGCATGCCAGAGGGCTCTCCGTCACCTGCAGCCGGACGATCGACATATTACGAAGCTGGGTGCTATCATTACATCTCTCATTCTCATACAGACACCAATACATATTCGTACACAACCCGCACCTCCCCTCCCCTTAAGGGCTTCATTAGATAAAAGGAAAACAGCTCTTTTTCAGCGCTGCAGTGCAATTATTCAGGGTAGTCAAGCATGTCTGGGTGTGACAAAGCAATTTGCCTTTTCAGTTTGCTGTTCCTGATACAGATACGGCTTTGAGAAATCAGCGAGAGGAAGAGAAATAGGGAAAGAGCGAGTGCATCGGTTCACTGCCCCCAGCGCAGCGGGCTATCAGCCGTTATTTACCTTGTGTATAGAGCGCTGTGTGGTTCTGTGACTGCTGATCAGCTCTCTGCTCAGGGTCTCAGACTCTAGGGTTAAAGGAAGGGCTCGTAACCGGAGGACGTCCTGGTGCTTCTCCTTGAATCAAGGTTAGGATTTGGGCTGTTCGAGCTCCCATCAGCGGGAGGCTGTAAGTGCTGGAAAATGATTCCATTGCTGTCCGCGTGATCGTGAGTGAGGGGAGCGTTCACGGCCACTGACTTCCTATTTATCTTCTCTTACCTGCACTCTTGCAGGGTAATCGATACTGAGGGATTTAGGCCTAGAGGAGAAGGAGAGGGCAGAGATGGACTTATTTCCACACACGCTGTCCCTCTGTTGTCAAACCTTTGAATTGAGATCAGCAGAAAGCATAAACCCACGCTCAAAAATAGAGGCTGCTGCAAAAGTAGATGCCAAAGGAGACACGTTTTAGGTTTTAACCGGCAGACAGATGTACAGATGCTTCAGAGAACCCAAGAGGGCTTCACGCTGCTCCTCTGTAGATGATACCTGGAACTGCTGATCTGTAGAAAATACACTCTAAGAAAAGTCTGTAAAAATAAGGCCTAATGTACCTTGTTAATATGAATGAGTTTTCCATACTGATTTTCCACAAGTCTTTTAGCCATATATTGAATTATGTATTGCATCGCACTGAATTGTGTTTCAGGGTCTGAGGGAATGTCTGTGAAGGACATTTTGTAAATTTTACATTTTAAATTTTGTATTTTTTCTTTTCTTTGGCACTGTTATTTTGCTCTATTTAAAATAGTAGTACAGTCATCAGTCGTCAGAATATAATACAGATGGATTACGGATTGACCCAAGGCATTATTATTTGACTCAAAGAATTATGGATTGCACAAATAAATAAATAAATGAATCACTGAATGAATGAACAAATAAATTAATTAATTTTAGGACCGTACATTACTTTTTTTCTCTTTTTTTTGTCTGGTTGTAAGCACAGTTGTAGGTAAAAATATTAGATATTATGACCCAACAATTTCAAGTACCTTTCAAATCAAGTCAAGTCACCATTTTTTTTCTATAATGCAGATTGTCAAAGCATTTTAATAAAAAAAAAGAAAATAATCATTTTTAAGATTATGAGAAACATACGTACAAGTGTGTCCTAGTCCTGACGTAACTGTTGACTGTTACTGTATAATATAATACTGAGAAATTTTCGAATCTCCAGAAAACTCTCTAGTAAAAAACTTTTTGGTACCGAAAGGTTTCTTTGCTCCAAAGAATCATTAAATAACCTTTGTTTGGGAACAGTATATTTTCTTACTTGGCTGATTTTATTGTAATTTATTCTTCTGCTGCTGTCAGTTTTCCTCAATTAAATGCAAACACATAAAAGTAGTCATTTCATTAAAGAAGAACCCTAAATATTTTGCATTCATAAATGTTCTGAGATAAATATTGTCTAAAAATGTATGCTTATATGCTAAATAGGTGGGCTATTATTCTCACAGGTGGGGCCCACAAGGATCTGCATCTGAAATGCTGTTGTCATGGAGACTAGTTACTGTCATGTGGACAGGCCGGTGGGGACTGGTGTTGGGATCAATAGGCGATCTGAAGACAGAATGTTTTCTTTCATTCCAGACCGTGTGCCAGCGTGGGGCTCTCTCTACCCCTCAATTGTGATGGAGAAACTAGGAAGAGACCATTTTAGCCCTTACAACAGCTGAACTAGGGGAGGGAAGACACAAGTGAGTGAGTGAGCTCTCCTGTTTTAGCAAAATTGGCTAAAATTGGTCCCCTTGAAGAGAAAGTCAAAGAGAGACGTGAAGGCACTAAAGTGTTTTTTTTTTCCTCAGAGTGATATGTATTCACTGTAGACGGTTTCATAAACCGCTCATGGGAGCTTCAAAAGCCAACTGATTTATGCCTGTCAGCGTGTGTAGAATCTGCTATCTTTTGCTGCGTACGATTGCATATATGTGTGTGTGTGTGTGTGAGAGAGAGACTGAAGTGTTCCAGTCTAGGGAAGGTACTGACCACTCTAATTATCCTCTATTTTCTTCAAACATGGCGGAGCTTTTGTGCGCCTGTCTCCTGAGATTCGCTCCCCCTTCTCATTTTCTTTGAGATTCAATTCCACTTCATCCCTCTCTGTCTTCTACATATAAAACACCTTCTTCAATTATTCCACTGACGTTCATATCTGTATTATTTGATGGCCAAGTCTGGTCAAAGGGGCCGTTCGGCTCACTCTTCTGTCAGTGGCTACAATCAATCTGAGAAAAAGGTCCATTTTCGTAGCATCTGTGTGTAAAAGAGAGCTAGAGTTAACAGAAATACAAAATGAAAAAGTAAGGGAGGGTGAAGGAAAAGAGTTGGTCGACACCCCTGAATAAAAAGCTATCTTTACGCGCTAGGAATCTTTGTGGCTCATCTTGAGTTGTTTCTGTTGTGTTGTTTCACACCGCATGCATAAGCAGCGTGTAAACAGAGAAGCAGCATGAAAGCAACGGAAGGGTCATATTGTGATTTCATATTTAACAAAATACAGAACATACAGAAACTGAAGTGGTTTCTTTGTTATTAAATTGAGTATTCCTTTCAGTAACAACTTTAAATTGTAAATGGTTATATGGGAGTGGTACATCGGTATTTGTTTTTTAATCAATCAATCACTTTTATTAATATAGCGCTTTTAACAATACAGATTATGTCAAAGCACTGCACAGTATCAAATAGGAAAATAGAGTGATAGTAATGTATAATAACAAGATTAAGCACTTAATTTTTATTAAATCGACAATAATCGCTTGAAATTAAGTGTCCTTAGCTAATCAAGCCAGAGGCAACTGCGGCGAGGAACCAAAACCCCATCCGTGACAGAATGGAGAAAAAAACCTTGGGAGAAACCAGGCTCAGTTGGGGGCCAGTTCTCCTCAGATCAGCACTTATTTTCCAGTTCAGTCTGTCAGGTTGTGTAAAGGACTTATTGATCTTGATCTGTCCTCAAGGCTCATTTAGGTCTTCTGGTGTCTGATGAAGGTCATCTATTGGTGCTGATCCACCATTTAATCTGGATATGAACTGAGGAACAGAATAAGAAACAAACTAATATTAGCATAGATGCCATTCATTTTATGATGTAACGAGTGCATTGTGCATTGTGTCTAATTAATGCAGACTAACAATCCTTTAGCAGATGTGTATTAGTGTGTTATGTGTAAACTAGATCTTTAATCTAATCTAGATCTTTAAACTAGAGTGTGTCTGCCTCCCGAACAGAGTTGGGGAGATTGTTCCAGAGTTTGGATGCTAAATAAAAAAATGGACCTGCCGCCTGCCGTAGATTTTGATATTCTAGGTATTATCAAATGGCCAGAGTTTTGAGAACTCAGCGGATATGAAGGACTATAATGTGATAAGAGCTCGCTCAAATATTAAGGAGCTAAACCATTCAGGGCTTTAAAAGTAATTAACAAGGTTTTTGTGTTTGATAGGGAGCCAATGCAGTGTTGACAGAACCAGGCTAATATGGTTATACTTCCTAGTTTTAGTAAAGACTCAGCTGAAGCGTGCAGAACAACCACCCAACAAAGTATTATAATAATCTAACCTCGAGGCAGTAGGCTTTTTTATATTTGTGATCATTATTGGCAATTAATTTACACACATTGTAACCAAAAAAACAACAACTCAAAAGTCAGATTTACTGAATAGACGGTGCAGTTTGTATTATTATTTGAGGTCAGTGTCCCGCTCCATTATTTTATATTGCCCATATTTCAGCAGCTTGTGCAGCTTGTTTAGCTAGAGTGCTGCATATGACAAAACATCCAGTACGCTCAGCACTGATACTCTATATATTGTACACCTATGCTTATACAGCAACGCTCACATAAGCAGTTCATATGGATGCCCAAAGAAAATATGCATGCTTATGTGTGTGGTGTGAAACAGGCCCTAGGGATCATATTGAGCTGTAATTATGCAGTGGATGTCTCAGTCAATAAAGCAACAATAGAAAATTTCTGTCAGCGCCGTTCATGCGAGGACCTATTGGTTCTTTCTTCATGCCTCAGGTATCCGTACGTGTGTGCTGCTCTCTAACGCTCTGAGACGTGTGGGCTTGGGCATGAATAAACGAACACTCGAGTCTTAGAGAGTGTTTTTAGCGAGCGAGGGTTACTGCGCTAGACTGAGGTGAGAAGAAGCCAATCGCTGAGGAGCAGAACAATGCCAAAGGCTGAGTCTGACTCATTCCAGGGTCAGTTCAGAGTCAAGGAGCCTGGATCCATCTCAGGAGGTGCCACAGGTTAGGGAGATGAAGGGATCGCGAACAGCTTGTGTGTGTGCTGTTTGTGGAGGTGCGTGTATTGCGTGTGTTGGCAGTTCCAGTCTGTCGGCTGACAGGCTTCCTGTTAATGAGCAGCTGTCTAGCATCACTATTCATGAGACCTGGCTGTCACACCTCTCACTCAGAGCAGCAACACATGAACCCCCTTGGCTCTTATTACTGAAGCACTTCAGCAGCAAACACACACCCACCTCTACTCTACGGGAGTGTGTGTACCCCATTAGCTTCACACTTTTGCTATCCTTCGTAAGACCCTGTTATTTACCTGTAGGATCAAGATATTCACATGATCAGAATAGATCAAATATCAAATACTGTGCGTATTAGTTCTTGTTCCAAAACCTAAAGAGCTGCCTAGACAGCCTTTTAACTACTTGGTTTCACAACAGAAAGTGTAGCCTTCTAAGATGGCTCCTTTTAGCCAAAAACAGATTTCCAAAAAATTGAGCTGAGTTTGGAATAGCGTGAAAACAAGTACGCTTAAATATATTAGATTAGATTAGATTAGATTAGATCCAACTTTATTGTCATTACACATGTACAAGTACAAGGTAACGAAATGCAGTTTAGGTCTAACCAGGAGTGCAATAAGCAGCAAGTGCAGGATATAGGTACAAATATAAATTACAAAGATAAATATGTGATAAATATGTACAAATTAAATTACAGATGAGAAGGGGGAATTTACAGTGAGTATGTGTAAACAATTTACAGATCGTTATGTACAAAAAAGAGCAGGATATACAGGATATGTATAGACAATTTTACAAGAGCAGCTCCCATACCAGACTGTGACACAGTTAGTTAGGATGCTCTCTATTGTACAGCGATAGAAGTTCACCAGGATGGCTGCGGACAGCTGGTTTATCTTAAGTTTCCTCAGGAAGAAAAGACGCTGGTGAGCCTTCTTGACCAGGCTGGAGGTGTTGGTGGTCCAGGACAGATCTTCCGAGATGTGGGTTCTCAGGAACTTGATGCATGAGACTGGCTCCACAGCAATCCCATTAATGTGGATGGGATCATGTGTGCCTCTTCTCACCTTCCTGAAGTCCACAATGAGCTCCTTGGTTTTGGTGGTGTTAAGGAGTAGATTATTGTCTTTGCACCACGTGGCCAGATGCTGGACCTCCTCCCTGTAGGCAGTCTCATCGTTGTTGCTGATGAGACCGATCACCGTAGTATCGTCTGCAAACTTGATGATGGAGTTAGATCCAAACACAGGTCTGCAGTCGTGGGTGAAGAGGGAGTAGAGGAAAGGGCTCAGCACACAGCCTTGTGGTACACCAGTATTGAGGGTGACAGTAGTGGAACAGATGTGGCCTGACCTAACATGCTGAGGTCTGTTGGTCAGGAAGTCCATAACCCAGTTGCACAGTGAGGTGTTAATGTCCAGATCTCTGAGTTTGGTGATTAACTTAGAGGGTATGACCGTGTTGAATGCTGAACTGAAGTCAACAAACAGCATCCGTGCGAAAGTATTTTTATTGTCCAAGTGTGTGAGTATGGAGTGCAGTGCGATGGAGACTGCATCCTCAGTGCTCCTATTGCCTTGATAGGCAAACTGGTGGGGGTCCAGTGTGGAAGGGAGAGAGTCCTTCAGATGTGACAGGACTAGTCGCTCAAAGCACTTCATAACGATGGGTGTGAGTGCTACAGGGCGGTAGTCGTTTAGGCACACTGGGCTAGAGATATTAAATCTGCACTTGTAATATACTTCAAATGTTAAAAAGTATATTTTAAAGTTAAGTTAAGTTAAACAAAGGGCCTCCTACATAGAGAGTATGCTTTGTAAAAATGTCTATTTTTCAAAATGTTTATTTTTTAAGTACATTTTAAATCACATAGTTTGTCATGTTTTAAAGAGGTGCACTTGTTTTGATGTGTTGACTAACATACTACAGCACACTTAAAGTAGTGTGTTTTTTAAATAATATTTTTAATATTCTATTTCAGCTTCATTGTTACAAATGTGTAATTACAAATACATTTATATAAATGATAACAAGTTTCAATATTATTATATTAAAGCATAATTTTGAGTCCCATAACCGTCTATCTGTATTAGCGCTGTCGATTTTTGTTTACATTATATATATTTTGGAATACAGAAAGTCCACTCAACAGATGAGAATTGTCTTTTTTGTAAAGAAGAATGAGGAAGACAAGAGTTTGTCTTTAATCAAGCAGTCTTTTTTGTTGACTTTAATCAAAGTGCATGAAACTTCAACTAACACAATATTTTACATCAGGAAAATAAATGTATTAACATATACAAATACTCAATGACAACAAATAAATAGTTCAATAAACAATTAAATAAATCTTATCAACGTTTCACACAACTTATATAGAAGACACAGGATCGCAGGAAAGTAAAAACAGCATATTGTATATTTGTATCCTCTGTGAAAGCTGGTAAGGAACTTTGAAACAGATCCATTACTTACAAATGTACATTACATTTTTGACATTTGGCCATTTTAGTAACCTTTTCTGTAAAGAAGAATGAGAGAGAAAAGAGTCAAGCAGTCCTTTTTATTTACTGAAGACGCGCTGTAGTAGCCATAGCAACTCTCCCCTCAACTGGCACTTAGTATTTAGAAAAGGCAACTTTGTTCTCTTTGATATACACTCATGTTGACAATAATGTTTCTTACATACATAGAAATAAACACATGTAAATAGTAAATAATACAATCAATTCAATAATCCTGTGACCTAAACTGCATACAGGGGGAAGTGTGTAAAAAAACAAACACATGCAGTATATATATATATATATATATATATATACACACAGTATGTTTATTCATTTATATATTAATATACTTAATGTTTAATGTGTAAACATAACATATTTTTTCTTAAATATACATGCATCTGTTCGCATTTTACAACTATATATATACATTCTTGATAAATGTGCTATATATGCTTATTGCTTATTAAATTATATTGTTAGCATAGCAACATACTAACATCAGACTCTATTGAATCAATTATTAGTCATCTGCGCAGTTCATGCGTGGCTGCCTACTTGTGTCCTGATTTTGCTGAGTTCAACATGTTCCTGGGTCAACATTTAGTCTAGCAATGCCTAAAATCAGAGGAAATGTTAGACGAATGACACTGCTGTACAAGCACCAAACACTAATTGTAAGCCTAAACTTCACAAAAACTATAAAACGGTTCTTCAAACCAAATTGGCTAATCACAGTCTTCAGTGGTGTTGACCTAGGAACATGTAGAACCAGGTTCTGCAGCTGCCTACTGCATGTCTCTTATGAGCTTCCTCAGTTACCTACTGTATGTAGGCAGTAGACAGCAAGCTTTGAAACAGAGGGGTTAGGTTAGTTTTTTAACACTATTAAAATGCAAATGGCTCAGCTGCAAAATCTTACTGTGATAACATCATGCTTTTACATTCAAGGTACCAGTGTGAATCAGCTCATTTTGCATAATTTTTGGCTGGGGCAAACATCTAATTTACAGTATATAGGTAAAGGATGCATCACCCACAAACAATGCAAAGCTGTTATAATTGTATTCCAGGTATTGCGAGTGTATACAAAATCTTTTTTGTTTCAGCTTGTGCTGTTACATTGTTATTTCGTCATTTCTCGCCCCTTGAATCAAAACGCACAATTTTATCATTCTGCACACTATTGTACATAACAGGGCTTATACACAGGTATGCAAGCTTTATTCTGATGACCTCGTGAAGATAAATAGTTTAATCATTTTTAATAATCGGGTCAGAATGTTAATCACCCTCAAATAGCATGACACCCGACACCCGCCGGGACTGTTGCACACACTGATGTTGATAAAAAAACCCCAGCTCTGCTTCTGCTATTCCTCTCAGGAGCTCTGTGCTTTCATCTTAAGAAGCAGATGAGCTCTAGAGACTTCACTAAAGCAATTTTTTCTGATGTCCGTGAGGGGACAGATGCGAGTCTGCGTCACACCCCACAGGACAACCAGTGTATATCAGCGGCTGTGTGTGTGTGAGAGATGTGAGGCGAGATGAAATGAAAGCGCTGTGTTAATGGCCTGAGTGCAGGCTCTGCTATGGACAGGCTGATTTATGGTGGCTCATGTTCGGCTCTAATTGTGTTTGTCTAGGAATCTTTAGTATATGTGACTATCAAAATATTGTACAAAAACTACTTTAAAGCATTTTAGGAATACTTTAAAAATGTTTTTATTGAATCTGGAGGTTTGGGTGAGGCATTGCGAGGGATATTTTTTTAGTAAGCATGAGAATTTAAATATGTTGCAGTCAAGCATATGATTTGCAGTAAAACATTCAGCAACACTTTATTTTTAGGCGTCCTTTTTACACAGGTTACATGTACTTTACTACTGTAATAAAAATTAAGTGTGCAAAATTACATTGTACAAGTGTAGGTAATTCATGACCATGATTTTAACTGAAAATGCTACAGTAAAACTTGTTATATTCCTGTAAAATTTACGGGGATAACTGTACATTGACGTTCCCAGAGTTCCCTGCATTGCATTTCTTTAAAATCACTGTTTCTTCTTAGTTTTTCTTATCAGTTATGTTTATTAGTGTCTAATGTTCACCATCTAACATCTATTGTTGTTAAATGAATGTTTTTTTTGCATATTTTAGTTTTAATCACCATGACTGCGTTTAGTGTTTGTTTGAATGACACTGAGCACCTTCTATATATCTTACTATTTAAAAGCTGCTTGTGATGGTTTTTGCTTCATCCCGTTACTTTCCCATCAGCACCTGCTTTTGGTGGTTATCAGTGTATTTCAAAGGTACAAAACAGATTTTAATATCAATCACTTTTTTATTTATTTATATAGCTCTTTTAAAAATACATTTTGTCAAAGCACTGCACAGTATCAAATAGGAGAGCAATGAAAATGATAGCAATGTATAATTACAGGATTAAACACTTTATATTTTCTTAAACGCATAGACGGTCTGTGTAATCAAATCGATAATCGCTAAAAATTAAGCGTCCCCAACTAAGCAAGCCAGAGGTGACTGTGGCAAGGAACCAAAACCCAATCTGTGACAGAATAGAGAAAAAAAATATAGGTTGGTATATTAACATTATATCTATTAATGAAATTACAGAAATAAACAATAAATGAATAAATAAAACCTAAAATGTTGTTACCGTATTTTTACAGTAGAATTCTGTCAACCACATCAATGCGTACATTGTACACTGTAACAAGGACACCTTAACATAAAGTGTTACCAGGCGTTCTTATTCTAGTGAGCATTTGGTTTGACAAAAACCCATCAAGCGCAGGATGAAGTCATCAATATTTGTGGTATGCCCGTTTAGAAGTGAATAAACTAGCAGAACTACTCAGACCTAACCCTCACATTTTTTTTTCTTAGTGGAAACTAACTAACAAGATATAGTGGCTGCAAATTAAGAATTCCATGACTTATTAATTTGCTCTCTCATTTTAGTTTAGTACTTTAAAATAAGAAAACAAATTAGTACAGCATGGCCACTTTTGACTAAAATGGAAAAACAAATTAATATGTTGCAGGAACAAGTCCTTAATTCATAGCTGTAATTGTTTTTTCCCCATCATGTCATGGGTGTAAAACAGAAAACAAAAGCCTGCAAAGAATATTGCTATTTCTTACCTTTACTACTTCATATCAAAACAAGTTATTTCCAACATTTTCCATTTTTCCAGTCATAATGGTGCAGAACAAAACACTGCAATATTGGTAAATAAATTTGCCTCTGTTTTTGTCTGACAGCTTTTGACATCCTGTCACCATTATAAGTTGCTTTCAAATCAATGTACTGAATACACACATAAATGCTTTAAAGACAAAATGAGAGCAATACAGAAAGGGATAAAGACAAAGTGGTCCATCATAATTTCTTAGGAGCAGTCACAGCTGTATTGTGGGACAACACAGAATGGATTCTCATTATATAAAGATTTCTAGTAGCTAGCTTTTTACATTTTGAAGACAATAGCTGTTTTTCCACCAAAATTACCTAGAACAATTTCTCCCAGGACCTTTTTTTTTGCATGGACCTGCTGCTGTCTGTACTTTTATCGTGGCCTAGGGTACCATAAATAAATAGTCAAATAGTCTGGTGACTTAGGACGTGACTGCTCCTCCCAGTCCAGGAGGGGGCGCTAGTGTTGAACGCCGATCATTAAGAAGCTGTGCTGCTTTTTTTGTGACGCATTCATTTACTAAAGACGTCATTTAGAAAACTTGTTAGATTTAATGTATGTTATCAGCCATTGCAAACTTTACTGTGAGATGGCTATGGTGAACATTGCGCTGAATTGCTATCGTACAAAAATAAGATTGGTTAGTAATTAATACATCAAAAACAAACCAGAGTTGCAAATAATGCAGTAAGGTTGCATCAACTTATTTCAGTGAATTTTTTGTGTTTTGGATATGCGAGTACTATCGAATGTGTCGTGTTTTGCATTTCTTAGTGCCCAGGTCTAACGCGGAAAGTTCCTGACCTTTGAAAAAAATACTCACCTTTTAGCAGGGAAGGGTGTTGTTGTTATGCAGTTTCTATGGTGTTCTGGACCAAGTCAGATGTCATTCAATGTCTATAGGGCTTTTGTCAACCCTAGGTCAATCTAAACCACAAGTTAACAGAATCTTGGGATCTTTCTTTACTTTGTACTTTTTCTGGTTATCGAAATCACTCATGAAAACACGCAACACACAGCAGACACACAAGCACTTGCACAATGCGACAAATAACTAATGTTAGTTGTCCAGTTCTGTTTTGTTCATACAGCGCATGTTTGCTGAGAATATGGTTGTGAGTCTTGAAAATGTACGCGTGTCTGTCCCTAAATAACCGTTCTGTGTGTAAATGTAACCGTATTAAAGACTCAGATGTGGTACTGACAACCGTATTCTACTGCTGTGTAAACGTGGCCATATGAGGCTCACAATGGTGCCGAAATAAACATAACACCTAAAAACCGTTATAAAACGTGAGAACTCAGCTTCTAAATTACATAAATGCAAAATGTTTTAAATGCGACGACAACCCAGGGTTAAGCACAGTGTGAAAAGCTCTTGTGATGTTTTGGTCCCTAGATGGGTCCATTTATTAGATTGTCAGGTGAACATTATGTCCAGAAACGAACACCGCATTATTTGAGATTCCGTTTGTGCTTTGATCATGAATGATATTGATGGGTTAAGTGCTGAAGCAAGTTCAAATACCTAGCCATAAATATCAACAGCAATAACAATAAGTTCAGTACAGTCAGTAATGTGAGCCCTTCCCACTATGTTTCAAATGAATCCAGCTAAATTCATGTAGATATGTATTTTTTTCCCCAAACAAAGTTGAGTAAAATTAGATTTCACATTCAATCTACCGCTCACTGCTGCCTGGTAATAATGATGCATTACTGTAGTCATTTAGGCCAGTGTCTCTTAAGGGCCTCACAGGAATAATCCTACAAATTACATTTTCAACTTGCTCTTTTATCATGTACTGCTCAAACAGTTAGTGGCTGGTGCAGCACTCGGTTGCATACACAAACTATCTTTTCAGAGCCCTACATTTGCACCAATTAGCGCCAAAAAACCCTTCACTTTTCTGTGGTTAAAACCTAGAGCTTCTTTCTGCAAGATTTCAGTTCTCTGTTAACATTCCAGTGTGTCAAGAAATTATTTCCTTGCCTCGGGGAATCATTCTGCAGTAGAGGGTTAACGTTATGAATAGTATTTTCTATTAAAGCTTCGTTACGCCTTTGTAGCTGACGATACAATTAACGCGATCAGAGGAAGTGACATCAACATGCTGTTGAGCTGCAAGTCGTGACAGAAGCGAAGGAAATGCACAAAATTTGGATTGATTTATGGCCTGTTTTATGGCAAATGCTGTCCGTCTTGTTCTGCCGTACTGGTGATTACAGCACAGATCTCTCTGATTACAAGACTTAGCGCATGTAAATTGAAAATCAAAGAGAGGACTGTGGGTAGTTTAAATTCTTCTTTTAAGATCAGAGGTAGCCCAGCTCCAATAAGACAGTCAAGACACAAAGTCTCTCTCTCTTTAAAGATTTACAGGGAGTGTCTGTGCTCTCCTAAAAAGCTACTGTGTCTGATTCTTTCTGATAGAGAACCAACCATGTCAGCATTCATCCTGGGCTAAATTACTGGGTTTGATGCAAGATGGAGGTAAATTGGGATGTATCTAGTACTCTGAGGCAAAAGAAATAGTCTGAGCTATTTTGAACTCTGAAGAAAATGGCTTTTCGGTGTATCTGTGACATATACGTTCACTTCTGATTAAATATATGATGGAAATGTCAGCTTGAAGGCCAAGGCCGTTTTGAAGGCGGCTAATCGTCTGACGGCAAGAGGTGCTGAATACAGCTACAGTTCATTATTGCAATTGCTGTAATCATTACATATTCTGGAGCTGCTGACAGAAAAGCTGTCAGTTAGTATTTTCATTGTTGTCCCTGTCAAAAGCGTTTATTTTCTTCTAACGTGATTTGCACACACAGTCCTGCTTACCATCAAAAGTGGAGTCCTGCTCCAAGCTTTAATGAAGACTGCTAATATACTGTGTATATCTTGAAAACTTGTGTGGGATATTGTGTTTGCTATTCACAATCTCATGAAAACAAGAAGCGTTTTTTAATCAACTGATTGATACTTTCAAAGGTGTATTTAAGTAATATTCTCTTTTGTGTATATGGCGTCGCCTTATATTGACACCTAGTGGTGTGGATGTAGCATCAAGCAAAAACATATCAGTTTTCAGTTACTTATACACTGTAGAAATTCTCTATTCGCACTTAGCCATTAATATCTGCTTTTTTAATATATGTCTGTGTAAAAAATGTGCTAACACTGTAGAATACGCACATTCACTATTAATTTGGAGTTTTACCTCAATAAACTCTTAATTTGCTGCTTATTATTAGTTAGTATGATAGTTGTAAAGTTTATGTATTGGGTAGGGTTAAGGGATCTAAAAAATGGTCATGCAGAATAAGACATTAACGTGCTTGATAACCAGTGATATGCATGCGAATAATAATTTGAATTGGTCCTTAAAATAAAGTGTTACCAAAAATGCTTTAAAATGTGTATTTACTGTTGATTGTAGCTTATTGGTGTAAGGGAAGCCTATACTCGCAATAGTGTTTTTACAAAATTCTCTAAATAAATCACTCTCAAAACAACAGAGCATCATAAAATAAAAGAAATACAGCAAGATACCCAGATACTTTTGTTCTGGCAAGTCTCTGAAGTGTGCATTCAGTGGACACTTTACTATCCCAGAAAACATCTAAACAGAGAACAAAAAGGCTAATTTAAAAGAAGGAAATGTCTAGATTGTGCAAAGCACCATTTATTTTACCCTTCCTCGAGTTTCACCTCCACAGACCCGCCTTATGCCATTAGAAGTTAATATCAAGTTACCGCAGATATTTTATTAAAGGGATAGTTCACTCAAAAATGAAAGATATAACATCATTTACTCACCCTCATGTCGTTCCAAACCTAGAAGACTTTTGTTAGTCTTTGAAATGCACATTTATGCACAGTAACGGTAAAGGAAAGATCGGTTGCATCTCTTCACAAGCCTTGGATTAAAAAGCTCATTTCATATGGATTTGATTTATGACGCATTCATAATTTTTGTTTTGCTTACCTGGAGATTTAATAGAAGAAGAAAAACCTCTTTTAGGTTAAACATCTTAATGTTTTAAAGATGAACCAAATTATAAGGTACGAGTACATGATGACAAAATTTTTAATTTTGGGTGAACTGTCCCTTTAATACTAATGGTAACCCAGCAAAAACTATGGCTACTAAGGTAGGCTCTTAATTATTTTTCTAATATGGCATGTTTTAAATTGGTTTGAGTGAAATTAGCATAACCCACTCAGATTGGGTGGTTTGACTCAGAAAAGGTGATGTGCCCTTCGTGCTGAAGACTGCATTAAATGAAAATGATAAAGTGATGCTGCTCTGTGAAAAATCAAACAGAAGAGGGGGAGTCAGACAAGCAGCCGGGCCTTTCCATCTCAGAGATAATAATCTGACACTGTCCCTGTCAGCGGTCCATCCACTGAGTTTACTGCAGCGCTGCTAATTCCAGCTCCATCTTCCTTCCTCTGTTCAGCTCAGTCAATGTTTGCTTTATTGATAATCACTTCAGATGGCCCGAAGTCAGAAAAATCATTTCTCCCCTCCATAGACAAGGGAATAGACAATAAAGAAGACGGCGGGCTGAACAGCAGTCTGCGCACACAAATGAGCGAACATACAAGATTTTTGTTCTCAGTTTGACTACTGAGAATCAGGTATGGAAATGACTTTGGAAAAGCACGTTTACATCACTTTGACAGATGGGTCGAGGCCTTCCACAGCAGCAAAAGTAGCTCTGAATATAAATATTCATTGCTCTTCGGTGTCAGGGATATACTGTATGTAGGCCTCACACAATCGTGTGAAACAGCAGCGAAAGCTCTTCTTTTATTGATGGTGACTCTGGAGTTTGTGCTTCTAGGAAGTCATGTTGAACAAAGAGTTCTGTATTGTGTCTGGGATAACACACAAATCGGGGCTCAACAAAAAATATTATTTGTACTCGATCTGTATTTTGACCATCAGAATTATTATTGTTTTTTAAAGATTTTAAGAAACAAAATGCAATCGTGAAATAAATGCTTTTAGAGACATGTATGCATAATCTTTGAATAAATGTTGAATGTTTTTGGGGAGCATCCTGCCAGCTAATATGTGTGTGTGTGTGTGTGTGTATATATATATATATATATATATATATATATATATATATATATATATATATATATATATATATATATATATATATGCATATCTTTATTGAAATGTTTAACAAAATATTAATATATATATATATATTTAAAAAAAAAAAAAAAAATATATATATATATATATATATATATATATATATATATATATATATATATATATATATATATATATAATTAATTTTGCATTCTGTGCATATCAGCAATGGTCCTGTCCAATACCCCGAAAAGCTGACCCTCCTCACTGTTGAGCCATATAAACACTGAAGTCTTCCTTCCATCTCTTTCTCTCCCATTAATCCGAATGTCTGTTTAATTCATTCATTTTCTCTGTGCAATGAGACACGTTCTGCCTTATTAGAATCAATGTCACACTGAAAGGTAGAGGCAGGGGACTGAGAAATTGAGTGAACAAAAAGCAAGAGAACACGTAGAATGCGTGAAAGGAGAGAGGCTGGCGGCGAAGGAAATGACGAGGAGATGCTCATTACTGCTCCAGAAGAACTGTGGAGGCTGAAGCACATAAGAGGAATCTCCCTCTGTTCACCCTCCCTCTATCAGATCGCAGCACATCACAGAGAGGCCAGAGGATAAAAGCACGGCTCAGATGTAGAGATTTAGGTAAGAGACGTGCCTGAATACCCTGATGCCTCTGAGCCAGAGGTCTCAGAACATCAGCAATGTAGAAATCTCCCGCCACCCACTGATTAGAGATCAGTGTAAGGGACTGGCCAGCTATCAGCCTGCGCCGAAAAAGTCATGCTGCTCGTACACAGGAGAGAAAATGTGCGGCTGGAACGAGCTGCATGCGGAAAGCCACCTCCACTTCATCGTTATTCTCCGGCAGCCGTGGGGAGTGACCTTTGCAGGCAGAGAGCTTAAGATAGTTAAAATTTGATTGGATTGAGGGAAGCTAAAAGAGGAGAAAATAGAGCCTTTTTCTTTCATTGATGCTAACCTTGAGGAGAGTCCCAGGGAGGATGACTGGAATTTTTCCCTGAGAGACAAAGAGAAATAGAGACCAGAAAGTCGTGCTGCATTTAAACGATATATAAAATAATAATAATGAAATATGAACGTGAGGCCTTTAGACTGAAAAAAACTGCATAAAAACGTACCCCTAAGAAAATAAGATAGTTTGCATAAATTGAGCAATTTGTGGACCATTACTTTTCTAAAATTAAGTACAGTTTTCCCTATAAAATTTTCTTTTAGTTTTCACTATGCTCATTCTCAGCAGGATCTCATTAATGTGCTACACTGATTTTGCTGACTAAAATTAGCATAAAGACTATACAAGAAACATGTCATAATGTACAGTATGAATCATGTATAAATACTACAATTTAAATAATATATCATCGTTTTGTCATATTTTTACAGTAATTAATATAGGATTGAATGAACGAACTGCTAAATGAATTAATGTAATGACTGTAGGTTTTCATAAAATTTTAATGGCCGTAATATGCATTAAAATTAAATTCTTCAACGGAAATGCATAGTCAGTAGATTGAGAAATATTGGGGTAGAAACAATATTTTTGAGTAGGCACAGTACAGGTTCTATATTGTATGAAATTAATATATTCATTGTCATGAAGCCTGCAACATCAGTTGTGTCACTGCCATTCACAAATCTCTATATATTTATCGACATCAGCTACTTTAAACAGATACTTTGTCATTAATCACTTTGTCGTTCCAAACCCATAAAAGCTACGTTCATCTTCCTTACACAATTTAAGATATTTTGGATGGAAATTATGTGACTGTCCCATTGACCGCCATATAATGTTCACCGTCAAGGATACGTTTTGTAAATGAATTTATGCTATGATTTGAATGCAAACAGTGCATCTGTGTTTCACGGGCTGACACGGAAGAGCGTTCACTTTTTTTTACGCGCAGCGATGCTTTTCAAAATGGACAAATTTGCTGAATAAAGTCATTACTTTTGTACACACATTATTCTCGTTGCTTCGTAACCACTGACGGCAGATGGAATATTCTGTTGATGTCTTTCATACTTTTCTGGACTGTGACAGTGTTCATTATTTGGCAGGCAGTCAATGGGACAGTCACAAGCCGAAATATCTTACATTGTGTTCGGAAGACGAACAAAGCTTTTATGGGTTTGGAACGACATGAAGGTAAGTGATTAATGGCACAATTTTATTTGAAAATGAAGCATCTATGGTTCCATGAAGAATCTTATATATCCTTGGAACCTTTCCATTGCACCCAATTTATTTGATAAAAAAAAAAATGGTTCAGAATATGTTCTTCACACTAAGAAAAAGGGTTCTTATAAGAACTACTCACTGAAATGGAACCAAAAATGGATTGAAATGCCATTGCTGCAAATTGCATCCGTTTCGGGAACCTTTATGTTCCTGTAGAAAGTAACGGCTACTATAGCGCCCGCTTTTACAGCACTAGAAGCTCCTTGAGCAACTTGAGCTCCCGTACTTGCGTCGGGCGTTTCAAGCCTCAGAACTGACAGAGACATCAAATCCAGTATTTCTAGGAGAAAAAAAGCGTCTCACATTTGTTATTTGCAATCAGAGGTGAGAGATTGCATTTCGCTTCTGAATAACAGTTGTAGTTCAAATGCGATAATAAGGTGCTTCTAGGAGATGCGCTTGTTGTGCCAACAACATGAAGGCAATTTATTCACTTTCAAGAGGTGAGCGGGTATCTCTTACTGGTTTCAGAATGCTTAGTTTGTGTGCTTATAAATAATTGCAGAGGTTGAGAGGAGAAAAGAACAGCGCATTAGCAAAACACGCAGCAGCAGACAGGGACAAACGAAGGGGAGGTGAACGGGGTGGGTTGCCAATTCCCTCCCCTATTTCATTGTGTCCCTCCGCAGATATGGTTAATTCTCCTTGGCTCACTTTTTAATCCAAAGCCATTTCATTATTTACGCGCACACGTACACACAAAGGGCTGTCTGCTTCCCCTTCTCCTCGCGGTTCCTCTCCTGGGGAAGGAAACAAAAGTTAATTGAAATAAATGAACTGGGGAGTGAATCAGAGTTGATTACATCTGCGAGGTAGGAAGTGATGTTGATTACAAGTGCAGAGAGAGCGAGAGAATGTAGCTGAGGCTAATGAAGAGACATGCTTGTCTGTTGCCTTTACAGAAGACATCACAGTGCCTCTGATCCTCTCCGAAAAGAAGCTCGCCTCAGAACCCGAAAAATTGCTTGCACTCCGAAGACAATGAAAAGGTCTCCTTTAAAGAAAGGCATTTTTAATTCGCTCATCACTTTTTCACAAATACAACTGTCAGCCAACAGATTAGTATTATCATTCATACTTTAGAGTAACTGTACACTATGTAAAATTAGTAGCACAGACAATATACAAAGGAGGGTTCAGAGGTCAGGATGGGCAGGGCTGAATTTAGTTCCTAGCCATAGCAACCAGGCATGTTAATATTTAGTCATTCTGGGATTGTCTGATTAACAGATTTGGTTGTTCCACATCATGTAGTTTCTGACAGAAAATAATAAATATTCTTGGTTTTAATATTTCTGTATAAATGGTAAAATGCTGTAAAACGTGCTTAATTTAATGTGCAGATTTAATATTTCGCTTCATGTCAGTTCCAAATCAAATAACATCCTCGTTTTAGTCTGTATTTTTGTCTTGCTTCCCAGTACAAATATCAAACTTTTTTTAAATCAAGATAAATTTAGTTGAAGTTAAGTTTAATAAATGACACAAAATTTAATGTTTAAAAACTAAAAATAGAAAAAACTCCCACTTTCAACCAAACTTGTTTAGTTAAAAACTAAGTTGATAAAATGTGGTGTGTCATGTACTGGAAAAGTAAACAAAAACACTTATTTTAAAAATAATATTTTTGCAGTATATTAATATTAAACATACTAACTCTGTTTTTTTTTCATTTTTTAATTGAGAAAATATAGGGTAAAAATTGATCGTCGCTGCTCAATTTACAGATTTGGACCTTTTTTTTAAACATTGCGTAAAATGCGTTTACTGTCAGCATTTTTGTTTACGTCCTTATAAATTGCCAATATATTATATCCATATCAGCACTACATTTGCACCGTATTGGCAGTATATTACAGCACGTTTTTCTGAGAGTGTTTATCTCCCTCCATTAGTATTAAGCACCACAGATGTCTTCCCTTTTCCTACCTCTGCCCCTGAGACAACAAATTATCATTACACATAGCAAAAAAAAAAAAATCTCTTTAGCACCACAGTGGGAACACACAACAAACAAGACATATCAACACACATACACAGCACACAATACTCTGAGGTTGATGATCAGGAACTCGGTAATCACAAATTCAGATATGAATGTGTTTGCATAAAAAAGAAGCATAATTTAGTCAGTCTTCAGTGTAATGATCGTATGACACCCCTCTCTCAACACAGTATTTTTCATTCATTACCACATACATATATGAAGCAATTCAGCTGTGTGGCACAAAGGTTGATACTCTAGCACCATGGAAACATGGATCACTGACAGGCAAACATACTAGGCTGCCCGCTAACAAGACAAGCAGCTTAAGTGAGCGGACTACTTTACATATTAATAAGCAGCTGGGCTCCATTTGAGTCATGCACATAAACTGCTTTGCGTTTTGAAAAGCTCGGGCCTTATTTAACATTGTTTATGTATGAGCGTGTGCTGATTAAAGATGAGTAACGCTGCAAGTGTGATGCGACAGGGAATATCCAAGCGAGGAATTACAAACATACCAGGGTTGTATTTTCTTGTCAAACTAGTAAAGAGGTATAACTTTGCCTCAGTTGGCATCACATTGCAGTCAAGGCAGGAAAATGGGTCTGAGAAATATTTACTCTTCAATGTCGAAGCTGATCCCTCAAGTGGCAAATTAATTTCAAATCATCGCTATCAAATGAGACAAACAAATATGAGATCCCAGTCGCAGGCTGTAAATTCAACATATATGCTGTGGGCTTAAATGGTCTGTGGTGCAGATGACAGACAAATGATGTATTTGTTTTTCAGCCGGAGCAGTTCTGGGAACTCTAGTGGGTCACGCCTCATAATTTAATCCACAGGTGAGTACAGTATAAAGACAGACGGAAGAGGAGATAAAAAAAGACTTCCCTTTGATAAATGTGCTTAGTTTGTCCTGGTTGGCATCTGTGCGTAGCGACCATGGACTTTTGGGCTTTTTTGAGAACCATCAGATGTTCAAAAGCCATTTGGAAACATGCCACCAACCCACTGTCTACATATTGCGTAATAAATAGCACTCGTGGCCTTGTTTCTTTAGCTGGTGAGTCCTGTGATGAGGCGCTCTGTGTTAGCCATTAAAACACACTGGTCCGACATGAAAGCCAAACTTCTGGTTGTTATTTCCAAAGTCTGATACTGCCACATCTATGACCGGAAGAAGCTCTGATCGCGGAGAGTCAATCTGCAGCACGGTCCTCTCCTGCCCCTTACGTGTCTATGGAAAGAAAACAAAACGTGAGCTGAAAGAAGGCTTTTTATGCTCTGGGATGAATTGCTGAGTGTATCCCTGTGAGGTTCTTCTGCTGGATGAAGCATTAAACTCCTGCTGAAATAGGCTTATTTGTGTGCTATTTTAGAATTAGCGTGTTCTGATTGTTTTTAGCTCCCCATTCTCTGCTGAAGGAAGGCTAATTTGGTGATTCATTAAACTCAGAGAAACTAAGTGTGGGCGTTTTTTTTTGTAGTTTTTTTTCAAAAGGAAGTGTTAAACTAATACTTCCCATACAGACAAAATTATTGTTTACAAACAAACACACGGCGATGGCATAACCAGGTTCTTTATACATCCTGCTTTAGATTAGCATTTCATTTAAAGTAGCAAAAAACATTGGTGGAGGTTTGGCTTTTTTGGATTTCTGTCATGATCAGTGGATTAGGACTGTGGATTTAACTCGGGATTCACGCACTGATGCTTTTCGTGAAAGGACATACAGATTTAAACCATTTATTTTGAATGGAATAAGTACAATGTTTAAAATATTCCTGTGATGGTAAAAGAATGTTTAGCATCATTAATGCAGTCTTCAGTGTCACGGGATCCATTAGAAATCATTCTATTATGATGATTTGCAGCTCAAGATATTTGATAATAACGTTCTCATTATTATCAACGTTGACAACAGTTGTGCTGAACAGTATTTATTTGAAATAGTAATCTTTGCTACTTAAAATAAAAAATAAAATATTGATTCATTTAATGCACCCTCGCTAAATAAAATGAATACCTTCAAACTCTAAAAAAGCTCTCATCAAAACCAAACCTGCTTATGTTAATTTCATAAATAGAAATCTCCTCACCTGACAACCATCATACAGTGCTGTGATAAAGGGCGATTTGGCTTGCGTCATCTCCTCGTCGTTGCTGCCGCGGAACCGTAGAGCTTGTTGATGGCTGTGGCTCGTCACATCGTACCACCCGACTGAGTTCTGGCAGCTATAGGTGAAGGTCTGCGTGGCTGTGGCACTGAGGAGCTTCAGGAAGGTCAGCTGGACTACAGGAACTGGATTTCCATCAGTGTCAATATAGGAGAACTGCAGTAAAAGGGAATCATGGGTATGGAGCACTCAGCTTAATCAAAGACAGTTCTTTAGACATATTTATTGCATGGCATCCATACAAACTTGCTCACCCCTCCTTGATTTTATTCCTAATGAAGGCAAGAAAAGAGTGACATCTGTCTACCTAAATCTCCATAACAAGGTCAGATGTCGCACCTTACGAATGAGCTCCGAGTGAAACAGGCTTTAGCTGTTAGTCTCAAGCATCATTTAATGAGCCAAGACGGATGGAGGTCGCTAACGTGCACTCAAGAGAGTTTGGCCCGAGGCGTTTCAGATAGAGCCGCATATAAATTCCATCATATCCCTTTTCTAAACCAGACATACCATTTATTTTTTATTTTTATCAAAGACACACACCCATTGAGTGATGCATCTCGGTTGATTGTTTGACAGTTCAGAAAACCTCTTTCACCATGTTTCGCTGTTAATTTGAGAGTTAAAATTCTATATAACAACTGGTCTATTTATTGCATCAGGCAGTGTGTTTCTAACAAACTGTGGGGCGACAATGAAGAATTTTTAGGCAAAAAAAAGTGTCTGGATTCAAACTTGGTGCTGCATGCATGTTGACAGTCAGAGAGTTAAAAGATGAAAGAAAAACATTTGAAGGGAAAAGCACCTGTTTGCCCTTTCTGTACTGGCTGTACCAACTGCCCGTTTTTTCTTTGTTCCAGGCGGCCAGCTTCACCTGTATTGAGAGATGAAGAGACAGATCAGACGTGTTTTTCTTCAGACTCCAAAAGGCCTGTTGAACTGAGACTGCAGGAAGACGTGTGTAGTGTACGTGAGTATGGTTTGAGGGTCACCATTTCAAATCGTTTATCAGGGTGCAGACAGGTCTCCCCCTCCGCAGTGAAGTTGCAGAAAACCTTAATGGAGTCTCGATGGCAGCCTTGGTTTGGGTCAATCCAATATTCACCTAAGAGGGGGTGGATTGCAAGATCTCTTTAAATGGTTTTTAAATACTGGGGAGAATAACATGGGCCAAATTCACTAAATAGTCACTTTCAGTACTTAATGCACAAAGAGCACAAACACAACTCTTTTGTATGTAAATCTGAATCATTAAAGATACCGCCAGTGCTGTTTGCCAAGGTCATGTAGCATTCAAAATTAAGAATTCTTTTTACATTATAATTCAGTTACTGAATTTAAACTGAAGTACAATCAAAATGTATTAAATGAAAATGAAGATATTTCTGTAGTTCAGACAAGACACAAAACAGTGCAACACCAAGGTCATGGGCTCGATTCCCAGAGAAGCATGAACTGACAAACTGTATGTTTGGCTCATGCCAAATGCATAAATTCAAACAAATTAAAATCCGAAAAAAAAACTGTCATTTCTAAATGCCACATTCTGCATTTTTAAAGCTTGTTCAGGTATCTGGTGGAATTTAGTGATTCTATATAGTTCCATTGAAGTTTGTCAGATTATATTAGTCTGCAGCATGTTTTACAACAAAACACTTTGAACTGACCTGCTTGCACTGTGCAAATTTTATTCAGCTTAGATTGTGCGCTGTTACCTGATTTGCATAATTCCTTCAATGAACAGACAGCATGTGCAAATAAACCAAGACGGGCACAATTACCAAGCATTGATAGCGAATTCCCTCCATCAAAGAAATTAATTAACTAATGGAAAATGTGTGTAATATTCCTCACCATCTTTGTATTCTGGATGACACAACATCAGCTCCTTGCATGTGCGGGCAGGACTCTCGAAGGTCCCGAGTGGTTTTCTCATGAGCTCCACCTCTGTTTTCATTGAGTTGAGTGACGCAAACACCTCTTCCATGCCTTCTGGGTCATCTAGAGACTCGTCTGCCTGTAGGAAATCCTCCATGTTGAGCTGGACCGCTTCCTCTTCCTCGCTCTCTGCCCTGGCTCCGGCTCCTTGTCGGTTTGAGTGTCTCCTTCGCTTTTTACGTCCCTCTCTGTATGGCAGAGGCTCAATCATAGTGGCTGGTGGGCCCTAGAGAAACAGAGTGATGGGAGACATGAGGAGTCGGGATAACAGAAACAGACAGAAAATTAAGGAGACATTATGATGGCTCACAGGTAGTCCAGGTGGACCAGCAGGTCCTGGATCTCCTCTTGCACCGATGGTTCCCTTTGGGGGGAGAGAAACAGAAACAGTTTAGTCAGGCATCCCTAAAATTGGCACAACACTCAAAGGCCACTGCCAACTCAGTGCTTCATATGGCGATTCGTTCAGAGGGATTATCCAAGTTAGTGCAGCAGGATGCAACTCAGGCACTGACAATGCCTTTCACTCAGGTTTCATAACAGAAGCAAAAGCTCAGATCAAAACAAACAAATACCATATAAACAGAGAGAGATGAAAAACAAGACTGCAATGAAAAATATATATACCGACCTGGTCTCCTTTAGATCCTTTCTCACCTATTGCACCCTACCAGTGAGACAGAAAATAACAGTAATGAAAAACAGGCAATATGATTCCGCAAATAAATTTAAACCTAACAGGTACCTTCAAAAGTAGTTGCTGTTCCGCTATGAAGCTAAGAGATAATCGATATATAGAACGAGAAAAAGGAATGCATATAAAAATGGCAACTCACAGACAACCCAGGGGGTCCAGGTGGACCAGTCGGGCCGGGGGGGCCACCAGTACCCTATCATCAAGAGATCAAAATAAAATTTTCTTTAAGACCATTATTAATACAGACAGTTTAGGAGTGTTTGTGTTTCTAATATGTTTACATTGTAACAATTTCTATATTATTATCTAATCTTTTTAATTGGAACCAAACAATCAAAATTAAAATCTCTATGGTGGCTACTGGTCATTCATGCTAACAGTTGCCCAACAATCAATAGACAAAGTAGATATTAAATTCATATGCATCCTAACGTAAGATACAAGAAAAATTATAGCTCAAAATTGAACATTATTGAACATTACTCATGAAACATTCCTACTTTCTTAATTTTCTTAGTTCAGTGAATTTGTGACTGAGAATGTTTACAACTCTGTTTATACATACATTTTAATTAAACTCCCAACAAAGACCATAATTCTAATGCTTGTATAATATATATTAAAACTTGTTTATAATAGTAGAGATATATACATACACCATCTCCTCTAGGGCCTTGTACTCCCTGGTTTCCCGGCAGGCCTCGATCTCCTTTCTCTCCCAGATCTCCTGGAGGTCCAATCAATCCAATCAGCCCAACATGACCCTACAAAGAACAAAGAAAGAGTGCACTGAGCCATTACTGTTACCACATGCCATGATTTTGCAAACAAAAGGACTTCACAATATTTCACAATGAGCACAGAGCCAGCAAGTTACGTTTTGAGAGTTTTATATTTGGCTTTATTGAGAGATATAATCGCTGGTTTCAAGCTGTTCAGTTATGTTCCCAGCTCTCTCAAGCTGTATTGTTTGATGCAGTCTATGATGCAGTCAGGTATCATATCTCACAGTTTCAAGTGTTTATGATGCTCTCATACCTTGTCTCCTTTAATGCCGGGATCTCCTTTCAGTCCTGGCAATCCAGCTGGACCCTATATAAAGCAAAGCCAGTCACAAAGTTCAATTTCATTTTGAGGCAGAATTTGCTACAAGCCAAAAATAATTTGACTTCTTTTCTTGAAGCAGCATTTGATACAGTTGTAGATCGATATGGGAGAGAAAGAAGTGGTGAAAACCCTACCATAGGTCCTGGGGGTCCAGTTTGCCCAGGGGGCCCATTTAACCCTTGCTCCCCCTGAAAAGGACCAAGCAGAGTGGTAAGTTCAAGATGGATTAAGCGGTCAGAGAGATCAGTAATAAGAGCGGATAAAGCCACGTTGTTCAATATCTGCTATCAATGGTAGAATGTTATACTGGAACATAGATGCGCTTAGACTCACAGCAGAGCCTGGAATCCCACGCAATCCCTCTGGACCAGGGTTTCCAGGGTGTCCCTGTGGTCCAACAGGCCCGGTTTTTCCCACTGAACCCTCAGCACCTGCAGAACCCTAAAGAAGAAAGTAAACATGATAGTTGTCCTTGTGTAAAACTATGCCATGCTATATACCATATATACCATTATAAAACACTCACCTTTGCCCCCTTTTTTCCCTGTTTCCCTTCTTTTCCTTCAGGACCTGTATGACCCTGTGTAGAAGGAGACTAGTGGTTAGATTAGTTTTTTATAGTATGTGAATCATCCAGTACACAATTGAATCCCACCCTCCGTCCAGGTGGCCCTGGAGGGCCAGGCTCTCCTGAGGCTCCTGGGGGTCCCTGTTCAAAAGAGAATATTTACTTGAATTACTTTCACAAATGTATAATTACATCAAAATCTCGGATTGCTTGAAAACTCTACTTACAGCTTTGCCAGGTTCGCCATTATCCCCTTTAGCTCCTGGCCCACCGTCAATACCCTACATCCAAAAATTATATTCAAATCACCATGTGAAATTACCATCAAAAGGTGTCGATCTTGAAGCTTGAATTGATGCAAGTGTTGCTGCACTTACATTAGCACCTGGCTCTCCAGGGGGTCCCGCATCTCCAGGAAAACCAAGGGGACCCTATTGAGGAAAATAGATGGTGTTAAGAGTACAAAAGTCTTGACAGTTTAACTGTGGGAATAGTTACTCACTGGGTGTCCTTTGGGTCCATCTGATCCAGGTGTGCCTCTGATTCCTGCGGGTCCTGCAGCCCCAGGGGGGCCAGTATCACCCTTCTCACCCACTTCACCTTTGTCTCCCTTGACATTAAAGCAACAGGGCGCTTAGTGATAAATGGGAGATCAAAGACTAATGAAAAAAGAGGTAACAGGAAGAAATTACTTACAGGGGGGCCGGTTTCACCCACATTTCCTGGATTCCCTGCTTCCCCATCCTCACCCTAGATAGAGAGCAAAAGAGACCGACAAAGAGAAGGAAGCAAAAAGATAGAAAGCGACCATCCATCATACTTATGCTCACATGTTTACATAGTTACAGAGGCAGCACCTTCCAACAAATAAACACAACCTCCCCCATAAATCACAAAAATACTTGTACATATACACAGTGAGAGAGTGGTCTACCTTTTCTCCAACAATTCCTGGTTGGCCCACTCCGCCCGGCATGCCCTGAGGACCCTTGCCACACAGAACAAAACTGAGTCAGTTTCATACATAATGCATGCAAGGCTGTCTCCTCTACTTGCAGACTGTTGACATTACAGTGATGAGATTACAGACTACCGAGCATGGTCTCTCTGTATATGCAATCATATTTTATTAAGCTAAAACGCCATATTGTTCAGCTTCCTCCTGGCTGAGGCGTTTATGGCTTCAGTGGCTGAGTATGAATATCTCGAATGAGTCTAAACTGAAGTGGCTGCCCTGGTCTCTGGAGTCTTTCTGCTGAGTGCCTTTAAGTGAGGTGCACACATGAAGCCAAATAGATGACCAGTGTATACATACTGGCCGCTTTTCATAAGATGGGCACATTGAGCCCCGGTGCACAACTCTCTTCTTTTCTACTCTCCAGCACTTTTAGAGTGCAGGCGAATGGGTCACTGCCACGTCTGTCTCGGTTCTCTCACTTTTCAATTATTAACACATGGGAGATGTTCAAAGGCGGCCATTAATAGAGGTAAATATAACTCTCTCTCAGGGATGATAGTCTAATATTCCTTAATCATTCATAGAGAAGTAAATATAACTCTTGCAGAAGGATCATATCCCACTTCTTGTTAATAATTTAACGCTCAAAATCAGCAGAGGGTGGGCAGAAAGAGATATGGGGAGGATGAAAGTCTGAGGAAAGAGAAATGAGGTGTCGTATGTGACCTCATAACAGCCTGGGGGGTTTTCATCTGCGGCACGGCAGAGTGTTGATACACAGGACGGGTTCTTTGGAGTCGCGAAACAAAGACTCCTCATTATGTCTCAGCAGTACTATCGCTAATCTACTGTCCTGCATTTGAACCCTACTGCACAGGAGGTTGATAGACAGGAAAGAAAACACAAAGACACTTACCTCTCCCCCAATGGGTCCCTGGGGGCCATGCGGGCCATGTTGTCCTGGAGGGCCCTGATGAGAAGCATAAAGATTAAGCATTTCTCACATATCATTAGACATGTACTCTCTTCTTTCACTCTCTCTCCTCCTCTTTTTGTACAATCAGCACCTTTCTCTGTGTCAGAGAGGTGTTTTTTTTGTACATCTCTGACATGGTGGTGACAGGCTATTACGGGCAGGCTGATTTCCTCTCTGTGTGCTGTGTCTGCGTTTTAATGAGGACCATCTCACTTCTCCATTCTCTGGTTACACTGCATGAATTCTCAACTCCTGAGGCATACCTCTTATTGCTGCGGAGGGCGGAACACGAGCCATTAATCAAACTGGCCAAAACCGTTGCTACCACGCTGCATGCGGTCTCCACCGAGAGATATTAGTGCAGCACGAAGCATCCAGCTGGAGAGACTACAGCAAGGATCAACACCAAGGCTGAGTGTGTAGTCTCAAAAATATACAATACCCCACTCTCCAGAATCCATCACAGAGGCTTAACACAAACTGGTACAGCGAAAATGGGAAATACAGTGGCTATGCATTAGGGCCTAGAAATCCCATGATCCACGGCATTCACTCGCGGATGAGATGTTCCCAGTAAGGTCTCGTGGCTTTGTTTTTGCCCGGTTTTGATGCACTTCATCTAATCGTGCAAGTGTGTGGAACCGTTGAGAATCTTGTTTTGCATTCCTTCATGGTTGACGGAGCCGTGAGAAGACTGTCACAAAGGAGTGCGCTCATTAGACAGCCCAGGCTCACGGTAATCTGATTAGCAGCTGTCACGCTGCCTTCCACTTCAGAACCAGCATCACTCTCTCTCTTCTGTCACTCTCGGCTCACACGGGTCTAACACTTATACACTCACACACATGAATGATGCCCTAGTCTCACACGGCTTCTCTCTCGGTTTCCTCATCTTTCACTGTATTATAGTTCTCTGCTGACTCTCATCCTACAGAGAGTCCCGTTAAGAGAAATGCTGCGCTGGTTTGGAACGTTGGACTGACTTAATGTGATACTCGAGTGAATGATTGTTTTTTCATTGAACAAGTTTGTACTACAAACTACTATTTTATGTTAATGTAATAAATGTGTAAATGTGAGTTGTGCTTGAGGCTCCAGGAGTAAGTTTTGGAAACCAGTGGCTTAGCAAAGTAACAGCACTCTTCTCTTTGACAAGTGACATGATTTGAGTAATCATTCAGGGTTGGAACCATTTGCATTTAGAAGTATCTATCTTTGTTTTGGGAATTTTCAAAATTCCATTTCTATTTAGTGATGGGAAGTTCGGATCATTTTACCAACTGGGACCTTTGAGTCTCGTTCAGCAAAATTAACAAATCTTTTTTCAAGTCAGTTTGTTCATTTTATCAAAACATCATTAAAATGTTATGTATCACTTCCCTAACATCAAACAATACACAACAAACAATACAAAACTATAATGCTATGAGAAACAGAAAAGACTAATCATTGTAAATCATTGTTTACCTGGGTCTTTAGTTTATGATTAGCTCACCTCACCTTTCAAGTCTTCAGGGTTTCATTGCATGACAGGCCCATAAGATTTAACCAATGCAGTATGAGCCAGAAAGAGAACTGATTAGTTTGTCTTTCAAAGAATTCCAGTACAGAACCAATAGGATATTACACATGGGTGAATGAACGAATCACTCCCAGAGACAACTTGTTCTTCCCGAGTCACATTAAAGATTTGTAAGCACTGTTGAAGTTTCTCAGATGTCTCAATAGTAGATCTGGCTGTTTGAATTTATAGACATTTGTAATTAAAAAAAAATCATATATAGTGTTCAGATGCAAAAAGCCTCTTCAAGTGCCACTTTAATTTAATTCTAAAATGAGCATATTTCTCAGGCTGCTATGTTTATGTTCAGCCATTTCACTGCAATGTCAATGAAGAGAACCTATTCATAGCCATTAAAGTGAAATTATAGAGCCTTCACATTGGAGTCTGATAAAAATTATAATTTTAGAAGAAAAATTCATGTGCAAACTCTTCATATACTTTTTTATATATCTGACCATTTCACAGACTAGCGTGGAAGAACATTTCAACTCAACTATATATCTGAATAATCCTCCTGTGGAGTGTGACAAATTCAATTTAAAAAATCTAACTCAAAACTGAAAAAAAAATTATATACTGAAATTTACTCAAACTTGCTGCATGCAAGGTGTAGCATTTAGGGGTATTACACAGGCTAAAAGCTTAGACTAGAGTCAAAATATTTATATGAGGAATTCATGAAATGCACATCTTACCATAGCTCCAACGTGGCCACTTTCTCCCTTCTCTCCAGGGGGTCCTGGCATTCCCTAAATAAACACATTTAAATTTAGAGTCATACAGTTTTGAAATTAAGGTGGATTAACCCCCTCAATGAGCTGTGAAAACTATGTCCCATCTGGATGAAGATGAACTAAGATTTTGCAAACAGTGCATTCATGCATGCAGTCAATAGATAAGGACATCTGGAACTGACAGAATGCTCAATATGTAACAACTCAGGGATGCAGGCTTAAAAATGGCAGACTATTTGCAAAAATGCCCACAAAACTAACATAGCCTTCTGCTATTGGTTGTATTTTTAGAATCCCAACTTTAATTTCATAGGTTTTGTTTGGTTATACAAACCTAAAGATGGTCTGAAAAGTCATGTGTATGTGGCATATGCTTTACCTGCAACCCCGGGGGTCCGGTTGCCCCCTTGAAACCACGCAGACCTTCATCACCTTTAGGGCCGTACATTCCTTGCTGTCCCCGGGGCCCTGGCTCTCCATCCAGACCCTGAAAGAGACATCAGTGCTGAACTGTGAACACACACAGAAATCTAAGCAACATCACTCTCACATTGGGTCATGCACACCACACTCATACATACTGGTGATCCTAGCTGTCCAGGAGGTCCTTGGCTCCCAGGCGGCCCTGGGGGACCCTGTGAGATAACATACAGCGATATGGTGATGCATACCTCTAATGAAAGTTCATGTATTATTCAGCACTTATGACAAGATAGAGATACTAACCCCCTCTCCCTTGTCTCCTTTGCTGCCTTTCTGCCCTGGTCCTCCTGTCTCACCCTGACAAACAAGCATGGCCATAAATATCAACCAGCATGTGCAATTTTTAAAAAAGTAGTCAAAGCTATACCTTATCTCCATCCTCTCCAGGTGGACCAGGTGACCCTGCAGGACCAGGTAATCCGACAGGCCCTTGTTCTCCATCTCGCCCAGCAGGACCAATTGACCCTTTCTCTCCCTGAAGAGGAACAGAGGTAATTGGTCATTACTCTTAAAGTTACTCTAGCATAGTAGTGTATCTTCTCATTTCACAGACTGAAATATCCTGTCGGCACTAACCGGCTCGCCCTTCTCTCCCATTGGCCCGGAAGGGCCGACACCTCCCGTACGACCAGGCTGACCAATGGCTCCTGCAGTTCCAGCGGGTCCTCTTTCTCCTGTGGCACCCTGGACAGGCAAAGGAATGCAACATTTTAGTTAAGTGAAGTATATTGTGGAAACACAAAGAAAGAAAAAGGACAATAGAAAAAAAACACTTACAGTTGGTCCTGCAACACCAGGGGGGCCCTCCCCACCCTTCAGACCTCCAGTACCCTAGTAAACCATAAATCCAAGACAGTAAAAATGAGATTCTTTATATGTAAAAAATAAAATCCTATAGCAATCGCCATCTGACAATCTATAAGATGCCTGCTTTTATATTGGAACAGTTGTCACTTATGTAAAGGCAACAGTCATCACAGTAGGAATTAAAAGAAGGCATTCTCTCAGATGTGTTGAGAAATGTTACCGAAGTGCCAGGTAAGCCTCTTTCTCCTCTGAATCCACGACGCCCAGCAGGACCACTCTTCCCGGACAGCCCTGCAGGTCCTGGATCTCCCTGGAGACCAGAGAACGCAGAAAGATGGATCTCTGTTTCCACAACTCTCTCACTCATTAGGAGTCATCCATCACTCTTTATAGGCACTGAGCCATGCTGGGAGCTCTATTCATATTGAATGAGCCGAAACATATGGAGTGTAATGAGCAATGTAACTTATAACTAGATGAATGTGTTTGGTGTGTCACGTGATGATGATGATTTCAACACTGATATCTAACCTTGGCTCCCTCTTTGCCCGTGACTCCTGGCAGACCTTGCTCTCCAGGGGGTCCTGGGGCACCCGGATGTCCCCTGTCACCAGTGGGGCCAGTCTCCCCGGTTTTTCCCTGGAATAGAAGATAAGTGAGACAGATTTATTAGATCAGATCAAACATTCATAAATGTTGCATAGCTTCTTGGAACTGAGCGAAGACCATGAAGCATGAAGGCATTGTTCATCCAAGCCTGTGTGATCGACTTACCTGTGGGCCAACCACTCCAGCAGGTCCGGGGGGTCCAGTCTTTCCTTGAAATCCCTGTATAAAAGAACTTGAATGTGAAAATAGTTTTCACACTGCTTATAATACTAGATACATATCTATATATCTAGTTGCGAAAATTCATTTAAAGCCCAAGATGGGCCTTGTCCCAAATGCAGTTTTCGTGATGTGATGCTAAATAAAATGTCAGGTAGCAGTTCACTGTGAAGTCTGCACTAACTCAGCACTAAGGGTAAATAGTGCCTTTTAAAAGCACTTGTGAGTAATTAAATGACAAGTGGGATATACAGTGCTCTTACTTGTCATTTAAGGATTCAGAAGGCTGCTCACAAGTCACATCAAATGTGTCACCAGTCCATTTGGGAAATGACCGTGGTTACCTTTCTCTGAAATGATTCTTTTTGAAATATGAACTGACTCACCGGCTCTCCCCGTTGGCCTGGATGACCTGGCAACCCGTCCTTTCCTGGAGGGCCCTTAAAAGAAAGGACATAAAAAACGTTGGAGATATCGTTTCATTTTCTCAAAGAGTTTTCTTTCTTTGCTGGTCACTTACGTTTGGTCCCTTTGGCCCGGCTTCTCCATCGCGTCCTTGTGGACCTTGAGGGCCCTGAAGCAGAGCGGAAGAAACACTGTTATTCATTTATCTCCGGCAATGAAAAGAAATGTGAAATCTCACATTAGTCTGGTAGATTGACCGTGTAATATGAGGAGAATTGTAATAGATAACACATACTCTCTCTCCTACAGCACCCTGTGGGCCATCATGACCGGCAGAGCCCTGTGCATAAGACAAAAAAGGGGACGTCACATGAATTTAAACACATACAGGACCACCTTTTTCAAAAGGAATATATAGGATGGGTTTCTTACCTTGGCTCCAGGCTTTCCTGTCGGGCCTCTTGCTCCTCTTCCTCCACGTACACCCTACAAACAACAGGAAGCCAACACATAAATATGCTCATAAAGGATGCATGATTAAAACAATAGTTCAATCAATTATTATCGACTGCTGCCTTAATAATCTCTGTATGTGTTTTTAGTAAAACCAAAGAGGTTTTACATTTCATTAGCATGCTTAGTACTTACATTTGGACCTCTTTCACCATCGGGACCAGGCTGTCCGGCAGAACCCTGTAAAGAAAGCATAAAAAACAATGAGGACACACCTATCGCTGTAGCAGGGTAAGCGTAGTCCATTGGACAGTGTACCATTGCACAGGCCTCTTACCCTCTTTCCTTTCTCTCCTTCCACCCCAGCTGTTCCAGGAAAGCCCACTGATCCCTGTGGACCAATGCGAAGGTTAATCAATTACCACATTCCATTCATTAATCAACCTCTACATTTAATTAACCACAAATTAACCTCTGAAGTCCCATTACCATAAATAAGCTAAATAATAATTGTAGTTTCAGATAAGCTATTAATAAAACTGGCCTCTAAATGGTCATTAATCATCCTCAGTAAAAATTTAATCTTGAAATATTAATATACCATGACTGAAACCTGCGGCTTTGAGATTTCTGTAAAAAAAAAAAAAAAAAAAAGGTTATTGTTATTTCAATGATAATGCTTTACCTTGGAGCCTTGCCTGCCGGGATATCCAGGCAGTCCAGGAACACCAAGTTTGCCCTACACATGGAATGAAAAATCAGGAAAATGAAGGCAAACAAAAATAATTGGAATATAAACAACGCAAAATAGAAGCAGCTATTACCTTTTCTCCAGCAATTCCCGCAGGTCCAGGCTCTCCCAGGGGTCCTGATTGACCCTTCGGCCCTTCTGGTCCATCTTCACCACGGCTTCCAGGAGCCCCATTATCACCCTGAGCATGAACACACACAAGTTATGCCATCAAAAAATTAAATTTTTTAAGAAATTTTGAATGGTTACCACAATGTTTTTGTATGTATTAAGTAAAATACTTTTCCTCTGCATGATATGAAGTGTAATTTGTGTCAGTAGCACAAAACAGTGTGGGACCACTTAAACACTGTAGTGCAATAAAACACTTTTGAGCAATAATAATGTTTGTTTTAACAAGCACCTTATTTGGGCTGAATGGAAAAACTCACTCTGTCTCCATTGATGCCCATGTCACCCTTGGCCCCTGGGAAACCATCTTCACCCTGTAACAAACAAAAATAATTCTATTAGCCGGAATAAAATGCAGACACACTTAAAAAACATCACACATCCTGTCACACATCCTGTGACAAAGCCGTGCTTTATCTACCACACTGATAACTGATTGTGTCTTCTCTTCCCTTGCTTTGTTATGAGAAAACAAGTGGATTATGTTTTTTCTCTTACCTTCTCCCCCTTGCTACCCTTCAGTCCCCTCACCCCGTCTGCGCCCTGTTAGAAAAGAGCAAAATATATCAAGTGTGTGCCGCAGGGATCTCTGAACCTCAGGTAGGAAACATTCACCCGAAAAGCAGAATCTCAGAGAGGATGTCTTGGCATGAATACCAGCACTGACTGTTTAAAGTAATAAAAATCATGGCTTACAAAATGCTGGAGGTAAGACATACAGCAACAAATAAAAGCACCACTGGGACAGAATATAGACACAGATGATAATAATCTGGATGACACCTTCAGAGTAGATTTATGTGCTATCAGGATAAATCCATTTTTTATTCCTTGACCACATGCTGAAGGCTTCACACACTTCCTCACAAACAAGCCCGGACAGGTTTCGTTTTCCTCCTTGTTGCGTTTTCGACTGTCCATCACGAGTGCTGTGCACTGTCAAGGCTTTTCCAGGAGGAATTAAACTGGTCTACCTGAGCCAGTTGTCTGCCATTCACCCACAGTCGGACTGTCAATCAAAAGTCTGCCATCCCAGACAGGATGTCTTTGAGCTAACCGTACAAGCTGCGATCTTAAAACTGCTCACCTTGACTCCACGGGGCCCGGGATATCCGACCGGCCCTTGTGCTCCTGATAAACCCTGAATAGAAAAAGAGACAATGTTAGTCTAGTGAAGGGGAAAGCATTGCACTAACAATACCCTGTCATTTATCTACGATTAAACCATGTGTGCCGACGACAATGCCTTAGCGTGTATGCTTCGTGATGACGACGCGGCATTAGGGTACATCGGTGAAAAAGAAACAATGACCGCACAATGGCGATGGCTTGATTCAAGTGTGCAATTACTGCGATAGCGCACACATAAAAGCATGCCGTTATGCTTTGTGAACGGTTATAATTTAGCGACTGCAGCTGGAGAGCCTGTAACAAAAGGCTTCAGACAGAGGGGACCGTGAACAGGGCAGCGCTTTTCTGCGTGGGGCCACATTTAAACTCTTGGCTCTCTCTGCTTCCTCTTCAAATTTTCACCGCTTATTCAGGTCAGTGGAGCAGCGATGTGTGTGTGTGTGTGATTGTAACCCACCTGGTGTCCCTTCTCCCCAGGGGGTCCCTCTCTTCCAGGATGACCCTGTGATTTGAACAGGATAACCAGGTGTTAGCATGACAGCAGGCTGATTAGGGGACATCCTGTTTCTGTGAGAGAGCTAATGAGCCAACACAAAAGGCCAGGCCTGGACTAAGGACTCTGCATCATCGCTTTTTCAGGATTCTGTGCATGAAAATTATGCTGTGAAGATTTATTGGGATGGTTCGTGGGAACGGATTAAATTGTATCTGTATGCGCCATAGCGTCCCCTGCTGGCTGGTAGAGATAGAAAATTTTAATTTAGTTCTGTGATAGTTTTGTAGAACAGAACTTACCGGAGGACCATCAATCCCAGGAAGGCCCTGCATTCCAGGTTTGCCTTCAGGGCCCTGGAAAAAAAGCACAAGCAAACAAATAAACACACACACGCTCAGTATTAAATCCTCTGATCCAAACCACAAACCAAAACCTTCTTTATACTCAGCATACCCAGCTTATTAACTGCAATCAATATCCATAATGTGCTTAGACACATTTGAGAGAAGATGTGTGTCTGTGTGTACGTGAGATTTCGCAATTGATTATCTGTCTAGATTCATATGGAATTCTGAATAAAAGCACACACACTTAGATGCTCACTCGCTCACATTCAATGCTTCTTTTCAAATGCTCATCTACTAAGGGGTCAAATGTCAGTGCTTTAAAACTGAAATAAAGCAAGACTAGAGTTTACCTTCTCTCCTGGCAAGCCTATAGGCCCCTGTGGACCAGGGAAGCCCTGAAAAACAACATAATTCTTCATTCAGAGGCAAAACTGTTTTAGTGCACATTTGCATTGCTGGCATGGCTTCAGTATGCGGTGCTGGAGTTTATATAGATGTATACCTGTATGCCTGGGTTCCCCTGTTGTCCTGGAGGTCCAGGCTCACCAGGTGGTCCCTGTAAAATAGTAGAAAAGTCATCAGTTTTGTGTAACCATAATCATCATTATGTAAAGGCATTAGTTTAGGATGTCTTTATGTCCTCCTGGGAAGATTTGACTTGGTTTGCATGTGTGCGTCCAAGTTATTTAAAATGGACATTGTGTGCTATTTCAGGGTTATTTCAGTTTAAAAAAACAACAAAAAGATTTGTTGCTCTAGTACCACAAAATCAAAAGCAAAGAATCTGCATTATTGGTGCTTTAAGTATGTGTTTTAGCTTTCTCCAGCTGTCACTGAGAACCATGGTAAATATATTTTTGTTGTGCAGGGCTGTTGCCTCATAAACTGGCTAAATGAGTAGTATTTTCTGTCAAGCTTTATAGCTGATTTTAATCAACAGTACACAAAGTGCATACAAACTAAAATGTACAGTTTACAATGAAAATCCAACGCACAGTTTGTAAAAACAACTAATAATGTGTTCACACTGAGAATGAAAGACTAACCCATATGGGTAATGGCCAACATATCCATTCACTTTCATTGTAAGTGCATTTCTGTTTAAAAACTGTGGAATGAGTTCAAATTTTCTGTGGTAAGCCACAGATGTTGTCAATAAAGCTTTAGTTGTTTTTAACACAGGATCACTAATTTAATTATAACCAATATCAATTAGGTTGTCTTCTGATTCTTTAATTGACAAAACCTCGACTCTGAAAATTAGAGCTCAAAGTAATTACACCATAGTGTTGTTATTAATTTGCAATCATCTTGCAAATACTACCATTCCAACATTACTTAATGTCAGCATATGTCAGCTGAAAAGATGCAGGCTTGAAGTAACTTTGTTCTGCTGTTTTCAAGGAATCTGTTATCCTATCTGCCAGGCATCTACAGGGCCTGTTGCACATTTCTCAATGGTTATATCGGACATGTTGTTTTGAACAACCACACCAAACCTCAGAAATACTGGAATTTATTGGCCTCAAGACATTCTGCAATACATGCATGGGAAACTTAATAGACTCACCAAGTTACCCTTTGCCCCTTGAACTCCATCAACGCCTTGAATTCCCTAAAAGCAAAAATGCAAGGTTTTATTTCACAACAATGCAGCAGTTAAACATCTCAATAACAATTCAGCCCCTCTATTCATGCTGTGCATGACAACTAGCCATTATGTAAATATGATAGATGAGCAATTGTCTTACCTGCTGCCCAGGTGGACCAGGTGGCCCTCTTGGCCCCACAAGTCCTCTTAGCCCCTGTAAAGTAAAACAATCAGAAACTCATCAGAAACTCCCATTAACATTATGAAGGTCAAGTGTGTTAATGATCGAAAGGTATATCACTGCAGATTACAGCTGGTGTATGCACAAGGTGGTTTATTCACATCTGTACTAATGTGTATGCGAACGTGTGTAAACCTTCTCTCTCTTCTAGTGTGTGTGTGTGTTTGTGTGCATGTATGGCTGGTGTGTGTGTTTTGTTTTTGTCAGTCTTGGTCTTTGTACACCGGCCAAGCCACCTGTTCCAGAGCCACATCTGTGATCTCCAGGGAGGTGATTGATATGGAAATATAATCATGCAGGCCAGGATTTCATCTCTTCCCTCCACCAATCTCCCAGCTCATCTATCTCCATCTCCGCATTTATCTCCACAGCATCTCTCTCTCCCTCTCTCTCAGCAGGCGTGCGGCGTAATGGTGCTCAAGTCCCTTACTACTCTAGGTGATCCATTTAAACAGCCGGAGCCCCAATGGATCACAGCTCACCTGCCGAGACTTAAATGGCGCTTGAGCCACTGTTAATCAGGCTGTGCCAAGCAGGAACACGGGCCTGCCCATGGGATGTCAAAGTCGTGTATGTGTTTATGTGCTCATGTGCATGTGTCTTTGGGTTGGATCCTGTCACTCACAGGTTCTCCCGGTTGCCCTCTTGGCCCAACAGGTCCATCCGAACCCTGTAATTGGAAATCAATCAACAAGTTTGCCGATATAATCATCTTCATTGCAGTTGAAAAGCATAAGCGAGATCTGGCCTTTAGTCTTTGAGGAAGGATGTCAGAAGGGTTATGTATGCAAAAATATTCCCATTCTTGAAAGCTGTGATCAATGTGAATCGCTGCTGCATACATTTTTCAACTTTGCATAATGAGAACATCCCACACAGTGCATGGCTTGTCTCTTTCATGCGATTTGTGAGTACACACCTGAGGCAGTGCAGGGGATCTTTAAACGGATTATTAGTAATCTGATAAAAGACTCATTCAGGGGCTTGAACAAAGCTTCTGAAAACAGGACAGAAGGAAAAGCGAATGTGTGTTACCTTATGACCAGGCTCTCCAGGTGGACCGTGGGGTCCTGGTTTTCCTCTGTCTCCCTGAGGATTGTTCACATGAGGGTCACATTTAAGATACAGCACACAATATGAATTCTAAATTAGATCTATTAAAAGTGAAGCGGAGCGTTTAGGCACATCTAAGAGGCACTCTCGAGTGAGCAGTAAACAGACTGTGTGATTTGATTAAGCAATTTGGTGTTCTCTACGCACTCTATGTCCTTTGTTCCCTGGAAGACCAGGTAGTCCATCAAAGCCCCTGTCACCCTGCAAAAAAAGACAGAGATCCGTGAGCAAGATCAGCAAAGCTGCGTTTTCAAACACACTCCAGCAGCACACTTCATTAGCTAAACAGAACTCGTGTTCTTTCCCAATGTCATATGCTTTGCTTCAAACACACAAACGCGCAGACTAGTGAGCAGTGACTACGGGGCAGAGGTGTGTGTGGCATGTGGCAGGGTTTGACAGGCCGCCTCAGAGGAACCTTCCCATCTGCTGCGATTCTCAGCCCGCATCCGGTGCTGGGACTCGGAGAGCTGCGGGAGTACCTCGCACTTCCTCATCAAACACGCTGCTGTTGTGCTAAATAGCTCTGCGTGATTTATTTACTGACGGGTCCTGCAGCTGGACAGGGCTGAATGCTTGCTATTGTCAGCGCACACAATTAAACACAGCTCTCAATAGCAAACGGTTCCATCAATGACCAGAACTATTAAGGTCAAATTTAAAAAGTTTCCGGTGTTCCTGTTTAGCTCTGGCAGTTGAAACTACCATTTGTGGACATACACATACAAGCTAATTACACACAAAAGCTGGATATTTGTGGTGACTGCCCATGCAATACTTGCCAACATATAGAGAGCTACGGGAATGAGTCCTAAAACCCAGAAATGGCCATTTTTGAAATTCTGGTTATATCGGTCCATTTAGTGGGTTTTGTAATGGTTTTTTGGTTAAATGCCTAAAATATGGTCTGTGGTTCATACAAGCCTAAAATATTTTCATGTTTATTCTGTGACATAAAATACTTCCCAATAAAATGGGAGTATAGAATAGTGTTTTTTGTTAATGAAAACACGAAACGCGAAATGTTGGCAATCTTTTGTCCCCTGACTACAACAAAACGAGGCAATGACGAGACCATGACAAGGTCAATAAACAATAACTATCAAAATGCAATCGTTGATAAAAGACTACACTGAAATGTATTTTAAAGGAATACAAACTATATCTAAAAAAGCCGACAAAATACATGCCTCCAATTCATGAGCTTTTCAAAATTAGAGCTTCTTTGTTAAACTGACATATTTTCTTGTATTGTTGATTTTACAATCTGGAAGCCATGCACACTCACCTGTTTTCATAATGTACACAGATATTACTTTAGATATTAAATAGCCTTTATTAAATTAGTACACTAAAGTGAATATGTGGCTATATATATAAATATGCTTTATATATATATATATATATATATATATATATATATATATATATATATATATATATATATATATATATATATATATAAAGCATATTTGACACAGGAATAAAACTAAGTCTAAATTACAAAATGGCTGACAAAATTAACACTAGTACAGAAGTTTTGGGAAGACTTTCCTATTCACTACTCACTACATTGCGTTTATAACCATGAACTATTCTAACTCAAACTCACACTTTCCATTTATTAGGTGGTTTACATAGGCTTATATAAGTTGTGTTAAATTGTGAAGATTATCATAATAAACAGAATGTGTATGAATCATTAACGCTAGTCACAGAGCCAAAGTTTTGCAATAATCCAAAAGCCATTGGAACAATCCTAGAAGTCTTTTGTGGTTGGTTGCTAGGGCATTGCTATGCAGTTGCTAAGGAGTTTCTTGCCTCTTGCAATTTAAACTGAGATATGTACAGAGGTTTAATATTTATCATTAGAGTGGTTGTTTAAACCCCTAACCTAAGTGTGAGCAATAGTAGTAATGACTGCCTAATTATCATAGGTTAATGTCAAATGTGTAAACACAGGAAATAAAACTCGAATCACAGAGGAAGCTGATATAAATGGTGTAATACAGCCACAGCCCTTATTATTGTGCAAGGCCTGTCCTACTGGGACTATATGGTGAATTACCTTTGCTCCCGTCTCTCCAGGAGCCCCTCGACCTCCATCTGCCCCTGATCGACCCTGCAAGGTGAAACACAGAATACCACTTCGTCATCATATTCTGTGCACCACTGTGTGCTGCTTCATGCAATATTCATGAAGTAAAAAACAGCACATCAATATAAAAACTGTTATCGCCCAATTCATATTCATGATGAGGTTAATTAAATGGATCAGACTTGAACTTTGATCACTCATCCATTGATTTTCTTACACTGAGTGTGAGATGTTCAGTCTTACCCTTTTCCCTGGTTTCCCATTAAGACCAGCAGGACCTGGCAACCCACGTGGGCCCTTAAAAGAGAGGAATACGAAACAGAGAGAGAGAGATGATTTTAAAGGCTACTGAATGTAAAGGAGAATATCAAAAGGAAATGTCCTCACCGCAGGCCCAGTCTCTCCACTGTCCCCTTTTAGTCCACTGGGACCTGGTAGACCCTGGAACAAATATACATTTTCAAAGACGGAAAGTATCCATTCAACCCCTCTAAAACCATAAAACAATCTGAATTTGAAGTAGATGGCATAGCCAGTGCTAGAAAAAAAGTCTGAAATAAACTGGAAAAGAAATGACAAAGTTTCTCACCACTGGTCCCGGCCTCCCGGTGAGACCTAATGGACCTGGAGGGCCCTTCAATGATAGCTAGAAGCAAAGACAAATAAAAACAAATAGAAAAAGTTTCACATTTCTCCTCATCCTTAACCCTGTGCTGAATTTACAACATTACCATTTTGTCCAAAATTTTAAAAAGACCAGTTCTCAAATCAGGTTTTAAGCTGAGCATATATTATAAACATCTGCTTATTTGGATAGTATACCGTAACACTGTTCAGTGTCACACAACATCTAGATTTTTACGGTTTCTGAAGATGCTACGTGTGAAACGGATTTTGTAGGTTGCTGCCAAGAGATCTGAGCAGCTTTTATTTGTAAATAAAAAATGATAAATAAATAATAAAACCAAAAAGTTGTTTTCCTTACTAAGCTAATTCTTAAAAAATACAAAATTCTAAAAGTCAATTCATTAAGTAAGTTCAGTCACATTAAATTGTTCATGTCAGCATCAGAGATACATTACAGTGTGTCCCAAATTGTAATTTTTTTGGTGTCTTACTTTGGTCTGTTGTAAGATGGCTTGAGCCTGTGCCTCTTGAGCCGATATCACAGGTCCCTTCTGAGAGTCTCCTCCATACTGGAACTAAATGCAAAAAAGAGACTGCTAACTAAATAATTTACTTACATTCACTATTAAAGATATATATTTTAACATGTTAAGCACTGAAACAAAACGAAGTATGCTGGATGTCATTAAGTCTGTTTATATCACAGCTCCACCATGTGGCCAAAGCATGCTACTGAGGCCACGTCCTCAAGTTGTGTGAGGTAAAATTTTAATTATTTTCCTCTGGCAAACAACTCCAGCTAATAAGATGCAAGTGGTTTAAATGTGTTACTGAAGGAATGACTTCATCTTACGGGTAACATAAGCAAAGTGCCTGGAGGACCGGGTATCCCATCAGCGCCAGGCAGCCCTGGACGTCCCTCAGGACCCTTGGGGAGGAGAGACAATTAGCTCAGTTCATCAATGGAGCATTTCTGTACATGCATGTGCACACAATCGTGTCAGCAATACTCACTTGACGAAACAATTGCAACAGCATCCTTCATTTATTCCCTATCCATTGGCTTGTTTCCTGAATGCAGCCTAACACCTAATGATTTTTCTTTTTAGTGTTGCCTGTATCAAAGCCTACTGTGCTTATTTTCCTGGTGTAAAACATTTAAGAGCTCAGCTAATCAAAGCTGTCAGTCAACAGTCCTCTCCCAACAACACAGAACTTCAACCTTCAAAAGAAAAAGATAAAACCTGCGGCTAGTACATATTCTTTTACCTTTCACTCAATGTTTTAAGACCTCTATAGATATACGAGGCCAAAAAGAGCTTACATCTCAAGCAAACGCGCTTTCTCAGCCTAGTCTGATGTTTTTACTAAAACTCAACTCTTTTGTGAAGCTGACACCCCAGAGAAGTTGATTCACAACCGGCCAGAGGCGCTAAACTGAGCGGAGACAAAAGAATAATCTATCTTCATCCCTACTGTCAGAGGTAAATGATGAATTCAGGCTCTTTACTGCAGTTGGAAGTCTGCAGTCTGTCTTACACTGCTAAGGGATCGTGTGTAAAGAGTGAGTCACGCTACAAGAACAGACACACTGTCCAGAGCAAATTAGGTCAAACTATCAAATGAGTCATGGCTCCCCTGATGCCTATGGCCTCGGTAGAGGTTGGTGGTCCCTTCGAGGGGCTCTGAGTCATCGGTAAGGTTTGTTCCATCTGCACACAAGTCCAATCATCCCACCGATCTCCCCTTGATGTGTCCTATGTGTCCTAGAATCAAGGTTCATGTCGGGTCATGTGGGTCAGCTGATTATGAGGACACTCACCACATCACCTGGGTCTCCACTGGGTCCCGGGGGACCTGTGATGCCAGGAATTCCTGGAAGACCCTGGGAGAATAAACAGACACACAAATAGTTTTTTTATGAAACAAATGCCAGACACCATTTCAAGGCCACCTGAAATCACTCGAAGGCTTTATTTCCCTGTGTTTTGTCTAAATTATTCTCAAAAATTCTGTTAAATCTTAATAGTATTATGACTTACTTCTGGTCCCGGTGGGCCAGGAGGTCCTTGAAAATATGTGCCCTAGTTAGTATAAAACACAAAGAGATTAGAATTAGATTGCATTAGCCAACATAAATCAGTGTGTGTGTGGGTGTGTGTGTGTGCGTAACTTCACACTCCAGCACTCACTGGTTCAACAACAGCTGGCTCTCCCTTCTGTCCTTTCTCAAATCTCCTGCCCTGTAAGAGAAAGAACAGGTGACAGATGAGATCTTGGTCACAACTGGCTGAGATTGGAGTTGTTACAATAATAATACATGTTACAAAAAGTAGTTTTAAAGATTTCAGTGTAATTTTGTTATTATTGATACCAGTTTTAATACCACATCAAAAACAAATGCGCTAAAGCAACATGAACTTTTATTTAAAAAGTGACACATTTTTAAAAAAGAAAGAATGAATAAATAATTGGAAAGTTGTATTTAAGTTATAGATATAAGTTATATTATAGTTACATTTAAAAAGTTCAATATAAAGCTTTAGTATACTCCAGTTACTTTTTGCAAATCTTCTCAAGTAATTAATTAAGTAAATTTAAATAGACAAATACAGAGAAGAAGTGGACATTTACTTTAAAAAAGTTAAATATAAACACAAATATTCTCCAAATAAATTTAAACAATGTTGTTTAGCTTTCAGTATTTTTCAGTCGAATAAAGATTACTTTTTGCAAATCTATTTACACGGGTAAATATTTATAGAAATGTATTTACACAGGTAAATATTTATGGAAAATTAACATTCACTAATATTTTTCATCTTTACGCATATTGCTACATAAATCTAATACTGTATAAAAACTACTATTACTGCATTTCTGTCTTATTGTAGAATAAACTCTGTCCATATTTGAAAATCCACATTTGCCCGTGCTGTTATTGCAAAACGGTACCTCTCCATCCCATGTGTCTGGTTTCTCCCTCTGAGCTGGGTCAAATCGGTCCTCATAAACCTCATATTCCTCATACTCCTGTTCAAAGCTGTTTGAGTCATTTTTAAACTCATACTCCAGGATCTATGAATGCCGAAAATATCCGTTATCAACAGCTCAGACATGCTCAGAATAGTCGGAAAGCCCAGAAACAGAAATCACATACCTCATAGTCTGTGATATTGGGGCCAATTGTCACTGTGGAGACCAAGAGCTCATTGTGTTCATCACCATAAAGGTCATCACTGAACTCAACCTCTGGTGTTTTAATCGGCCTCTCTTCCTGCACATCAACACAGCAGAGTCAGAGACGGCACAGCCATGGCAACCGCAACCATGGAGATACCGAGCACAGTCAGTCATTTCCACTCTATATTAGTTTGGGTTCACTGGGCATCTAAGCTTTAGACACATTAAGGCCTGAAATATAGTCTACACAAGCACATAATTTCAAATTAAGATATGTATCAGAATACGCTGCATTCTTTGCTCTGCCACAAGGGGGTGCTATATAGTGAGTATTAGCATAAACTTGCCTTGTTCCGTTTTTTACCCTCTTCAAGTTAACTACTGTCATGGCTGAGTGGCTGTAAGATGAAAATCTTGCTTGAAGTTACAGCACTGAAGTGTAACAGATGTTTGATTGCAACTCTTTCACCCCCTTGAGTAACTAGATTTGTTTGTAATGCAAGAGTGCATAATAAAAAATAAGCTCACTTCCAGAATAAAATTTCATGATAATTTGCTCACCCCCATGTGTGCCATGTCTTTCTCTCTTCAGTAGCAAAGAAATTAAGCTTTTAGAGGAAAAAAGATTTTTGTCCATACAGTGGACTTTAATGGGACATAATGGATTGAAGGTCGAAATTGCAGTTTCAACAAAACAATAGATAATTTTCTAAACAATAAATAAATGTATATAATTTTTAACCACAAATGCTTGTCTTGAACTACTTTTGCAATGCGCATGCCCATCTTTACGCATTACGTAATCACGTTGGAAAAGTCACAAGTGGTTAGTTATGCATTTGTGTACTTCGGTTTAAAATAGGTATGGTATGGCAAAAATCTAATTTTCAGATTTTTTCAGTCCGATTTTTCTCCACATTCACTTAAACACTGGTATTTCCACCCTTAGTCACACGTAACCTTTCTAATGTGATTACATAATGTGTGAGGTCGGGCTGGTGCAAAATCATTTCACTAGATAAGACCCTTATTTCTTAGCTAGAATCCCCTTGAAGGTGCATTGAAACGGCAATTTGGACTTTAAACCTGTTGGCCACCATTGAAGTCAACTATATAGAGAAAAGCCCTGGATTGTTTTTCTCAAAAACATTAATTTCCTTGCAGCTGAAGACAGAAAGATCTTAGATCACATATGGGTGAGTGAATTATAAGGAACCTTTGATTCTGGAAGTTAACGTGTCTCTGCGCTTGCAATATGCTGGCCAAGCATTTGCAAAGGCATTTGTGTACTTGTACAGAATATGTTTCTGGCCTCACTGTGCTTCAGATCTCCAGGTCACTGTTGACTAATTAAAATGTTAGCGCAATGGACAGAAACGTTTTGGTTACAAAGCCGGCTTGAAGGCATAAATACTGCTGAGCTGGTGAGTGTGGGGTAGGTGTTTTCATTAACAATGGGAGATGTCAGCACAAAAGCCGTATGTTCTGGTGGCAGCCATAACAGCATGAATGGAAGGGTGAGCAAACTTGGCACACTGATATTGGCATCTGAGTTTCACCTCAGCGGAAACTTGATTCATACAGCAAAAACTACATCTATCAGAGCTGTCGGAGGTAAATGCATCAAAAAGATGCATGAAAATGGATTTATACTAGACACAGTCCTGTTTTTCATTCTGTCTTGGTGCGCATCTTTCAGTTTCAGTCTGTAAAGCGTGCCAAGTCAACAAATAAAAGTGTAACTCTATGCCAAAACCTGGATGAAATATGCATCATGTCTCATATTCAACCTGCGACGCGCATCAAAGTGTCACAGTCGCAATGAGCCATAATCCATATGCACTCTGAGTCAATGCATCTCACTGAAGCTACAAACTATGAGGACATTGTGGTTTTTTATGAGCTTGAAGTGTGGGAAGAAGAGTTTTGGTGATGTTATTGGTGAGGTTAGAAGGGCAAAGGCTGGTTAGTACGATGGACGACTGGTGGTTAAAAAGTGTGAGGGGAGTCAGTGATTGATCAGGAGAACGATGGGGAGGGAGGAGGAAGTATGGGCAAACACAGTGGCACTTTAAGCTCTACCTCCACCTCCATCTTTGAGGATTCAGAAACTGCTGTTGTCAATACAGACTGGTCTTCTATATCTGTCACAGGCTCTGCAGTGGCTTTGGTGAGTTCGTCTTGAAAGGTGTCAGGTTCATGAGTGGGCATGTCGGGTATTGAATCCATCAGATCCACCATTGTTGTTGGAGTTGATTGCACTGGAGTCTTTGGCTGCTCCGTCGCAGCTGGTGAAGTTCCTCGATGAGGTTCTTGAGACAAATACTCCGGCAGCTTAGAGGACACCTCGAGGAAACCTTCTTCCAGATCTTCGGCCTGCTTCTTCTTCTTACGAGATTCTTTCTTGCCTTTCTTATCTCTCTTTTTCTTGTTCTTTTTGCCTTTGCGATCTTTCTTGGAGCGTTTCTTTGGTTCAACAGGCTCGTCTCCCTGCATGAAGTCATCGAGGTTACGGATGGGTTTGGCCTTTTATTCATGGGGCAAGGGGTCAGAGGTCGGGCATAGATGAACAGAATTAAAATAGTTACAAAACAACACAACTTGTAAATCATACCGGCATGCATATGACTGGCTCGCTACATCTCTACATAACTGAATCTAAAATTAAGGTGGCTGACTGATTCTGCTAGACAATGTATTTTTCTCTTTGCAAATTAGGTCACAGTTCAACTTGTTCTCAATTCAGATATGCGCTACATTATCAGCCCACAATTCAAGGGGTCGGAGTTGAGCTGCTTACAGGCTATTATGAGAGGCCCTGACTGAATAGGCTTGATGAGGCCTGTCGGGGGGAGATTATATGAATAATGTGAGAACCAATGCGAGGTGTTGAGATGCCAAGTCGGGCAGGATAGAATGGGATCAGTGTGAGCTCTGGTAATAGGTCAGTAATGTGAGCAATGCTGATGAATCTCGCCATTAGTCCCTCTTTTCTCAGCTGTTGTGGGAACTGAAAGCCAGCTGGCGCTACCTCTGAACGGATGCCGATAGACACTTTTCCTTGAGCCAACTTGGAGAGAGACGCAGACATTTACATTCAGCACACTTGCACAAAACTGGGCGTGGGAGCTGTGAGTAGAAATGAATGTACGATGACCTTAAGCGCTCCTCCCTGAAGGCCGCAGAGAAATGCTAACCCACTGACATGATTACTCACTGGGCTGAGTCACACGCACGTGCAAGTTCACAACAAACACAAATCACCACAATCGAAAAAACATGTTCAAAATGTTGAGGACAAATATGGGCCAAACTGTTTATTTGAAAGATGTAGAGGCTCATGTAGAAAGCCTCTTGTTCCCTAGGCTGTGATTCGAAAATTAATTATGCGATTATAAAAATGCAATCTTCATAATGCTTTTGAGCCAATCACCTGAGCCATAAATTAATATATACACTAATTCAAAAGTTTCTGGTAAGTATAATTCTGGAAAAAAATTCTCATGTTTACCAAGACTGCATTTCTTTATTAAAAAAAGACAATGTAATAAAGTGAAATCATGTCAAAAATATATTTCAATATGTTTTAAAATAGAATTTATTAATGTGATGTGAATTTTCAGCATCATTATTTTCAGATTCATATTCACATGATATTACTAGTGCTGTCAAACGATCAATAGAGACTAATCATATCCCAAATAAAAGTTTTTGTTTACATGATGCATGTGTGTGTGCACTGTGTATATTTATAATGTATGTATTGAAAATATTTATGTGTATTTATTTATATATACATAACACATGCATATTTCGTAAAATAAAAAAATGTATAAATGGATTAATCACAGTTAATTGTTTAACAGCACTAAATATTACATATATTTGCTGTATTATTTAATCAGAATAAATCTATCTATGTATTTATGTGTCCATCTGAGGAGAATTAATTTTCAATATTACCACTGAATCTTATGTTATTAATAGTTCATTTATTTATTTTTATTGTTGTTGTTATTTATATAGTTGGATTTGTATATTTTATTGTTGCAGTGCAATATTTTAGCTATTATTGTGTAAAAAAGCAAAAAGAAAAAAGCAAAGGACCCAATTTTGTCTCTGCAGTTTTACATTAAATCAACTAAATTATTTGTCACAAAAAATATATATATATTGTTCAAATCCTAAAACTAACAGTGTGTTAGTGCCTCGGCACTAAAATCAATTTTATTCCTATGCATGCCTGTGTTGTTTATTGGCTGGCTCAGATGAGTGCTCTGGGAGTCGAGCCCAGAAGCCAGAACAGTAAAAAGTGCAAACAGATAAATGTAAATGTGGACTTGAGAAGCCAAGGCAGCTCAGCCACTCAAAGAAAGTTTTGACAGGGCTCTTCCAAAAAGAGGAAGACATTTTTGGCCAAGCTGGAACAAATTATGTCTTCATAACGTCCTGCAATTTTCTGGAAAATGGCGAAGCTGGTTGCTCAGTTCATTGGGAAAACAAGTGTTTCTTTCTCTGTTCGCGCATGATACTTAAATGCTAAAACATGAGGAGTCTGGAGAATAATACAAGGCGAAATGAATGGACCAATAAATCTGGGAGGAAAAACAATGTGTTAGATGTAAAATAAATCAGACGGAAATAACAAGAAAAGAAGACAAAGAGCTTTTTGGACTACATGGGGAGCCAAACTCTTAGAGAAATCACTAACCTCTTCAGGATCCAGACTCTGGGTACTGTAGGGCAAAGGGCTGTCACAATCAGGAATGTAATCTTGGCAGTAGACCGCCGCAGCCTGAGGATCATCCACGAGCAAGAGCTGCTGGATCTCGCCCTGTAATACACACATATAACATTCGCATTGATTCGGTAATATTCACTGTACTGCGGTAATTCTTGATCAAAGAGAAATAAAACCCCGTTTAACACTATATAACAGCAGAACATGCTGATGTAAAGCAGAAAATTAATTTAAGATGAAAAACAACTTGTGTAACACTGATGAAATCGGGGTAAAACTTGTGGAATCTATTTTATTTGCATATCGCATTAGGCATTTTGGAAGCACACTGCAAATAAGAAATCTTCATTTCAAAAATATATTTTCAGCCTGTATTTGACTGCAGTCTCTATCTAAAAGAAAATAGTGCGTAGTAATGGGCAGTAGTAATGCAGTGTTAGTGCCAGTGTGTAGGATGCGCATTTTAAAAATCACTATATATCTGTGACTTTGTTGCACCCAAGACTGAAATCAGGCCCTAACCAAGGGATTAGTGTGATAACCACAATTGTGGATTATGGATTAATTTTTAACCTATTAAGTGTGTGATTAAGAGTGATTATGTGCATGTTTTAAAATAAAAATATTCTTTGGAAGAAGATCAAATGCAATATTTTAAAAATCCTACCCCCTTTTTATTTTTTCTTTATTTATTCTCTATATATGTCTTTATGATGCGAATAAAAAAACATCCTCACTTTTTTTTAAATAAAAATTATTTATTATTTGGCTGCAAAGAAAATATTCTCCATTTCAAAGTAGTTTTAAAAAAGTTTTCAGATATAATAAAAATGCAAGCAGCATCGATACCATATTTTCATTTCATTACATTAAAGATAGTATGATCTCTAATATCTAAATGTAAAATGTATTTAAACACAAATATACACACAAACACCAGTATGATGCTCCTATATGATAAATATATTGAAAATGTAGAAATGCTCAAATCCATACTGAATTCTTAACTGAAAATATCTTTAAAACCTATTGCATATTTGAAATCAAGATGCAATACCATAGGACAGAACGCCCCCTACTGAAAGGCAGCCATAATTCCATGAAATTACTTAGACATTTTAAGCAGCCTAATTTTCAGACGTTAGAACAGAACACATACATATATATTCACAATAAAGAGATCTTTCATCATAAGGCCAATGGAGAATCTTTGACTCATCGCTGGGGTCCTGCCAGCACATCAGTGGGAGGAAGAACAAGAGGTCAAAAACTGGCAATACCCTAGATACCACACAAACTCATTCAGCAGTAGAGTAGAGCCAAACCACAGCATTTCTCACACTAATCTGACATATGCTGGATCTTAAAAAGAAAATAAATCAGTATACCTAGCCAACTAATTACACTCCACTGATCCCACAAGTGTTCTCTTCTCTCTATCTGTCGGATGAAATTAGAGCCTCATGCTTGACAACTCAAGGACTCAACAAACCTGTTAACACAGTTTTGTTTCTGCATGCTTTAAACCAACCATTTAGTATCAGTGGACCAGACATGAACTGGATGTTATGGATCTTATCTGCATCTTCTAAGCAGAAACACAAACAACTGACAAAAAAATACTAGAAACAACTTGTGGATAATCAGCTGTTTGTTTTGTGTGTGCGCATGTGTGTGTGTGTGTTCTAGTTCAGTTCTCTAGTTCAGAAAGACTTCCTCAGCTCTTTAGCAATTTGTAAGAATCTGGAAGCAATAGACGCATTAACCCTGACCATAGTCCCCAGGCTCTCCAGCAGCTCTCCCACGCTGAGAGATTTGGACTGGAATATAAGTCCTCTGGATTCCCCCTCAATCCAGGGCCTGGGAACTGGCTTCAGATTGGGTTGAATTTACACATCCCCCAGTACCAGCCTCACCCAGATCACAATGACCCCGTGCTCTACTGGAAACATTAGAATGAGTGGGCAGGGGACCCAGAGAGAAAGAAAAAAATAAGGGGATTTAGTCATCATTCATCATCGAGGTTTGATCTGAAAAGCAGAACGAAGAAGGATGAGATTTCTTTTCTTTTCTTTTAAAGCTCAAGACGTGGTGCAGACTCTTAATCATGGCACAAATAGAGATGATATGCCACACTAAACTAAACTAAAAGCCTTGCTGCCCAGACAGTCAATGACTAGACACATTTATTTAAGGAAAGTGTCTTCAGGCCACCATCACCATGTCGTGTCTGGTTAGCTTGTGAATATTCTTAGTCATTAAAGTGAATATTTAGTCACCAGATTTTGTTTTCTGGTAGGAAGTGAATCACCAGGTTGGAATAAAAGAAACCTAATAATAATTAAATGATGAAAAAAATAATAAAAAATACAAATAGTATTCATTTTACTAAAGACCACAGAACCAGACATAAAAGTCACCTTTAGAATTGTTAGGATTTGTTCGTAGAATTGTTGATTTGATAGGATATAGAACAATCTTTGGAATTGAAAAAAAAAATATCCTAATGATTTTACCATAAAAGAAAAATGATTAATTCTGACCCATGCAGTGAATTTGTTAGCTTTTGCTACCAATATACCCATGCCTATTTATGACTGGTTTTGTGCTCCAGGCTTACATATTTAAAATATGTTTCTGTCATACTAAGCATAGTTCAAATAAAAACATTATTAGGAGTACAACTTCTGCACGATGCACATATCTTAATATTAAGACTAAAATGTTTTTTAATATCATTATTAATGAGGATTGTATGATTTGAACACTCTTTGAATGAAATATATTTTAAGAGTTCCAGAAGTATACTTTTTTATTAACTCACGACCAAAGCACATACACAAGATTGTGGGATATTACAAACAATGAATGTAACTTCTATGATCTATGCTGCCATTAAAAATAGACCAGATGGAGACATCTTAGTAAACAGGATGTCACATAAACGTTGGGATTGGGATGCACCCTTTGACTGAAAAGACAGAAGTTTTAGACGTATTCATATTGAAGGAAGCTTCTGAGATAGTTTCTTGCTCTTAACAGGATTTGTTAACAATGACACATTGTTTTGGGCTGGATTTGGGACACATGAAATGGAATGGGATGTGTATTGTGTTTCTTTGGGTGGTGTTTCAGCCAAAACAGCTAAAGGCAAACAGCAGTATTGGATGGGTGGAGTTGGGGAGGTAAAGTTATTGCAGTGGGCGGCTGTAGGACATGTGGCGTGTGCTACATTGGACATAAAGAAACATCTGTTTTTTTGTGGTGGGAGCAGATAGAGGACCCTTAAATGCACATTAGACCGACAATAGCATTCCCGCTGAGTGTTTCTGTGGCTTAAAATATATAAAACCACACTGGTCAGAATGTTAGTTGATGTCCTGAGGGTGCTTTGCAGTGCAAGCCCTCCTCGTGCCAGAAGTCAAGCATGAGGATACAGCCAAGAGCAGTGATGGGACCTCAACACTAATCTACATCTAGACAGAACCATCAAGCACAAGAAACAAGAGATTAGTCATGGAGTTTCAGTGCATGTTCAAACATATCAACGTTGTTCATCTGAATGTTATATAAACACCAAGAGAGTCATATATATGAACCCAAACACACTGCACAATGAAACCAAATACCCACCATTTATCAAGAAAACTTCACAGTTTTGAAAAGATGCCCTTTGGCTCTTAGCAGGGCTGATAATGGAGATCATACAAAAAGCCAGTGTAGTGGAATGCGTCTTCCAAAACGTTTTCTTTTTTTACCTTAATGCCTTTCTGAACCTGTTTGACTTTTTTTCTTCTGTGGTAATCTGAATTAATCTAAAATAATATGCTAGACATTTTTTTATTTGATAATGACACAAAGCACCATAAAAATATAAAAATTGTGTAAAAGCAATTGAAAAGCAACCAAACTGAAAGCTTTTAGTGTAAAACAGTCTTAAATTTAGGTCGATACACACAGTTTATCTTTCACTGTTAACCACTTCAACCGGATTGAATTAATGATTGACTTAGATCTAATTCATGAATTAATTGTTCGATCAATTTGGGAAAAGGATTGATCCAAAATTTGTATTTGTTTCGAATGAAATCTGCCGTTGATCGTTTTTTCCTGATCTTTATTATATAACAACTTTAACTTCTGTTGAAGCACAACTTTGTCCGATTTTGTCACTTTCATTACATCCAAAAACGATGCTGTATGGTGTAAAGAAGGTCATACTAGTTTGAAGTGAGTATGAATAAAAAAATAAATTCATATTATACCTTTAAGGTGTGTTGATGCTTTAAAAAAAACAGCAATGAAATACAATAAACATTCTCATTAAAAGGCTTTGAAAATACACTCTTCAACAACAGGTTTTATTATTTTAAATGAAATATCTGAGATAGTCCCCAAAATAGACAAAGTACGAAGAATAAAGGGTCATTCAGACAGCACTAATACTCAGGTGAGTAGGGTGGTACGCTCAGGTATTCTCTAGAAGTGAAAACAAGCCTGAACAGCACCTGTTTATCCCTCTTTGTGGAAACAAGACCCCAATGTTAGCAGCCCAGACAACTGCTTCTAATCAACTCTATTTCAAACTATTCAATTAAACATAAAACAAACAGACTGCCACTGCTTATTCCATTAAAGCAAAGCAGAGGCATGCTTATATATGAATTTTGTATGAACGCAAATTAGGCTGATCTGAGATTCCCCCGTCACCTCTCAAGAGAAATATCTTGTTTGCTGTTTGCTTGAAAGTCTCTAGGGAGTACAACGAGCGTATACTGCAGCATTTATAAAGAAGCTGAAGAGGGAATATGAAACTACAGCACAGAGTGCATTAATTAGCACAAGAAAGCTTATTAGGCTCACAAAGCCTACACAGAACATGTCTGGGTCATATTTCATCCCAGTCCAACCACAAATTATATTTGTAAAGCCAAAAGTAAATATTCAAATAAATGAATACAGTTATTTACACTGCAAAGTATTAATCATCATTATATTATTCTGCATTTATTATGTATTATCAAGCAATGCCTTATTATGTTCAGTCTGTGGTGTAAGAAGATTGCATTAGCAATTAAATAAATACATTTTTATCTATTTTAGTAGTAGTTCACTATATGTAGAATTCCTTACGTAAGCCCTGCGCACACTAGCAAAAAAAATATCCAAAATTATGTCTGGTGTCTGAATAATATTTTGGGTTGACTGTTTGTATATATATTGACATGCTGATCTGGTCTGATTGTGTTTTACTGAAGAAACTAAATCATCTACATCTTGGGGGTAAGCAGATAAACATCAAATTTTCATTTTTGGGTGAACTACCCCTTTAAGAAAATCTTAACCTGATTGGACTAACTGCGTAATAAATTTCCCTGTATTCCATTTCATACCTCGAATACTTCCTCATCTAGCAACCGCGTCCCAAAAACGGCGACTCCGTCTGTGCTGACCACAGGGCTGTCTCCACGCATCAATTCCAGCGTCTGCAGCTTCTTACAGTCCAGGTACAGCGTAACAGACTTGCCCTCCACGCTATAGGCTATCCGATGCCATCTGAGAAGAGATGACAGCAGGGTTAATCAGTGTCAACAACAGCAATGCTTTATCACAGTACTACCCCAGGGGTAAAAGTGATATTTACTGCTCTTCCAGGAGCGTGGCTATTAAAGGTGGGTGACGTAAATGTGAAAGAACTTTCTATAAATGGATACTGTGATGCTTTGGTACCATAGCCGGATCAGGATTTGGAAACTGTGTTTTTATTCTTCAAGAGCCACATTTAAAATAGCTCTCCTCCTCCAACAATTATACATGTTGGAATACGTCTACTAGTTATAATGTATTAATGAATGCAAGACATGATTCATAGTGCATAATAATGTGAATACAAAGTATTTCCAATGCTATTTAAGACAAAAAAAAGGATTCCACTTGTCTCTGTTTACATTTAATAACATCCATCTCAGCTGAAATGATAAAAGATAAATAAATATTATGATTAAAATAATATCTTGTATAATCTGCAAATTTATCTCAGCAGATCACATAAATCGCATGACAAATATTAATATTAATAGGTATTCATTCAGTCTCCTTTTAATTTAACTACTTTTTCCACTTTTCTTTGCTTATTACAGATTCCTCTTTTAATTGAATTAATTGAATAAATCATGAAAATGCAATAGCTTTTTTTTCCTCTAGAACTATTTTCTTCTTTCGCTGACATCACCAAGGCCACATCCTCTTAATGTTTACCAATAGACAATTTCTTATTAGCTATATTAGCATTTAGGCATTTATGTAGCAATATCACATTTAGTCTGAATTTAGTCCGTTATGAAGTAAAATCGGTTGTGAATGACAAATATTATCGGCTACAAAAAAAGAAAACTTCAGAGCCTTTAAGGCTACCAGGAATGCATTAATGCACTCACTTCCCATCAGCCAGATTGATTTTCTTAAAAATGGGGTAGAGATCTGGAGCTGGCTGGCCTCGGTGGTCTTCATAGAGGAATACAGGCGATCGGCCAAGTTCCAGCCCCAGCTGTTGGACTCCCTGCTCATCATACAAAGACAGCAGGAAGAATTGAGAGTTCTTCTTAGCCTTGACCGTGGTCATCAGAGAGAAGTTTTCAGGGAAAGCAGAATCTATGAAGAAAAGAGCAAAGCATAGTTCACATATAACATAATGCTTGTAGAATCTGCACTTAAAAAAATCTTATGGCCTTAAATGCTTGTAAGGCTGTGCAAACACGTTTCAAAGAGTCCATACCTGGAAAGAACTGTTTAGTTGGGGCACTGAGTTGAATCTTTTTGTCTATCCTGTAAGCCATGTCTGTTTCTGAAGTGCCCTTTCTTTCGGTGCACAGGCCGGCCTCTGCGGACACTCCCTCCATGTTTTCAGACAGCTCCAGGACCCGTAATACATCGATCAGATTAGCTGTAGGCAAAAAAGGAAAAAGTTTTTTACTTTTATTTGCAGGCTGACATGAACTGACTACTGCATAAAAAAAACGTATCTTAGTTGGAGGCACTTGTTTGATGGAGATGTTTATTTGAGTATTAATAGTTCAGAATGTTAATTTATTAAAATCTGAGTTGATCTCTTGATAATTTAAAATGGTGACAAATCCAGTAAAAGAAACTTGAAATTAAAATACAAGTGCAAACTGAATGTAATGTTTTTAACTGTGAGGTAATTTAAATACAGTTAGCTGAACTTCATAGTGCTTTTTTAACCACTGAAGTATGACTTAAGTACATGTGTGCATGTATTTTCATAATTACCTGTTTCCAATGACTTATGGTTAAAGTGTCCTGCAGTACATTACTTTAATGTCATTATTACTGCAATCTATTTCATATTTTTACATATATATGTACTGTAATCAACAAACTACAAACCTTTGTAATGACTGAAGTTACAATTTTGTATACATTAAAACTATAAAGCAATTTAGATGTGCTTAAATATGTTAATCAAAACATCATATGTGCAGACTATTAAAAAATTAAAACACAACGATTAAAAATGTACATTAAAGTAAACCTTTACAATTTTCGAACTGTGGTGCTTAGCAGTTTATTCAGATTATTCGATTTTGCATGTGCTGAAATGATTCTAGATAGGAACACTATGAGGAATGTAAAGAACAAGACTAGAGCCTGATGGCCCTGCAGCTGTATTGTTCACTAAGCCAATCCCCTTTGGGTCACGGCAAGATCGAACAACAAGCTGAGAGTTTGGCTGCTGTTAGTTTGCTGATCTGCAGCCAGCTCAAAGTGTGTCGATCTAGTTGGATGCTTCACGATACAGGCACGTTCAAATCAAGGCCACAGCTGGTTATGGATGGGGGTGTCATTATGGGATAGAGCTATGACACACAGTCTAGCCTGAGATAGTTAAACACACACCTGACAGGTGACACCTGTCAGCGCCTCTTTTTTTTTTTTTTTAAAACGTCTCAGCGACTTCCACTATCTAATATTCACGATCACTTGAAATGTATTCACGGGAAAGTTCACTTGAAATAACTTCTGTTGATGTTTAATGACTTTATAATTGCACAGGTTAATCTGATGAATCTAACCGGAGGGGGGGGGGTTTCTTTTGACTGACCTCAACCTTTGGCATGTGTGTCAGCTGAAACAAGGATCCTAAATTTAAATTACCCTCCTGTTTCTATGGCCTCCTTTTCTCTCCACTGTTATTTAAACGTGCCAACCAACTGCCTGCCGGAAAAAAAGCATTGCATTTTATGGCATTATTTATTTGTTTAGCAGATGCCTTTATTTTGGGCTGGCTCAAAGCATGGCAACAGGCTAGTAAAACGGCAGTGCTAAAATCCAGGCGAGACTCAAACACAACGGAAAACATCAGGTACTCATTTAACGGTACTTCAGACAGGGTTGTGTCAATATGCTGTGCCATATATTTCATTACACAGATCTTGTAAATAAATGATGTTTTCGGCTCACTGCCCATTGTCTCACAAACACGCATAAACGCGCCACCCAACTCAGCCACATCTGTTAATGTTCACCGGTTAAAGTCCATCAGTCTGAGGTGAAATGTATTCAGTAAATCTGTCTGTTTAACTAAATGGGATATGGATGGTTGAAAAAATACATCCACTTGAGAGAGCTGGTATCTGTACACTATTGTCATGCTCTCATTTAAATACACATATTTTTGTAGACACATCCACATAAGAAACAGGTCAGTAAGTCAGTGGTGTTTATATGTCTGAGCAGCCATGTAATCTGCATCAGAACAGGCCCAATTATCACAGGACCCTAGTAGGGTTCAGCCTTGCAAATGTCAGACATCTTGACTCTACATCTCAGCCAAAACCATAATTCTGACTGCTGTCTAATCCAAAACCGGTCAATTGTGAAGTCTGACAAAACAAGAATTTGCCCTAATAATGCCTTTGAAATACATATGTGCACAACCATTCAAAAGGTTGAGGTAAATCAGATTTCTTTTTTGAAAGAAACTAATGTTTTTTGTCTGTCATTTTAAGATCCTGTAATGTGACACATGAGTATTAAAAAAATTAACATTTAATGTTTCTCAGTTAATATATTAAAAACTCTACACATAAGAAATTAGGAAAATGTTCATTTTAAAATAAAACTGAAAAACGAAATAAAATACTTAAAATACTTTTAGATGATATATAGTAAGTCACAGTGCGGTGTCACAATTTGAAATTGTGTGTCAACCCATTAATAGTTAATACCTTGAGCTCAAAGTGACTTGTTTAGCAAATAATTAAAATGAAATTCTAGAGGGAATGGGTGAATCAGTTAAATATCTGCCCTCTGACCTCAAACAAATTCACATGACAGTAATAACAGTGGCCTAATGGTTTGAGAACAGGAGGAGAAATGCCTCCTCCGAGTGAGAATTCTTTCAGCACATTCCCAAGAAACCCAGCTCATAGTGAAAATGATCTTCAATGCTCTCAGAACAAAGCATCCGAGACAAGACTGTCATGTTACTTCCCAAATTAAAGAGGCATCAACATTTATGACATTAAACCAATAACATTTCAGACTAACTTAAATATTCAGTGAAGTACAGTGTGTAGGAATACCAAAGTTTGAAATACTGCATGGGAAATATCCTACAAATAACCTTAAATGGTCACAAAGTCGGATGGGATAGGATAGTAGCAGGATAGAAACTGTAAAAGCATGCCCAACATGCCCAAAATAAACCCTGTTTAACAAATCCTTTACAAAATAGGCCCTTCTCCACTGAGATCTCCTGAGGTCTAGGGAATGTTCCTCCCTCCCTCAGCATCATGAAGGGGCCTGGGGCAGGTGGCTGGACGCCATGTTGGATATCCGGAGCCAGTCCAGAAACAACATGCTGATGCTCTGTACATCCGCCAAGAGCCAATCCTGAGCCAAGTCTACAAATCACATTCATCAGAAGCTGTGAAACCCAAGGCGGTGCTACCTGTCTGTTATATTCACCTGCACGCTCCAGCCAAGTGCTGCTCTTACAGATCTACCTGTAGCTATGTCACCTACACCTGTCTGGGTGTGGCCTTCTGGCACATCCCAATATGCTTTGTTTTGGGGGAGTTATCCAGTGGAGGCGGCTTTCCAGCATCACCTCAAATAACTGCTGAACAAATTCAAGATTTATGTGAGTTGCAAATTACTTAGAATGCTTGATGAGTGAACCTACTCACCCCATAAACACATCTAAGCGTGTATCTAGAACTCTGGACTAAAAAAATTGTTCACCCAAAACCTGTATGAATTTTTTTCTTCTGTTGAACACAAAAGGAGATGTGGGTTACCAAACAGATTCTGGTCCGACTGACTTCCATAGTAGGGAAAAGTCAATGGGCACCACAAAATATCTTCTTTTGTGTTCAACAGAAGAACACAATTCAGACAGTTTTTGAAAAACATGAGAAGAAGTAAATAATTTTTTTTCTGTGAACTATTCCACTTAAGTTGGTGAAAATATTCACTCTAAACCATTTGTGTTTAATCTAAATGCAAACTATAATAAGTGTTTGTTTAATAGAAGTTAATATGCAGTTATGTGTCTAAGACATTGTACTCTGTTTGCACTTAATATTATTTTATACTAAAGTGTTCTTCTTTTTCACAAGGGTATCACTCTCATTGCGTTTGTCACATTGTATCCCTCTTCCCCTACGCAGGGGGCTTCCAAAAGAGGTCAGAAAAACAAAACCATGAACCAACTCAAACACTACAAATACTATTTTTGTATATCATATGATTACTTTTCCAGTCTATCCAATTAAACTCTGAATGAACCAGTGAAGTGATTTGGTTAAAGTCTATTGAAACATTATGTTACTGATTTCATGTTTGCACAATATGTACTAAATTCTGCAACATGATACACTGTGGTTTATACTGGCTTGTCTGCACTCACCATGAGCATCCTTTGAGCATCCTACCATCTCCAAGTTCTCACATCGTCCCACGTCTTTATTTACTGAAAGCAGTGCACTTGGGATAGGAGTCTTGGTTAAATTATTAGCTGTAAAATAAACTATAATTTGAGGGAACTCCCTTTAGTGTTCATCAGTCAGTATATATCCTCCCACATCGACTCGAGACCACAGGAATATTTACCACACCATGAGAAAGACTCCGGCGGTCTGGAGTTTCTCTCAACGGCTTTTCATAACATAATACCACGAACTGATATCTATTTACTTATTATGAAACTTACTATGAAACACTTCTGCAATTTTACATATTACTGGAGTCACATAGAAATAAGTACTAAATCTGTGAAAAGCAGCATCCTTTCTGAGGCTGAATATAATAGAATTACTGGTCATGACCCCTGACCTCAAGGGGCCTGGAGCCAAACCCTGTAGACAGCAGAAGCAATGAAGCGAGGAAAGATGGGACAATGCAGCTCAAACACACCCAAAGGCACTCCAGAAACGCGACGAGCCCTTAGCCATGGTCTATAGTTACTCGCACTTTAACACTCTTTCCACATTAGACTAGCAAAAACGCAGTTCAAATCTCAAGTTTCCTTCGTTGTGGTGTCGGATCCTATTTCACCTCGTTTGTCTTTCAACAAACTCTTTCATTTGTTCATACTCTTCCAAGAAAGCGTAGGATGGTGGTTAAATGCGTGGAAGTAATCAACTAAGATCTCCCCAGAGGACTAACGCTGAACTGCTCTGCAAAAACTTTGAGATCTTGGAGCATAAACGTGATTGAGATTTGAGTCCGGGTCTGTTTCGTGTTATCGCTAATGTTTGGAAGTCGTTCAGAATGGTGGCTGGATGCTGTTAGAGAAAGCCTGGAATCTGCTCCACCGCAGCAGCAAACTCTTTCCCTCTAGGAGTCACGCTCCACTAAACCCACAGTTTGGACGGAACAAGATTGTTTAATACCATCCCCATCTCGCGCAACATGCATTCCCAGCTGAAAATAAAGAAACTATGGCTTCTCAGTTGCAAGATCTGCCATTTCTCTAGTGTGTTGAGAGTTTGATGGCAGTGGGAGCAGTATGTGGGCTTAGAGAGGCGCTGTGGAGCACTGTGGGATACTATATCCAGCGTACTTAAGAGTCTGGGAACTGCTGAGTGGACGGTGCTATTGTGCCAGGGAGGTGAGCATCATTACACATCGGTCTCACATTCCACTCCCTGTAAAGTTTGTTTTGTGATATTTGCTCACTGTGAAACATGCTGCAAGGCTCACTGTAAGTGGGTCCACAAAGGAAACACCTGCTGTCCTTACATATATACAAATGCAACACACAAACAGTCCAGTCTAGGACAGACCAGATAGAGCTATGCATTACTTCAAAAAATTTAAGGCATCTCTGAGTAAAGGTGACATTTACATAGGTGACCATTTTAAGTGAAATCCAATCTGTAAGTCCTTGTAAAGGCGAATAATAAAGTTGTGAATAAAGTCGTTATTTTTGGTTTTTGCTCACAAAAAGTAGCAGCTCCCCTTGGTGTCACTAATTGTGCGGAAATCTATCTATTATAGGCAAGTGGCTTTGATTGCAATCTTAGCTTATCTAATCAAAATGTGAAACAAATCACTATTTCACAATCAAATCAAACAGGGTACAACTACTTTTGCTTAAAATAGTGGAAATATTTTTGTCTTTCTCGAAATAACTAATTTCCGGTTACTTTACTTTACTCTCAAACAAGGGGTCCAATCCTGCTTTTGGAGGGACAGAAAGTTGTTTACATGGATATCATAATGTAAATGAGTACCTCACTGCTCTTACACGATCAGGCCTTTAATGCAAAATACACTATACAGCCACATAAAAATGAGGATGGAGCTCTGCTTCTGTGAGCCAGATGTTTGTATTGTTTCTGGATGGAGGACACATTTTGCACAGCAGCACTGATGGCCCAAGTTCCTCAGCAGCAGGGAACCATGTCTGTTTAGAGAAAAGTAGGGCCCTTTTGAGTGGAATCTCCCATCCTCTTTGGCGTCTTGACTTTAAATATTCTCAACCATACTGTTTCATGTATTTGTTTGTTCAGTGGGATCAAAAAGAACATGCATGGCTGCTCTACTGCAGGAGTTCCCAAACAGGCCGTGTGAAGTGAGGATCTGGGGAGGCAGAGAGAGAGGCAGGGACCAGGCATGGACCAGGGACACGTGACAACCATAAAGAAAAGATGCAACATTAGAAATAGTCCTCCCACAGCTTTAGAACTCAATGCCTTTGAAGAGGATGGGCCAGATAGACTGGATATAAATAAAGGGAGGAAGAGGGACAGAAGAATCCCAAACAGAAAAAATGCCTTTGTTCTCCATGTCAGACATGACAACACACTGTGGCTACAAAGTCCTGCAGTTAAACACATGAAAGTAATGCCAGACTTTCTCGGGGTGATCATGCAAATACCCGACAGCTGACTCAGTTAACCACATCCTGCTCCATCATATCAGAATCCACCGCTGCACCAGACTGGAGTGATACCATTGCGACTGCACCTCTGCGGATGCCCTTCATACTCAAATGATGCCTTCATTGCAATTATAAAATCTACAAATTTACCTTAATAGCGCCAGCACTCAAGGTACATGAATCGCACAAGTTTTTATGAAACATATGATCTAATATCACTTTGCTTAGTGATTTAGTAATAAAATCTCTCACATCAAAATGTTTTTTTTTAATTACATTTTGAAAATTCTAAAACATAATTCAGAGTCTGCTTACAGGAGATGCATTGTCTTTATCATTGAGATTATATTATGGTTTTTATGAACCAGAATTTATGGTATAATATATATATATATATATATATATATATATATATATATATATATATATATATATATATATATATATATATATATATATATTTTTTTTTTTTTTTTAAAAATTATTATACATATACATATATTAATATACATTTTTATTTTAGCTTTAATTTTAGTTAGGTACATTAACATGAGATATGTTGCATTGGCAAATGGCCTATTTTATCTAATCTAACATTTATATATATGTAGATAGATAGATGCAGATATTGATGCATATATTAGTTTCAGTTTACTATAATAACTATGAACTTTACTAATTCTAAAAAAAAAAACAATGATTATATGCTCTCTATATATAATCACTATAAACATGCCACTGACCTTTTCACACTAAACATAATAAAAGCATAGCAGCATGAGTAGGTAATGTTTAATACTTTTCATGCTTGACACATACAGAAGAGTGCAACATCATATTTCTATAATAAATTAATTGTGTAGGGTACACTAATACTGCTGACATCAATTGAAACTGCCCACATCTGCAGTCTGCTCTGGGTTATAGTGTTGACATACTACATTTGTACAATAGCAGATTTGGCCAACTGCCCAAGAGGAATTTTAATCTACTGGAGTAGGTCAGTAAGCACTCATTCACCTATGTCTCAAGCCAACGTTAAACTGTTTCACAGCAAACCGACATGGCTCACGAGCAAACTCAAACATGACATGACAGTCTGCTGGAGAATTACTTTCCTTAACTATTCCAACTATGGGAGTCAGGTAACTACACCTGATCAACGATTTTAACCTAATAGAGCATATTAAAGGCAAAATAATTAAAATAGATATAATATAAAAATACACGGGAACCATGGAAAGTGTTGTGAATGGTAACGCCGTCAGTTTTAGCTATAAGAGAAGATGAAATCGCTGTCACACGTGACCACCCACCTGAGGTGACAAGTTTGTTCAAGGTAATGGATGTTAAAAGACAGAACTGTAGCATTTGAATCACTTTGTGTATTTGCTTTGAAAAACAACCAAAGTCGCCCAAAATACAAGAAAGGACAAGAAGGGCTGTACCAATTCCCAACGTATTTCTACTGGAAAGTTTTGAGCAGATAATAAACCTACATTTCACTGAACAACAAACAAACTGTTCACATGAAAAGAGGGTGGGGTTAAGTAGGGTCGTGATGGGGATCGCAAACATTTTTAAACGAAAGGAGCAAGTTTCATTAGCAATAAGTAAAAGATTCGAAATACAATTCGAATGCCAAAGAAATAGTTTTAAATAAGCTCAGTGTATGCCAGCGTCCCAGTGTGCATGATATCTATCCTAAATTCTATGTGACATTAGTCATTTTAAGTACGGTTAAGGGGAGATAGGCAGATATAGACAATGGGACGCGACATGTTTAAATGCTAAAGACAGAGGCACCGAATAAAACACGGGAAAATAAACATACAGTCTAAACTTAGGTAGAGTTATCAGCGCATTAGTGGCTGTCAGTCATCCTCAAACTCAGTGAACAAGTTGAAACCGGTGTAACATAGCCTATTCAACATTTATCTCAAGCTTCCCCCACATTAATGAAAGCTCCCTATAAAATGATTAAGGTAAAAAAAAAACAAAAAAAACCTCCAAGTGATAGCTACACGACATGCCCGCAGATCGAAACAAAACATTATGAGCAACTCAAACTAAAAAAAAAACAGGTCACTGACTAGCCGCATCTGTAGCAAGTGCATATGAAATAAATATGTGGTTTCAAATGATGAAAAGCATATTTGATTGAGAACTAAGCTATAGTTTTGAGTTTAAATTCAGGCTCGTTTACCTGCATCTGTCGTTGTGGCGCACAGAGAGAGAAGCAGCGGCACGATCACGCAGACCGCAGTCTCCTTCAGCCGCCTCATGTTCGGGACGCGTTACCTCCACTCGAGCGCTTTATCACACAACCAGCAGATTACGACTGAGAAAACCCAGAAGCCATAAGCGTGTGTGTGAGAGAGAGAGAGAGGCAAGTGCTGCTGCGGTCCTGGTATGTAGTTGCACAAGATGGAGAGGCTTTTTTTCTCTCTCTTCGAGTATCCTCCTCTCCTCCAAGACCGCTAAGCTCTGTCCCTCTCATTCAGTTTCTGCCTCCTCTCACTCCTTTCCAAACTTTCTCCCCCGTCCCCTCCTCTCCCTCCAGTGATGCGTTTGTCTCCAGACTCCGGCGCTAAACGGTGCCTGCAGAGGACACGTGTCAGAAATTGGATGTGTTGTAACGTTGCTGCTGTAATGTATATATAACGTATATGTAACATGCATAGACACCTTAAAATCAGCCTAAACAAGCTAAGATCAATTTGTAAGCCTACTCAAAGTATACAGTGGTGGCTAAAATTATTACAACACAAGTATTTTATCAGCTCAAAAAATTATTTTAAGACCCTGTAGTGGGTCACATTTTATATTAGTTGGCCTTGAGGCTGGGTGTAAGGTGTAAGAATCGGTGGATGTTTTATAAATGTAATTGAATAAATTAATTACAGATGTAATTACATATAGGTATTTTTTTTATATAAGTACAACGTAAAATATGTACGTACACAATAAGTGCATTACCAAAGGATTTTTTGCAATAAGTGCATAGTGGTTAAGGCCACTTAATAAAAAGTGGGATCGAAATATCAGTTTATATTTGCATACATTCATACGGCCAAGCACTTCACAAAGAGATCTGATCTGATCATCATCCATTCAGTCTGGAATGACACGAAGAAACAAAACAAACTGAGACAGACTAAATCCAGAATAACTGTGGCAACGTCTCCAAGATGCTTCAAGAAGCTTTCCTGAAAAACTACATGCAAGTGCACCAAAAGCAAAAGCGGCGTAAAAAATAAATTACTGACTTAAAACCATTTTTAACTGGTAAAAATACCACCACTGTATGCATGTATATATGAGACATTTCTGTCATTCAGTTTTTGTTGTTGTTGTTTTTCTCAGCTGGGCATAAACACCTACTTTATTTACTCCATTTTTCTTCAAAATTCAACCAAATGAGTGAATAACACAGCTGCGATCAAGCCTTGAACTTCATAGTAATAAAAGAATGAGAACTTGAACACCTCTGGTCAGTTAATGAAGCGTAGTGGGAAGAATGGGAAGGTTATCTGCAGATCTCGCTTCTCTCGGACCAACAATGCACCCCGAGCAACTTCTGCAACAAGATTGTGACTCCATGATCACTCACAAGGTGGACTGCGGCCCCGGGCCCCTCCAAATGGCACTGGTATCTATCCTAACACATCATTACAATACCTAGCGTTTTATTATCTATCCACTATTCACTCTCCTGCTTAACATATCAAAATTAAACATGGCAGATCATGACATTGTGCTTTTTTGCATGCCAAGGCCGAGATGTTTGAATATAAAACAAGGGAAAGCCAACCAGGGCCTATACTTCTTTGACTATATTTCTTTGACACAGTATATCCTTATATATTGCCTGTAAAATCTGCATGGCCACTGGAGCACTTTGGCCAAAAATTCTGCTTCGGCTTTGGTTTGGACTCGCAAAATGACAAGCCTTTACGAGATAGAGCCCCCTAATTGACGATAATTAATGGAGCTGACATCACCATAACCCAGGCCACGACAGACCTTTGTGGATGAGCCAGAGCTCATAAAGTTTGAAGAGAAATAGAAGAAAGTAGGAAAAGTGATGCTCTTGATCCTCCTTGAGGGAAAAACACAGAAAACAAGACTGGGGGAAGCGTGGGACACATTATGAAACGTAACAATCTCTCTTTTCTTCATTCTCTCTCTCAGCCGTATCCTGCAGCACGACCTTGGCTTGTACATATTCGTCTTTTCACAGGAAACGCTTGTTGCTCCCAGGTCACTTTGCATGTGTACATCTCTGATTAAAATGTTGAATATTAGAAACGGCCATCAGCAGTGTGTGGCTTCTGGGAAACCCAACAAAATGAAAACCTCCGTGAAATGCAAAGAGATTAATGGCTAGTGAATAAAAGCTTTATAATAACAATCTAGTCGCAGTGATAAACCGCCCTGTGGGTGTGAAGATAAACATGGGACGGAACTGGGAAGTGCACAAAGGGAACAAAAGACATAAGAGCCTCTCAGATATTCAGATATCTTTAGAGATCGCAGCTGATCCTTTGCGTAAACTCTGTTCTCTCACACACACTTTCACCTCAGTTTAGTCGGGCTCTCATAAGTTAGACCCGCATTCCTTGTGGTTTTAGCAGATAGTTACTAAGAATGAAGTCGGGACATTTAAGCAGAAAGTGAGAAATTCCTAATTCTAATAGTGAGTTTTAGACTGATTTAGACGCTGGACAGTAGTCAAGATAGATACTCTCCAGTCTTATCTTTCTGCACCAAAGTTTCATGCCCACTCAAACTGATGGACCCTGAAGATTAATTACTTTGCATGATCACTGGTGACACAGAAAGCGTTTGTCTAAATGTTTGCAGCGGAGAGTATCCATCCGCATGTCGGAATTTGTTCTGTCAAACTGAGTCACGTGTATTTTACTTTAAACTGAGAAGTCTGTCATCGTCTGCTCTCAAATCGCTCAAAGGTCATATGACCTCCTTCCCAGAAGAAGAGTTTATTATAATGCAAAAACAGATCACTGGCTGCAACTAGCAAATAAACACAAATAAATGACATAATGACATAAAAACATAATCACAAGAATGCTGCACTTAATTGAATGCATACATGAAAGTGTAGAAATGTAGTTATTATCACACACATTTTGATATATTAATAACATATAAAAGCATGTTTAAAATATAATTTAACTGTAGTGTTATTTAATATTAAAAGTTAATAACATTTTAATGGACTATATTGCAAATACTACAAATTGTAATGAAAAATATATTTTTTAAATATGTCATATTGGTTTCAGTACAGATATTACATTGAAGTACAGTTTAGTTTGCATAAATTATTGCCAGTACATTCAGCAGTGCACTTTAAACATTTTTCAAAGACAATGCAAATAATTATTATATTAAGATGTACTCACTTTGTGTAAAACATTCTAAAGCTCAACAAATTTCATAATATATATATATCATGGTCTGAATGAAAATGCAAATTCATTCTTGCCACTAAGTGCTGTTTTTGGAGCGGTAAAAGCTCACAAACACTGCATTAAATGAAATTAACCAATCACTGGATCCTTAAACAAATCATTTGTGAGTCATTAATTAAATAAGGTAAAAATCTATACTTTATTATAAAGGAAGTGGGTGTTTTTACCTTTGACCTGCTGTTTGGGATATTTGAACCTTTCATAATCCATAAAAGGGGCACTTTAACATGCAGTTAAGAAGCTGAAAACATAACATTCAGTTCCCACTACATTTGTTCTGTGATACATACTGTGATGTTGCATACATTTTGGCTTTAAACATCTCAGTGAACAAGCTTCACTTCACTCATTTTCATACGGCCAAAAGCAGTTCTCGGACAGCAGCTCAGACAGTTGAGACTCACTTCACATACTCAATCCCTGTGCTCAATGTCCTTCATTTCGAAGGAACACGTGTATGCAACAATGACTTGGAAATTGCTGCTTATAATAAATGCATTACTCAAATTTGAGTAATTGTCTGGAAGCTGAAAGTCATCAAAACCAATGTCTCTTCAAGCCATATGTTAAGGATTAAGTTGTGAAAAGACCTCGCTGAGCGTAAGAGTGTTGATGCACGCATAATTCATGCACTGAAGGCCTGTAAGTGCTCTCATTTCAGAAATACAGAGCTTTGCATTTATATTGTGTTCATAGGCTTCATGTTGCATTTGGCACTTTCTCTGTTTGCATAAAACATTGAAATGCGACCACCTCCGTTGTCTACCCGGGTTCGTGGAACATATGGCACACCGCGTAGTAACATTAAAGCACATCTGTGACTTGACACAAATTAGTCTCATGTAGCAGTTCAGAAACTTACAGCAGATATAAGAGCTGGCAGGGAATGAAACCATTCGTGATTTCCTTGAAGAGCAACAACAGACCAGCCACCCATAGAGTGTGATAAAGAATCTCAGAGGTCTCCACATTGACTGCACTGCTCTGTCTTTCTATGTCTTGAGGTCATATCACAGACATATGTGGCACTTAAAGAGTAAAGTGCTTTTGCGTATCTGCCGCATTCATCTACACTCGTCTTCTCCTGCGGAGTCTCCACGAGTTAGTGATGGTAAAGATCAGGAGGGAACTTCAGATAAGAGAAGAACTTGCGGAATGATGCAGGTGAGGCTGCCATGACAGCATATGGAGACTAATATAATCATTAATCACAGAAAGAGAAAGTGAGGGAGATCCGAACATCTTGGAATAACAACTGTTTCCTTTTATGCTTCACAAAGGTGGAACGTGCTGGGACAGGTCAAGCAATCGGTCCAAAAGAGGAAAATATGCATCTGATGTTTCAAAGTAATAAACTGAGTGAGTCTCCACTGCTGCCAATACATAATTTGAGGGATTTCGAGGAGAAAATATGCCTTTGATATTAATCTTTTCTCTATGGGAGTCTTTTCACCCGTTGAGAACTTAATCATGTTAAATAAATCACTGCACTCTGATGTAAACGGTCATACATGGTTGTAATGTCATACAATGTATTGGCAAATTTCATTACGTAAGTTATAAGTCCAAACAAATACGGCAACCACAAAGATTTTAGTTATAAATGAGGGAAGAACATATTCTTGAAAATATTGATAGGTCCTAAATCATAGAACTTAAACATCATGAAAGGTCTAAAACTTTCTGAAACACCAACGCATCAAGATGAAGTCAAGATGACGTTTAAACAACTTTTGTGAAAAAGTGTGATTAATTCTATTAAATGTATACTTTAAATCTTAAAAGCTGATTTTATTTTATTAAATGTCATGTACTTTAAACAAATATCCGCATTTGTGTTGTCCATCATACTAAAGCAAATTTTAGTATAATATTACGTTTGTTTGACAATTTTAATTGATTTTACAAACCATATTGTGGGTGTGGGAGGAGTTCATTTATGTTTCTTCTTTTATTGTATTGTTATGATAGAAAATAAGGAATGAGTCGATACCTTTAATGCATTTGCATATTTCATATCTTTACAAAGAAAAGGTTAATATATTTTAAATGTAATTTAAATGCAACTTTATCATTTTAATTTGTGGTTACACGTATTTATACACATTTGTCGATAGAAATGACTTCAAAGTATATTTTAATCATAAATGCTTGTCAGTAGCTTACATTCAGCAGTACACTTTAACCGTATTTAAAAAAAACTTTAAAATTTAATATAAAGATGTTTTTAGGACTTAGTTAAGTGGGTAAAAAATTAAACAGTCAGCTAATTACATGCATAATATCAACCATAATACAATTTAACTAAATTGCATGCACTTAGATATCTGAAAATATTAGTCATAAGGGAAATTAAAAAAATTCAGACCAATGCATCATCTGAAAGCTGAATAAATAAGCTTTCCATTGATTTGTTATTTGACAATATTTTGAAAATCTGGAATCTGAGGGTGCAAAAAATAAATAAATAAAAATAAAATATTGAGAAAATCACCTTTAAATCAGCACAAATGAAGTTCTTAGCAATGCTAATCAAAAAGTTTTGATATATTTTTAGTAGGACATTTACAAATATCTATTTTTGGCATTTGCTACAAATATACTTGTGTAAGATTTTGTGCTCTAGGGTCACATTTAAGAATATTCAGTGGAAAGTACTTATTATTACTGAAAAACGTGCTTCTTTTTATCATGTGAAAACATTTGCACAGAAATGTATGGTAAAAAAAAAAGCAACAACAACAACACTATCTCATATTGATTTCTCATCCAATCACATAAGCGCCGATTTGACAAGCGTGCCCAGTGTCCTTGAGGGCAGAGCTGTCAAAGGCACTGCGGTGAGCTGTAGATGTATGACAGACGTTCTGTGAACTCCCACTGTTACATATCTGCTTTATATGCATCATGTGGGGAAAGATCAATGAGAGCGAGCCAGCTAAGACAACCGCTCCTGGATATATCTGCAATCAGCTCCATATGACCAATGATTTACTGACAAGCACTAATATATGACCCACATCAGATTCCCTCCAGCACTGCAGACTCTACCTCTCACTGCTCGACTAACTCCCTCAGATTAACACTCACAAATAAAACACCTTATATGTGTCATCTTATATTTAACAGCTGCCTGGAGTACTTGATTCCGATTGGTCAGTCAAGGTGTTCTTCTATCGAATATAGCAAATCGTATCGCAAATTTTGTTTGCATTAAATAAATTTTTCATCAGTTTTTTTTTTTAGTTAGCAGCTCTTCAATTCTACAATACACAACAGCTTACTGTACTTTACCGCTTAACAGCTTATTATTTTTAAAGAACCAATCGGTGTCCTTCCTAATTCCTGGGTAAGTTCCCACACAGATTTTCTCACGATCATTCATCAAGTGTCTGAGAAAAAATGTCACAGCTATTGAGGGGTCATCTTTAGGATGTAGGTTGTGTGTGTGTGTGTGTGTGCAAGGAGGTGGTCTGGATTGTGCTGAGACTCTACCTAGGTGTAGATTTGATTAGAATACTGTAAACAACTTACAAGCCCAGAAAACACCTGAAATTGCTCAATTAAGCATCTTTAATGTCATTAGTTTTATTTTCCGACAGTGCAAGCACCCAAAGCTCGAAGATGCGCAATTATAAACTACTTAATGCAGGGGAAAAAACAGTCACAGCTTCTCAGTGTAATTGCAGTGACCTCATAAAAAGACAATTAATACCTCTTAAAGAAGAAGAAAACATTCGATTCTCAGGAAGAGGAGGAGCAGGTTTCCTGTAATGAAGCACAGTTAGTTCTTAATGTGGAAAAAGCCTGCTGTAAGAAGCCGGTTTGGGTGGAGGGAGGAGTTCTCAGTGTGGTGTTTATTTTGATGATTACCAGCGTGACGTTGCCTGGAATCATTAGCATGCAGGATCAATTTTTTTAATGAGCCAGTAAATCAATGAACACTTCCAGACTCGGATGCGCTGCTGTCTTCCATCCAGTGTTTCGTTTCTCTTCGTCCGTCTGCCCACTTCCTACAGCTTTTCATTCTCTTTCTTTCTTCTGTTCTTCTCTGCGAGCCCGTCTCCTCCTTTTATTAAAAGGCACATATTCTTTTGCTTTCTCGTCATCCTTCCCTTTTCTTCCCCCTGCTTTTGTGAAGTTTGCATTCCACACCTCCTCAGCAGACAGCAAACAAAAGAGCAGAAAGCAGCACTCTTGACCTGCAGCAAACATTCTTGTGAATGTGTCTGTAACCCGCCTCCAGCTGCCCAGAGAGAAAGAGCCTGCAGTCTATACAGTGGGCACATAAGAACTATTTCTCACTCAAAGAACAGTTTCACATCTAACTTAATTAATCGGCTGCAAAACCAACTGTGAATAGTAAACATTTCAAAGCAATAGTAATCATTTCATTCAGCGTGTGAAGATAATACTAAAATCATTCAAAGTGAAAAAATATAAATTAAATAACAACATCCCATCTGAATCAGCAAATAGATCAGATGGAATATTTCATTTTACATTCATTTAATTTCAAATGTAATTTAATTAAATTTTACTTTCACATTTTGTTTTAATTTATAAATTTTTTTATTTCATAAATATAGTTACTTTTCATTTCATTTAACTTTACATTGTATTTTAATTTCTTTAATTTACTTTTATTTAATTGTATTTCATAAACTGATTTATAGTTAATTTAAATGAAAATTTAATTTGACATTTTACATTTTACAAAATATTTGTAGTTTTTGTTTTACTATTACGTTACATTTTGTTTTAATTTATTTATTTAATTTTATATTTTTTATAATTTTATTAAATTAAATAATAAAATAAATATAATAAATAAATAAATATTGGGATATGTTACAGTTAAGCTGAATGAAAAAAGAAAAACGCTTTGGCTAAAAAGGTTCCATCTACAGATGAAAAAATAAATAAAAAAAATCTGTCATCATCTACCATTATAGTGCTCAAAAGCTTTTTCCCTCTGGAACAAAACAGCAGTTATCACTATGATCATGTCAAACATGCTTTTTTCTACACAATAAAAATAGCTGTCAAGTTCACTTGGACTTTTTCTTGTTTTTTAATAAGAAAATTATATATTATGTTGAGATTTTAACCTCGGTCTCAACGCTCAATAAATAAAAACCAGACCCATGCATCTGAAACATCTAAATCAAAACGTGTTGTTTTCTTTTGTCATTTCTTATTTCATCTAGGAAACAAGTGAGCCAAGGGGGAAAAACTGCATGATGTCAGTGTGCTGGACCGGTTTGTGGGAATCCATCTTCACAGACAGGAAACCAGAAGAGCCACTGAACTGCAGTCACAGGCGGGAGATAAAGGGTCAAATGTCATGTCCAGATAAGACAGTCACACAAAGTAAAAAGAAAAAAAAATATATAATGCATTCTAAATTCAAGCTCTGCATTAAGCTGACGTGGACACACAGCGAGAAAGAACTGCGCATGAAAGCAGCCAGAAAAAGAGAGTGTGTTTTAGGACAACAGCAAGCAGAGGCCTGTACTGCTGCTTATTTATTCAACACACACTCTCCTTTTCTCTTTATCCCTCTCTAAACCTGTGTAAGATGCCAGAGTGATAGCTTAGAGGCTAAAATTCCCTCCCCGGCACTCATCCTCATCCATTTAACACACACTCACTCACACACACCTGTCTACTTTCTCCAGAAGCAGAGGAAAGGCACAGCAGGGAGCCTCATACATAGCCATCCGCTCATCTATCCTTTTCCCTTATTCAAATTCAGATGCGACTGATTAAATCTGAGCAAGGAAAATCTAAAAGCTAAATTCACCAAAACAATTAACACCGTGTCATTTTTCCCACACACACACACACACCAATAAAGCCCACGTTGATATGTCAGCTAAAATTACTAGTGTTGCATTTTCTCCATTTGCGTAAACTATAGATTGAGAAACAAACTTCTCCACTTCATATATCTTATTATTATTAACATCTTAATTCATTTGTTGACCAGAAACTGACCACAAATGCCCTAAACATTTGTCAACCATTATTTTGGTATTATTATTATTATTATTATTATTATTACTAATAAACACTGAAAAGAAAACAGTGTAGAAACTTTCATTTGGAAATTGCTAGGACGTTTCACAAATAATTACAAATAAAAGATTTAACGCACATTATAGTCATCTCTTTATTTACAACTTCAAAAAAAGATTTATAGTATTTTTTATTATTATTTTTTAAATGCTTTTGTCATTTTATTAGTCTTTTTTCTTCTATTGTATATATTTTATTTATTTCTCATTTTAAACCACAAATAAAACTACCAGGCTTATAAAAATATATATTCAGTCAGCTGCCAGGGTTACAATTTGAACTTTTAAGTTTAAGCTTTTCGTCCAATATTTAAATTTTCTTTGATATCAGCTTTATTTCAACAACCAAAAACAATTTTGTAACAGTTTTAGTCAACAATAGCAAAACCGTTGTCAACTGCCGAAACAGAGTAAGCATATTTCTTTGTTTGCAAGTGAAAGTAGGACAATTCACAACAAAGTTCGTTCCAGTTGATGCGGTGTGGCCTAAAATATGAATACTGATTTATATGTGAATACTGAACCGCTCCATTCCCAATTTTGTGGTGAACTTGTGGGTTTTGTGGCTGCACGGCTAAACTTGCGTCCAGTGTGTAACTCTGTCAGCGTGTAGGATGAGGGCTGATCCTGAGAGGGCTGGAGCAGGCCAGGAATCCATGCTGGGAAAACAATGCCGGCCCTCAGGAAGAAACTTTAAAAGGCCTGACAGAAATCAATAACTACAAACGGAGAGGCCTGTGGCGTATCAGATCGTTCTGTAAACAAACCGAGCCTCCACACAGCAGATATGCAAAGCGTCAAACTCCATCCTCCCCATCAACCCAAGCTAATCTGTTATGCTAAGAGTCATAGAAAACTGCAGAGCGGATCTTTTCTAGTCCGTGGCTGTGCGACTGGCTCAAGTTAAATATTTTACTTTTTCATACTTTTTAAATATAAAACTTCGTTTGTCGGTCTCATTTCGGCTTTACAGCCTTGCAGCTGTGGTCACAACAGCATGTCCAAACACGCGCGACCTCCGCATTAGCGCTTTTCATTCTTAGCATCTGCACTTTGACACCTCTCAAAAACTCCAAACTGCGACTCACCTAACTAATCTAATCCTCTGCCAATAAAATTGCTTTAAACAGTTCTCAGAAAAGGACATTTGTGACTGTATATTTAGTTCTGACCCTGTTCTACCTTTGTCAAAGAGAAAAACACTTACTTTCATAGAGATTTATTAAGGAAATATGTACTTGTGAGAACTAAATATAATATTTTCATGCATCTATGTTAATTAGAATTAAAATAAAATGTTTTATAGTTCACAGAAGGACTGAAGTACATTTTTATGTCATCTCATAGTTAATATTATATATATATATATATATATATATATATATATATATATATATATATATATATATATATATATATATACATACAGTATATATATATATATATATATATATATATATATATATATATATATGTCTCATGAAAAGCAGATACACGCCAAAGTCAAATTTTGCATATCAATCAGATCAGGTAGTTCTCAAAATTCTAAAACATATTACATTATAAAATACAATATTCTATCATCTGCATGTTAATCATCTGTTATTTTCAAAAATACTTTTAAGGCTTGAATTACACTAGCTCATTCAACCCAGCACAGTTTTTCAAGTGACTCAGAGATAGAATGTGATATCCAAATGATGGGTTATGTATTATGTATTATGTAAATCAGATGAATCCAGACTAGATTCCTATGGTGACTTTGATTTTACAAGCATGACCTGCATCATTATCTTTTGTTTGTCCTGGAATAACATTTGTGTAATCCTAACTATTAACTACCCTACAATCAGATTGAAATAGCTCATATGTTGAGAACGTTCTCCAAGCCCCAGTACTAAACCTAACCCTAAAATCTGACCGTTTGATTGTACTTTCATGTTATCGCTTATAGGAGGTCTATAGGTTTTGTTTATACACTTCTGAAGCTACTTTTATACCTATGCTTCAAGTGCACTTTTCTCCACTACATCCCAACCTATTGTATGATTCTGAACGTAATAAAAGCTGCTCGTGAAACAGGATAACAAGGAGATTAAGCAGATGATAGATGCGTCACATGAGCTTCATGACTGCATCCCAGCCTCGTATGGGAGCTGCTGTGTCCTGAAGCGCTGCGCTGAACGATGCAATCAAATACTCGGAGGTCATTACAGCTTATGAGCTGCCCACACATCCACGACTTCAGTTATTGTCTCAAACAGACCAGATCTTTTCCTAAAGACCATATAGTTATAGACTTATTTCACTTGCATCTTCTGGCAAATAGCATACAAATATTCAATCAAGGACCAACAGATTATAAAAGCAGCCTCTATGTGGGGGTAATGAGGCCATCACCCATCCCTGATTCATATGCATAAACATTAACATCATTTTAGCCGTGCTTTTTTTGTATCGTATCATGCAACTTTTAACTTTTATTATGCTTTTAAGAGACTCTAGTCCAGTGAATGAAAAACCTTAGGCCATGATCTCAAATCTTAGGTCTTAAATATTTGGACCGGGGTTTTATAGAGACTTGGGCAAACTCTTCTGACTTTAGACTTCTACAGTGACAACAGAAAACCCATAGCAACCACCTCACAACAACACCTTAGTAACCATCCACAACACGATCACAAGAGTAGGCTATAGAAAGCCCCTGGCAAACACCCAGAGCACATTTGCATCACTGTGGCAAGTTTTAAAGAAATTGACACAGTCAAGCATGATTTGTAGCTTCTCTTAATAATCTGGTTTTACTGTAAAATTCTCAATATGTTGTCATGGACACCATACTGTTGGTTTATATAATTTAATTCACTTTATGCCTTCATCGCCTATTTTTTGTGTAATTTTTCAAACGTCTATTAACATTTTCTTAAATTATGAAAATTCATTTTAAAAATATGAATTGTTACACTTAAAATAAGTTTACTATTCACTGTGTGGAAATTACGCATGATTGTGCATTATTTTTGGTTTGTCAGAAACCATGTCATTCCCTGGCATAATTTTTGATCACGACCAAACATTTCTAGGCGTCTTTGGGGAGGAAATGTCTATTAAATTAGTCACCCATCGTGGAATGTCATGGGAGTTAAAGCCGCGTGTGTTGTACTAAGTTTTACCAGCAGGTGGCGGTACAGACTAATGCAATTACTAAGAAAAGAAGCTTTACTCACTTATCAGTGTAGAAAATATTCGTGGCAATTATAAACAGTCTTAGATAATACTAAAAATAAAATGAACGCGCTAAAACAAAACATATAACAACGATAACTTTTTGCGTGGAGGGCAACATCAAATAGGCATATACTGGGGAAAAAAAAATGAATTCATTAAGCAATTTATACACAATATACACTGCAGCATTTTAAAATCATGCTCTCTCTCAGTACACTGATTAACAGACCAGAAGGCGCGAAGTAATGACTTAATTAAATAGGCTTAATTAAACTGTTTACTTTTGATTGTTTTTTTGTTTTACTTGTTTTATTTATTTTTTCTCGCCTTAGACCCCCCGCCCCCTCCCCAAACACACACACACACACCTCTCTCCCCTTTGCACCCACAGCTCCCAATGCATCCGACTGCGTTAATCTGTTTGTTTTTGAAAGCAGTACAGTAAAGGCTGATGCTCGCGTAAGTAAGCATGCGTGTTTACGTCCTCCTTTAACTAATCGATTCTGTCTGCCATGTGACCGCGTAACCCGCTCACATGAGCGCCGAGTTGCATGATCCGCTTTAAGTTTTTTAAAGTCCGCTGCTTCAAGCTCGCGGCTGACACGGGAGTTGCCATGGCGAGCGGCGGCGAGCAGAAAGTGGTGCTGATCACCGGCTGCTCCTCTGGGATCGGACTGCGGATCGCCGTGCTGCTGGCCAGAGACGAACTCAAGCGTTACCATGGTAAACGCGCTCATTTGCGTTCTAATTCCTTCAGCGCTCGAACATTCTATTTTCGCTTAGGCTGTTTTCGGGAACGTCCACGGGTTCTAGAACTTTACGCGCGTGCTTGCGGTCGCTATTAATCGATAGTGTCGCGTTGGGCATTTTCATTACATAACGCCGCTGTGTAGGCTGCTGTTGGAGAATTCGCTTGTCTCTTCATCCCCCGAGCGCAAGATTATACATTCACTTTTTTTTTTCCTTGCTAAACCCAAAGGCTCTTTATTATCATGTGAAAGCGCAGTTTCCAGGGTACGGCTCCGCAAGGATACCGCTTGCCAGGCGGAGATCATAAAGAGACTGCCAGTTCTCTTTCAAGTGACTTCTCCAGTACAAAGCTCCCTTTATGGCTGTGAATTGTAGACCGCTGCCCTGGTTTAGTGCCGTGTCTAATGCGCCCATAGTTCACACACTGGAATGAGTGTTGGGAGAGGGACAAAGTTTGAGACCTGTACAAGTGAGGGCTCTAAAGCGAGGGTCGTCTGAAGACTTCATCTGGGGCAAAACCATTGGACGTTGGTTATTTCCTACTCGGCTACATCCAGAGACTCGTTAATGTCAATCAAATACAGTCCGTTTGGTTTACGGCAGAGGTCATGAGGCCCTTGGTGGATTGAGAGATATAGTAGCACACTAAGTGACACTTTTAGCTTTGGTTAGTTATCACAGTCATTTTTACACAAAGTCCCACATTGAAGTCCCCTTGTTTTACTCCACGAACGGGACGCTTTTAAAAAAGTTAAAACGAAGACGTTAAAACGGAACAATATCGGAATAGGAACTTTTCCATTCGAGCCCACTCCTTTGGTTCTTTTTCATCTTTTAAATGAATTCCGTTTGAACTCTGTTCTCATTCGAAGAGCATTGCAACAGTTTTTCAGAAAAAAAACAAAATCCTCTGAGATTAAACATTTCATTGGTTCTGGTTATAATGAGGAGCAGTGATATATGCCAGCTTCAAAGAAGCCAAAAAAAATCCAATTACAAGAGAGAGCGGCTCATTCAAGAATGTTTAATCTGCCTCAAGACTTACTCCGAAACAACAGCTTTAACAATGAGGCGCTTGTTCTCGCAAACACATTTATGTTGTGGCCTAGTTTGGCCACACAGGCTTTGTGTGTCGTAAGAATTAATTTCTTCTCTCGTCAAATCCAGCTTACGCTTTATAAATGCATCTGGTTTAAGCGGACAGGAATGCAGATTTCCTAGCAGCTGCGTCTCCATCATCACCTTACAGATGCGTTACAGTCTACCCGTGCTAACCGGTTCTTGTCAACAGCAGCTGGGCTGTGACTGATCGTGGATGCTGTCTGTTGACAGACTGCAGTAATCTGCCGAATGAATGACGCTTTAACCCTATGATCCGCTATGAAGGCTGCTCAGCTTTATCTGTAAAATCAGAGATGATTTAATCAGCAAATCAAACATCAATATACTCAGGGTGCGGTAGTGTCACGGAGACAGACGCTGTTAAAGTAATGCCCGACAGCGTCAAATAAGCAAATGCTGAAGTTCAAACCGAATAATGTAGTTATTGAGTTACTGAATTATAAATGAGGACCGCAACAAAGTAACATGTAACACGACAAGGCAACGTATTACAAGCTAGAAAAGAGATGAGTGGGAAAAATAAAGTTTTTTTATGTTTTTGAAAGAAGTCCAGCATGCTCTCCCTTTTAATCAGAATGATATTAAAATAATTATATTAAAATAATTTAACTGTTTATTTATTCCTGTGATGCAAAGCTACATTTTCAGCATCATTACTCCAGTCTTCATTGTCACGAGATCCTTCACAAAACACTCTGAATTGCTTCTCAAGATATAGATGCTATTGTTATTATTAATGTTAATAACAGTGCTGCCTGATATTTTTGTATGAACCGAAAGGCTTTTTTTTCAGGATTCTCTGATGAATAGAAAGCTTAAAAAAAACAGCATTCGTGAGAATATAAATATTTAGTAAATATCTTTATATCTGTCATGTTTGATACATTTTTGCATCCTTGCCAAATACTTATTTATATTTAAATGATAGTGCATGTCTTTATAATGATCACTGATATCACACGATGACTATGTCTAATGATTTTATAAGGATAGCACTGATTACTCCAAATCCAACTAGAAGAATTACAGATGAATGATGTTCAGAAAGCTTATTATTACATCTGGGATTGGCACTTGATTTAGGTCAGTGTCCCCTCAGGTGTTCAAAGTGCAAAGTGCGTTAATGTTAATCTCTCCAGCTTATCTTTCTGCCATAGTTTAATTAAGCAACACTTACCACTGATTAGATTGAGTGCTTTGTTTGGGTCAGCATATATGTCGGGGCTAAAAAAAGATGAAAGGGATCAAATTAAATCTAACTGCAATCACCTCTGCGGTGATTTTAGGACAAAGCGTCTTAAGACTCAACTCAAGTCACCTTTATTATTATTATTAGAACGCTATTACCTATACAAACTGTTTTAAAGTGGCTTCACAGTAATCAGTGATGAAACAGCAGTTTTAGTAGTAATTATTGAACTGTTTTGTGCATTTCTCAGTTGCTTTGTTGATGATAAAATGGTTCTCTGTCACTTGTCTTAAAGTTATTGCCACTATGAGAGACCTGAGAAAGAAGGACCGGCTGGTGGAGGCGGCGGGTGACACATACGGAAAGACCTTGACGCTGCTGTCCTTGGATGTGTGCAGCGATGACTCAGTCAGGCAGTGTATTGACAGTGTGAAAGACCGCCACATCGACGTTCTCAGTGAGTGCACTGTGCCTTTGACCTCTTAGGCTTTGTTCATATACTGCAGGGGAAATCTGGAAAACTGGGCTTGTAAAAAAAAAAAAAAAAGAAAAAACACTGGTCGCAATAGCAATGAGACAAGGTGTAACTACAAGAATTTAGCAAAGGATGTTTTGCCATTGATTGTGTTTCATTAGCATTCGTTATTGCAAACAATAAAATATGCTGAAACTGCGGGTACAGTTAAAGGGATGGTTCACCCAAACATGAAAATTCTGTCCTCATTCACTCACCCTCAAGTGGTTCCAAACCGGTTTGCCTTTATTAAAACAAAAGAAGATACATTTAAAAATGGTGGTAAACAAACAATTATTGGTCGCCAATGACTTCCATAGTATGGAAAAAACTGGTCAGTGGCTCTTCGTCAAAATATCTTCTTTTTGTGTTCAGCAGAACAAAGAAATTTGCACAGATTTGGAATGACTTCAAGGTGAGTTTTCATTTTTGGGTGAACTGTCACTTTAAGAGAGCATTGTAGACTTCCAAAAAGGCATTGACTTATGGGTTCATGTCAGTTATCTCTCCTTGTTTGCTAAAATCTAACATATTTGATATGACCTTTAACATCCTAAACTTGTATTCCCACTTAGAATACTTAAAGAAAAAAAAAAAACTTATTACTGAAATGACATTGATAATATAACAGTAATAATAAAGTTTACTTAAATGTAGTTTAGTATGTCAACACATCAATTGTTTTTACTTTTTAAGCACAACTTGTACATTATTAGAACTTCTAATAATGCACATTACTGCACATTATTAAAAGCTGCACTTTTTTTTAAATTTACGCAATTGTTAAACGTTATAAGGTGTACTCTCTTTAATTGCACTTACATTCATTATCTGCAAGTATTTGTTTATTAGTGCTGTCAAGCAATCACAATTAAACACATCCAAATTATTATATCTTTTTTTGGGTGTGCACTGTGTATATTTATTATGTATAAATACACACATATACAGGATATATTTAGAAAAATATTTACATGTGTATATTTATATTATGTATAAATATATTTCTCTAAACATATTTCTCTTAAAAATATATACATACATGTGTGTGTATTACACAATAAATGTGCAAAGTACACACACACACACAGTCATTTTATAAACCTTCCTTAGAAAAACGCATTACCTGTGTGCATCTTAAGACGAACAAAATGCATTGACATGTTTTACGGTCAGTCAATTTTTTTTTAAAGTTAAAACAGAGATTGGTTATCAAAGGCGATGGCCTTAATGACATACATATGCAGTCCTAAGATTATACAAATCATGCCGTTAGTTAACAATAAACACATTAAAGCAGTGATTACATGATGTGATTACAACGGTCACATAATGACCACCTGTTGTTTTTAACGAAACACCTATTGTATTATCCAGTCACATGACGAATAAAAGAGACACGCAAATCCTATTTGACTGTTCAGACTCGAACGCATTAAGAAAAAACTTTAATAGGATTTCGAACAAGCCCACGTTCGAAGGCTTATACAAATTGGATTTCATATGTTTTTAGCATGTCCAGACTACAAAAAAAGAAATTGAGTTGGACAGAGCAAATAAAATATTTTCTAAGCCTATAAACACCACCTTCTTCAGCCGAGGTACGAACTGTTGAGTGAATTTAATGTAACATAATTTGAGAATTAACATTACAGGCGAATAGATAATTAGTAAATGTGTTTGCCGACTAATATTATTTAAAAGATATGCAGTCACCATAGATGAACGCTGGCCTAGAGCATAACCACCCTTCCTTCCTCTCTGATTTTCCAGTTAATAACGCAGGTGTGGGTTTGCTGGGCCCTGTGGAGAGCATCAGCATGGACGACATGAAGAAAGTGTTTGAGACCAACTTCTTCGGAACTGTGCGCATGATAAAAGAGGTCATGCCGGACATGAAGAAGAGGCGAGCCGGCCACATTATCGTCATGAGCAGCGTAATGGGCCTGCAGGGTAGGAAGACTGACTGAAAACCTTCTGTGTCACACAGCTGAATGCTGGACAGTCAGAGCCCTGGACAATAGAGCCATTCAGAGTTCTGCACTTAGCTGAAGAGCATTATGACAGACAGATATGGCACATATGGTTTGGGCAGCAGAACAATGGCACGATCGCTGAATATGTCTCTGTTGAACTCATCTGCAGGTGTGGTATTCAACGATGTCTACACGGCCTCTAAGTTCGCCATCGAGGGCTTCTGTGAGAGTATGGCTGTGCAGCTGCTCAAGTTTAATGTGAAGTAAGTGACCCAGAGTCTTTTGATTGAGGGCCTGTGCATGTCGAGACAGGAATTCTTAGAATTAAAAAGTCGAAAACAAGGGTTTATTACCATAACAATATATTTTCATTAATATTATTTGTTTATTTATTTGTACCATCCCCTATTGAAACTCAAAAAATCATCATGAGTGATGCTTCAGGCTATGAGTTAATAATATTTAAATAAATTAATTATTTTAAAATAAATGCTATCTAAATTTTTTATTCTTATATATATATATATATATATATATATATATATATATATATATATATAGCATTAGAATTTTTGCTATAATTACAGCAGAAGTATTAGAAAATATATCTCAACTAGAAAATTGATAGCAAGTTAAATAGAAAGAAATGGCAACCTACACACTGAGTTATACATTAAATTTGAGAAGGAATGACAAAACCGGTATTATCTTTATTTTATTTATATCTATGGAAAATTAATGTATTCAGTAAGTATAGAGAGGCCTTTAAATGTTGTTTTTTAGAAAAAGGTGACTTTATTCTTAACTTTATGAATTTACTCTCATTAAAATGCCTGTAAAATTTATTCTAAAAATTAATACGTTTATTTACAAGGTACCGAAAACCTGTTGTGCTTATCAGAATTGGTATAAACAGGCTTATCTTATTGTCATTATAGTGTGCTCTGGTGCTTATGTAGCCTTCCTTCTATACTCCCAGACTCTCTCTGATTGAGCCAGGCCCTGTGCATACAGAGTTTGAAACAAAGATGATGGAAGAAGTGGCCAAGATGGAATACCCTGGAGCAGATGCGGACACAGTCAGATACTTCAAAGACGTATACATACCATCGTCCATCGATATCTTCGAGGCACTGGGACAAACCCCTGACGACATTGCAAAAGTATGTGTCGCTGCTTAACTTCAAACATATAAACGCTATAAATTCAATGCATTGAAAACAAGCTCTAATTGTCCTATGCTACTTTTTAAATCTCCGCAGGTTTTCATTTACGCACTAAACCTAATACCGTTATTCTCTTTTTAATTACTCACAATCCAGTGCACCAAGAAAGTGATTGAATCCAGCCGACCCCGATTCCGAAATCTGACCAACAGCCTCTACACACCTATAGTGGCCATGAAATACGCAGACGAGACCGGAGGACTTTCAGTGCACACTTTCTACAACCTGCTCTTCAACTTCGGCTCACTTATGCACATCACCATGAGCATCCTCAAATGCCTGACCTGCAGCTGCCTGCGCAGACGCACCATCTCTCCTGACTGAAGAGGGCAGCAGTGAGGACACGCTCTCCCAATTCCCTCAGTTTACAGCAGAACGGACGCAAATCAAACACAAGAATATGATACCTCAAAGGAACGATCCACATTTATACACATCTGCACACGAATAATTTGGAGGTTTTCACTTAATCAAGTGAGTTGCTGTCAAAGCAGACATCGTTTTAAAAGAGTAAACTGGTTTAAGTTATTACAGTGATTGTCTGTTTTGGAAAAACTAGTTTATAAATCAAACCGTACACCATGACGGACCATTCAAAAAAGCTAATTGTGATGCTTATGATGGCCATGATTCAACTGAAAAAAGAATCACGTAGCTGCCTTTATTTGTGCTAATGATTTACAAGTAAATGTCTGTTTAACTCTTTCCCCGACGTTGACGGAACTTTCCAGCTTTCTGTGTTTTTACTGTCGTATGGTAGGAGGCACTATTAAGACGTCTTCCGAAAGAGTACTGGATGTCTGGATCAAAACACGACTGCCAGAGACACATCTGAGAGTAGACAAGTCTGAAGCTCAGAGGGTAGAGGACTGACGCATTGCTGCTGCCTGACTGCTGAGGAGTCACAATATAACAACAAACTTGGGAATGCTGAACACTACGCTTAGGTACTGAGAATATAGTAAATGTGGGTGTTGTGAGGAACTGGGGTTTTTGACCAAAGGTCTGCATGGGTACAGAAATGGCAGGGAAAGTGTGGAAAAGGGAAAGAGTTGGGGGGGGGGAGGGAGAAACACCCAGCATTGGGGAGTCAGAAAATGCATGAGGAGCGAAAGAAACATACGTTAGAAGGAAACGTTTACCTGATTAAAGTAGTGAAAACCATTAAAGGACAGATCTGAGAAATGAAATGTGCGAGGATTCCAGGGAGATGAGAACTTGCTAATTGAATGTAACATTAAAGTTGGAGAAAGAAAGGTGGAAATTTGGCAAACGTTGAAAAACGTAAGGTGGTCAGATATGGGGAAGAGAGAGATTAGTGGATGCAGGGGGGGGTTCCCATTAATGTAAGGGAACTGGTGGAAAACCTAGATGTGAGAAATGGCGCAATGTACAAAAAGTGCATACAGAAAAAAAAAAAGTGTAAGAAGAATGACGGATAACCTTTATTAATTCAATTTAAGGGGAAGAGATCTACGTAAGGACGAGCTCTGTTTTTAAAGACCTATTAAATGTTTATTGTAAAAATAATATTCGTTGTGCTGATTTATTTGATTCTCAATTGAAATAACAATACACAACGTGACTGTAAATAATACAGTCAGTGAAACGTGTCTTGTTTTATCTGGGGGGGAAAAAGAACGGAAATCAACAGAATATCACTTATACTGCATAAACCCTAAATGATCAGAAATGGTATCGAGCCAGTAGCGATGACAAGAAATTGATATTGGTATCAGCTGCAAAAATCCTGATCAGAGAATCCCTAACTGTGGAGGAAATGACAGTGCGACTTAAGAGGAGGAGACACAGCAGAAGAAAAGTTATCATATGTTAGATCAGCTGAGTTGGCCAGACAGGAAAAAGATAATAAAGAGACCAAGGGAAAGCAGAAGGACAGCAAGATAAGAGGAACGCAAGGATAAAGAAGAAGAGACTGATCACTTTCATTGCAGAAGTAATGCATGCGATGTCTGAAAGCAAAACAGATGTGACAGGTTTGAAGTGGGGGGAGGTAAATGAACTTAGGATTTTAATAATACATAAAGTGTACAGCGATTCAATTTTGCTAATCTTGCAACCAAATGTGAAAAGTTTAACAGCTAATCAGCAAGCATTAGAAGAGAAAAAAAAAGATTAAAACCTAAAAGTTTTAAAACCTAAAAAGTTAGATTTTGTTTATATGATTTTGCCAGGTAAGACTTAATCATATTATTAATCATGATGGAAAATAAATGTGGGCTTCTTACACTCCCTTGTGGAGTCCCATTTTCTACAGTATATCGATATGACAAGACTTGACCTATACCTGTATCATCGGCTGTTTTAAGAAACGCATGACTTATTATTTTAATTGAATTATATTCATCATAATTTAATTTCTTGTTTAATAAAAATTTTAGGCACAAAAGATGACATGCATTCAACGTTTTGTTTTCTTTAAGTAGTGCCTAGTGCTCTTGAGTCCTTAAGAACTTAAAACTGCAAATGTTTTTGCAAAGTGCAAAATATTAAAGATGATCTAGCAGGTGCTTGTCTTTACAGGATGGTTTAGAAAAAAATAAATAATTTGTAAATAAATATTTTAGATTACAAAGTGTTTTTGTAATTAAATACACTGGAAAAGCCCCTCCAAACTAGACTAACACTGTAACCTGCTCATTTTGCTCTGAAAGCGTGTAGTTTGAAGTGATTTGTTGCATATTTGACTCGCTCTGATTACTACATGCTATTTTTTTACGTGCCTCGTTCATTTTCTTTACTCCTGCGTCTATAATCAGCTGCTGAGCTTAGAACAACATAACACTGACTCCAACACTGGAAACACCGAGGAAACAGCCACAAAACTGTTGCGGTACACTCAACATCAGCAGAGGACGGACATCTGCTTTGAACCAGCAGAGGGCGACAGAGTACATTAGCAAATAAAGAAGCCCTATACAGAGGAAGCGTGCTTTTTAATTACTATGGGTGCCGTATCCTACTGAAGTTGTGTCCTGCTTAGTCCCTCAAAGGCTTCTACGACTCCTCCTCAAGGGTGAACACTTGACTGAGACAGACTAGTAAGTGTGCACGGCTACTTCATAAAAGTTTCAGGCCTCGCACTGTTAAAAATTCTTTCATTAGCGGAATATAAAGTGACTATCTACACTTTGATTTTTACACCTTCAAAATATGCAAAATGATGGAAATTAAGAAACCTGTAAATTGAGACCGGACTTGATTTACTTGATTAACAGCCTTACAATGCAGCTGAGAAGTATTGTATGGCTGCATTCAAAATCACATCCTTCCATACATAATAGGCAAAAACAGTATGTGAAAAGAGTAGTATTAACAGTATTCATAAAACAGTAATTACAGATTACCTGTATGACGTGCTACTTGTTAGGGAATTCTGAAATTTAAGGACGCTTTTTGTGAATGCAGCAACACATCTGACACTTTAGGTCACATGACACCATGATGAATGCAGTACCATCCGGAAAACATTAATACTACATACATAAATCCACACTACATAAAACCTACTTTTTTCAACAGACACAAATTACTTACTACTCTGTACTTACATTTAAATTAAGCATTTGATACAACGCACTTATTGTGTACATACATGTTTTTACATTGTACTTGTAGGACTATTTAAAAAAAAACTTGCATGTAATTAAATCTGTTATTTTTTTTTTTTGAATCCCTTATACATTAGCCCTACCATTTCTAATCACAATTACAATTATGAATGGCAAAATTACATAATTGTTCAATAAGGAAAAAATCTTGTGTTATTCTGAGCGCTTAAGAGGTGTTTTTTTTCTTGTTATCTTCTTGTAATTACAGTTTAGTTACAGTTTAGCATGCATATTTTTCCGCTTTTCTTTTTTTTTTATTTGAAGAAGAAACCAATCCAAAGAAAAGCTGACATTTGAGGCTTAGTACTGTACCATAGAAAAGTAATCAAAGTTTTTCAACTTGTGTATTTTCATTTAAAAATATGACGTAGTTGCTTTAAACAATGATATAAACACCATTCAGTGTAAATTGTGTCATTCCTAATTAATATTCGCAATTACAATTTTAAGCAAATAATCATCATTTATGATTTTTGTCATAATCATGCGGCCCTTACTATTCTTTATTATGAATATACAGAGTACGGGAACCCCTTCAGTCCTCCGTGCGTGAATTTTAGTCACTATGCAAGGACGACAAACAAGAAATGGGAAAATTCAGGAAACAGAAAGTGAGAGCAAAAGATGCAGAGAAGAAGCGGAGAGTCACCAAAATGAGCGCACAAGTACATTCCGACGCATTGCAGATTGGACAGCGCACACCCGGCCAATGATATGTTGATGGATATAAAGAGGTCATGGCCTAGTCCCCATCCGCCACCCTCCCTCGGCACCCCCAGCCCTCTCACACACACACTGCTTTGTGCCGAGTGAGAGAATGTGACCTGGTTCCCATCCCTGAGGAGCTGTGTTAATGACAAACTCTTCAGACAACATTGAGCATCCCTTTGGCCTCCCCCACCAGCTGTCCCTCTCAGCCGCAGCACCACCTTCGGCACGGCGCAGCTCGCAGACGGCCCGCGCAGAGCCCATCCGTCCTACATCCGGCAACACGCAAGCACGTCGTGGCTTTATAAACGCCTGGAAACGTACATCACGAATGCATTCACGTATCAGCGACGGCAGACCCTTCTGTCTGCCGCAACAAGTCCAAGAGCGCGCGTTCCTATGCATGTGTGTGCGTGTGTGTCTTCATCAGAGGCGACAGCTCACTACAATGGGACAAAGAATCTGTCAATCACAATCAAAAGGGAAATGGAAGGCAGTCAAGAGGGGGAGGAAGGGGCCGCTGTGTGTCCCGAATCTTTGGACGGGATGTGGGCCACGGAGCGCAGGGGGCTGGGGATTGGAGTGGGATGTGTCTGATTTGGAAAACGAGGGCCGAGGTTCCCTGTATTCAGTGGGGGACCTCTTTACTAATTGAGCGATTGCAGGAGTTACAAATCTCATTAAACAAGACCATTATTCTTAACGGACCATTGTGGTGCCGCAAAATAGTTATGACATAATCAGCAGCAATATTGTCTTCCATAGGTTTTGGGAACATTTATCGTCCGGGCACAACTTTTTCTGCAGGCCTTTCAGGGATAGTTCACTCAAAAATGAACATTCTGTCATTGATTAATCACCCTCATGTCATTTCAAACCCGTAACTTCGTATCTTCAAGATATCGTGGTAGTACCCTTGCCGTCAATGGAAGGCCACAGAACTCTCAGATTTTATACAAAAAAATCTTCATTTTTGTTCCAAAGATGATCGAAGGTCTTATTTGTAATGACATGAGGCTGAGTAATTAATGACGTTATTTTCATTTTTGAGAGAGCTATCCCTTTAAACAGCAGAACATATCATTAGTATCACCTCAAGTTCATTGGTTTGAGTCTGGGAAAGCCGGGACTGATAGAAGTGTGTGCTTTGAATGCAAAGCAAGTTGCTTTGGAGAAAAGCGTCTGCCAAATGCATAAATGTAAATGCGTAAAATGAAAGAACTTCAAAGGGAAACGCTGCCAAGTAGGCGTAGATTGGCTCTCTGAGACGTACGTTCGAGAGTTTGAACAGCAAGAGTGCGTAGGCTTCCAGCATTATCTTTGGCATGCTGGTTGTCTGACACATTCCTGCAACATCTGGTCTGTCCACAGCCTGGGTCATCTCTGGTTCAGCCCTTCGCAGTCTGAAACAACCTCAGCCTGCAGTGCAGAGGCAGGACATTACAGATTGTCAGTAGGAAGTCTGCAGGACCCATGCCTCGAGAGCACTGCGAGAGCGGCAGTCGTCTAGACGCTCTCTTCATTCCTGTCTCAGAAGCAAAAAGACAGGGGTTTCCCTTAAGAAAAGCTGCTGGAGAAAATGAAGTGAAATCAGAAGCGGTGTTGGCTGAGATAATTAGTGGCTGTGTCCAAATGCCTACAGATAAAACAATCAGTTCCTTATGTTTTCATTCAAGCTTTCTCACAGGTGGTTTCCTGACTTGTGCTGCTTCATTAACTGTCATTTAGTTGCTGTTGTAATGTCATTATTTACTCGCTCCGTTCTTGCTTCAAACCAATTAAACTTTTTTTCTGCTACAGGTAAGAAGATAATTTAAAGAATGTTTTAACTGTATGGACAATATCTATGTATTTATACAGATATATCGGTTTTTCTTTGTCAAAAATACCATTTGTTGTGCAGGAAAAAAAAAGTCAGGCCTATTTGGAGTGACACGAGAAAGTAATGAAATGAAGACAGATTTTTCTTTTCGAAAGGAACTTTCCATTTAAATCTTAAAGCTTGGTTTTTTTGCAAAAAACAAGAAAAACTATTTGCCAATGGGCTAAGAGGTATGAACTTAATTCAAAGGGGAAATACGTTTATTTTTGTTACCGTACAGGCAAAAACTTGTGCTTGTTTTAAGCCTGAACATTATCATGTCATTTCATTTATTTAGTTTTAGGATGTTTATAAATCTTGCATTGATAGCGATTAAGAAAATGATTCTTTGATTAAGAAAATGATTATTTTGAGGGTAGCAGAACACCTGGCTTACATTACAGAGTATTCGCCGGCCCAAGCGAAGCCTGTCAGAGCTGCCAGTGTAAACAACAGGGCAGTAAAGCACCCAGGGCTATCTCTTGTCCGTCTCTCCGCATGCCTGCTAAAGAACACAGAAATCAACATGAAATCAACAAACATGTTTTCAGAGCTCACTGTTGGATCCTTCTGTGCGATCCTTCTACAGATCTCATCTACTGCCACGAAAGGTCACATCGAGGAAGTATGTTAGAAAAACAAATGTTTTAATGTCATTACGATACTGCAGTTGTTCACCTTCCCACTCCCTCTCCAGGCATTTCCATGAGTTTGAAACGGCGGTTGAAAACTTTCAGGGGGTTCAAATGACTGATTAAAAGGACTCAATCTTCTGTTCCGCAATTAACCTCGTCAGACCTCATTTTGATCGCTGTGATTGTGCCAGGCTTAGGTGACGAACACAAGTAAACCCCTGCCACCCAGCTGGGGTGACACACGATATCCCTGATTTTATTACAGACACAAAAACCGAACCCCCCACCCACCCACACACAACACAGACCCCATAAACCCCATTGGCCGGTGCTTTTAGGGGATGAAAGGAAAAGGAGGAGAGCGTTGTCAGAAAAACGAAACTGCACTAATCCTCTGGGTTCAGCTGTGTATGCAGGTAACAGCCGGAAAGAGTGTTTCACTGGCTTTTATCTCTCACTCCCGTCTTTCCTACTCCAGGTAATTATTGGCACTCCTCCTGCTCCCACGATGCCTGGCGGATTGCTCCTGGTGGACAGCCAAACCACAGCCAATGCCAATCATCCTCTCTCTCTTTCTCTTTTTTCCCACTCTCTGCTTTCTTTTACTCACCTGTAGCTCTCTCTCTCTCTCTCTCTCTCTCTCTCTCTCTCTCTTCTTCAAGACAGGACACATTCCTTCATCCCACAACTACTCTTTATTAAAAAACTGTTTCTTATTTCTCAGCTCCACCCTCCACTCTGGGAATTTCTGATTTACAAATGTCATAAAAACACATTACACTTGACTGTTTTATGTTCATTTGCTTCTGTCACTAATTATGTGATTTTGTTTTCTTTTGCAGAGCATTTAATCCAGCAGTTTTCTCACGTGAATATCACCTTTGCAGTTTTCCCAAAATTCTATGGTTGTACTGACTTGGGCCCTTCATAGCCTGACACTGATTTCAATTCATCCAGGTAGAGCATATATTGTTAGGTGGTTTAAACCCAAATGACACAAATAATGCTGAGGAAACACAAATCACAGCTATTCAGTAAAGCCACACTGTTGGCCTTAAAGAAATAATATTTAAAGAAACATTTCAAGATATTCAAAAGCTGAATATTTAAATTATAAATTTTGTTACTCACACTTCTGTCATTAATTATTGGCCCTCACGTCGTTCCAGACCCACAACCAATCATGGTACACACGTGAAAATGCACCAAAAAGTAAAACAGAAGAGAAGCATTATTGAATAAAGTCATTGTTTTTGTTTTCTTTGCATACAAAAAGTTTTCTTGTAGCTTCATAATGTTATGGTTGAATCACCTGATGTCACACTGACTATTTAAATGATGTCTTGAATGTGTCAGTTGTGTTGTTTAGAAAAGTTTAGAAAAAAATTAGGGTGTGTGAATAATGACAGAATTTTTATTTTTGGGTGAACTATCCCTAAAGTGCCCTATACTAATTGTAATAAAAAAAATTAAATAAATAAATAAATTATATATATATATATATATATATATATATATATATATATATATATATATATATATATATATATATATATATGTTACTGTTTTACTGTATTTATGATCTACTAAATGCAGTCTTGATGAGCGTAAGATAATTCTTTGTAAAAATCTCGAGCCTTGAAAACAAGTCATGTTAAAGTAAATGTATATTTAAAGAAGTTTAAAAAGATCATTACTGATTAACAGAGTTATTTTTCCGGAGTGCACATTAATTCTCTTAGGTGTGTCTCTGACATCCGTGGCTGCGTCGGCAGATGTCCAGAGCCTACGTGAAAGTGTGCCAAGATTCTGAGCTCAAAGCCTCTCTCGATTGCTAGCACACTCACTCATTGACTGTCATTCAGGTCTGGTTAGGGTGGGAACCACCCGTCTCTATGCCAGCTGACTGTACAGAGGCCATTTAGCTCTCATCATTGCTTATTTAGTTAGAGCACATCACTTTTTGGCAAGTGGATGCAGAAGCGCATTCCAATGTTATTCAAAGTTCATAAGAAAAAAACAGATGCAAATTACGTTCTATGTTTTTTCAATTATTTGCACCCCTGATTTCAATAGCTTTATCACTACAATAAGAAATGACATTTCTCATTTTCGCTTTGTCAATTGTTTCCAAGTACAGGCCGCCTCAGTTCGGTCTGGACCAATCAGAACGCAAACACGCCTCTGTGATTTGGCGGCTGTTCCTCGCTTTTAGACGCATGTATTGCACACCCACACTTAAATCTTTCGACAAAACCAAATTTCCTCTCGCTTTCTAAATTTCCATCCTTTTTTTGCTCTCCAGTTTTCTTTTTTATCCTTGCCATCACATTCTTTCAGGTTTCCTTCCATTTTGTCATCTTCTCCGTAGACTACAGGCAATGTGAGTAGTTCTGTACTGACGCCTATGTCTTTTATTTTGTTCAGTGATGTCCAGGAACTGTTCTACAGGGACCGGAGCAGTTCGGCTGTGGAGGTCATTTCCTGCCCTTGTTAAACAGAAAACCAAACATCTGCCACTGCAAAGATCAAATCTTATCTTTAGAAACCTGTAAAATCAAAAATATCTCTCTCAAAGATATATTATGAATGACATAGGGGATCTTTCACTTATAGAAATACTGTACATATGTTAAAAATCTGTATGAAACGAGTATGAGAAATATGATGTCTTTGATATATCTTGTGCCTGCTTGTCAGCATTGAGACGGAAAGGAGACTTCTCAGAAAACACAGTACTGTCATGCTTCTCACAAATTCTGCTCACATTTTCCAAGATTAAACTCAAGAAACATATATTTCACAATGAACATGCAGTGCAATATGCAACGTTAACCTCAACCATTTCCAAGTTTCTGTATGTCAGAAATTGTTAAAGTTTCTTCTAAAGTTAATTTAACATTTTAACTTTTTTTTAAAGGAGGTCTCTTTAATATAAGCCCAATATGTCTTTTAAAATAAGTGAAAAGTGTAAGTGCAATAAGACAAAATACACAAATAAGTCTAAATATCTTATGCAGTGATTTTTAAGTTTAAGTTCTTTTTTTTTGGTTTCAACAACTTTTAGATATTTGGTAAACATGTACAAATCCCATTTAGTTAACCCATTTAGCCCCATTAGTTAACGCATCTAAAATGAACTATAACAACATAAACAGTTGTGGTTTTAAATGTATAAATTAATATTGAAATTGCCATTAACCAGAATTAATAAATGCTTTAGAATTATTTTTCATTGTTAGTTCATCTTAACTATGTGTTAACAAATGAAACATTACAGTAAAGTGCTGACAGATATTTTACCTGAAAAAGGGTGACAGAAAAATAGTTTCAAAGTCCTAACAAATTCATTTAGAATTAATTTTTGAAGCGTAATGAAGGACTTTAACACTTTAAAGAAAAATTACAACAGTGTTGTAACCAGGAACTTAAGGTTTGCAAATTATATATCCATTAATTCACCAAAGAAATAAGTGACAGGTTATCTGTATTGTTGGTTGCAGGCGTAACAAAATGTCTGTGTGTGCGAGTTGCGCAACACATACAGCGATAACGGTTCGGTTGGTGTGACAGAAGTCAGTGTGTTCCCTGGCAGTGGGCATGGCTGGATGAACCGGGCTGTGCCCTCACATGTGGGGTCACCAGCACCATGAGCAGAAAGCAGAATCAATCTCATGTGAACACCCACTTTTCCTGGTCTTCTGCCAGGAAAGAATAGAGTTGTGTGTTTGGGATTTGGTGGGAAAAGTATCCCTCGGAATGTGACTTTGTGAGGGGCGTGGGGAGGGCTGGCAAGAAGGCCCTGGATTTCTCAGCTCCTGGGGCTACGGGATAATCTGGGGGTCGGGGGTCAGGCCGCACTCTCTCCAACGCATACCCACTCTCTCAAACATACAAAACCCACTGCTGACACAACACATACTGTACCTCCAGACTGAGCCCTCAGGCGCAGCACGGACACAGAGAGGCACTCAGCTCTCCCTCGGGTCCACCCCACAATTGTCCCATACAAGGCATTTCACAGAATGCACAACAGATCCTTTCTGGCTCAATATCACACTAAATGACAAATCTGCCTGCTGAGAAACCCTGAGACTCACCCATCCGCTTAATGAACAAAAGTGTTACCTGATGAGTAATCTGCAGTCTGTTTCGTTTTAATAAAGGATGCCCAGATTAAATGTGTTTGGTTCAAGGCCTAAAATAACCACTATAACTAATGCTATTCTTGATAGTCTTTAATTAAGGGTAACTTATATGACCTTCTTTTTGAAAGTTTGGAGTAAAAACAACTCTTTTCTATCTATCTATCTATCTATCTATCTATCTATACCCATTTATCTACAGCATCTATCAATAGAGAGTAATAACAATAATAAACAGCCAATGTTCTAGTAATATGCATGTTAATAAAGACCTAGCTTAGAGTGAATATGTTCCCTAATATAAAGTGTAAACTGATATAGCTACAGAACTAAATGTTTTTGTTCAGTTTTGTTTTGTTTATTTTATTTATTTATTTTTTTTTTTTAAGCATGACTTCTCCTGTTCTTATGAACCATAACTGTGTGAGTGAAAAAGACCTGAACAGCCTTCAGAAGGTGTGTATTGTATCCCACACAGAACAGAAGTCACGTACGGGAACAGCATGAGGGTGAGTAAACAATGACAAAATTCTCATTTATGCCTGAACTTTTCCTTGAAATGATAAATCAAAACGTGATGAACTGCCTCAAGGACAGTGACTAAACAAAAGCTCAAGCATTGCATGTCCTGGCAAGGCCTGCAAAGCAAAAGCACAATGTCAGAATTGGTTCCAGTGACATTAAACAAATTCTTTATGTCAGCTTCCCTTTACCACAGAAAAGACAAATATGCTTGTGTTTAAAAAGCCTCATACTTTAGCTTTTTCTCAGAATATTGTTTAGGAAATATAAGGGCACTTCATCTTTTTTACTACCCCCCTTCCCGCGCCCCGTTTTTTTTTTTTTTCTTCCCTTTTTCCTTTTCTGCAACACACAAGTCCACACAGGAAAATAACAAACATGAAATGGATGGGAAAGGCTCCCAAGTGTGAGTGGAGAGGCAGAGGCACAGCGGTGAGCTCGTTCCCAGGCTCTGGGAGGAGCGGAGAGGGCAAGCCATCGCTTGACTGCTTGAGTCCCAAACAGGGAACCAGAAAAACTGGCCGGGCCTCACCGTTATCCGTCATCCGTCCTCCATCACTTCACCGCCACCTTTAATCACAACATGTGAGCACATGACACATGCAAGTCCGAGCACACACTGAGCTGCTAAACAAATTCATCACTCTATACTGACTTTTCAGGATGTTTGGAGAGCATGGCGACAACAAAACCTGAAAGTTCACACACATCCACACACACAGGCTCAGCCTCAGTTGTGAAACAGACGAGTCTGCTTGCTCAATAAAATTTCTGAGCTGTACGCACATCCATGGGCCATTACTGTTGCAGTTTATGCTTTGACATGCTCTGGCACAGTTGAGTAATCTTGGAGAGAGAGGAGAGAGAGAGAGAGAGGTATACGCTCTCTCAGGGATGTGGGCTACGGATGAAGCCAAAAAAACTGCAGGAGAGCACACACACACCAACAAGTACAAGCAAAGCATATAAAATCATATATCACACATCAACCGCAATACAACCACTCGCTATTTTTCACAAAACCTACACGCTCACATGAAACTGTTAGAGATGAGTTTGTAATTACAATCGACCACACGGCTTCCTTCCCTTCTCAATGACTCACGGTCACAACTTTAAAACAACCTCCCGCACACACACAGCCGTGCGTACTCGGCTTCAAAACAGTCACAAAAGACTGTCCTCCCTCGGCAGCGGTCTGTTCCTCTCAAACAAATTAACCACAGCTCTCCTATAGTCCTGCAGACTGACAGATCTCGCTACATGCCAGCACTTCTAAACCTACAAAGGTCCCGTAAGCCAAGAACACGGGATTAGCCCAACTGGCTAAGAACAGTCAAACAAGCCTCTGGGACTGATGCTGTTCTAGGGCCTTTTTTCACACTGTAGGGATCCAACTTGGCAGTGGCACACAAGAGAAGCAATTAAAACAGCCCGCTAACAGTGCTGGGGCCCATGATGTAAAGGCTTCTTCAGTGAGTCATGAGGAATGGCCCAGAATGCTCTGTGAAAGAGGACCTGGGCCTGCTAGGAAAGAGAGAGTCTTCAAGTTTTATTATTTCAAATCACTGTGAAATAGGAGGAACTTTCCATAAATATAGTGCAATGTAACATACCTCAAACTAGGTCAAACTATACTACTATATTAAAATAATATACTGTAATGTTCCTAATAAACATCGTTCTTTTCACCTTTCTATTAATCGACAAAAATATAAAGCGTATATAAAGCATTTTTAAAGAAAGATCATGAAGACTTGAGTAATGCTGGTTCAGCTTTTTAATCACAGGAATAAATTATATTTTTAAATAAACTGATAAGAAGAAGTTCTTTTAAATTGTAATCACAATATTAGTCATGAATGCAGTCTTGGTAAGAGACTTTTTTCAAGAAAAAAAAAATCCTATTCCTAGCAATCCAATAAACATTAAAATATTGTAAGTATTTTAATATTGCATAATTTAGCCTAGATTAAGCAGTTTACTAACTAGAGGCCAGATAGTTTGTTTCTGATTCTGAAGTTTAATTGTTACTTTTAAGAATGCTACATTTGATCAAGTTTTAAACTGATGTTTGGGTGGAACTTGTTCATCTATCCATGTCAAATACAACAAAAGCACCAATAAGTCGCTGCTTACCTCACTTCAATGACAATTCAATGTTTCTCCACCACCCCATCTCCACCTTGATTTTTAAGCACGATTTATTAAAGGGATATTTCACTCAAACATGAGCGTTCTGTCATCAATTACTCACCCTCAAGTCATTCCAAAGTATGTAATTGCATGATATTCTGCTGTGAAAAATGCTGGCTTCCACTGTTTGGACAAAAAGGAGAAAATCCTACAAATACAAATGGTCTATTTTACAAAATAAAGAAAGACATGGGTTTAAAATGAAAGGAGAATGATAAAAAAATGGCAGTTTTTGGTATTGTTTCGCCTTTAACCAGCTTCAAATATAGTCACAGAGAAGCTGGAGAAGTCTTGTTTATCAGTTGGTTTACTTTCATCACTCTAGGATTAACTGGGCATGTAATTTCATGAATTTGTTTTAGTAGGAAAGTCTTGCTGGGATATGGGATGTTGCTAAAAATTTATGTTTTTGGTAATTAAAATGAGTTCATAATTAACAATAGGCTGACCGAAATGAAATTTTAATTGCTGAACACAGGCCAAAATCACTATTTAAAGTTACGTTATGTTAGATAAGGAACCTATTAAATAGTTGTCACAACAAAAACAGGGGATTGAGCTTCTAACACTCTGAAAACAAAGCATAATGGGACACCAAAGCGAACCGCATTCACGGAAATTGCCAGAAGCGTTGAAGAGAGTGTGAGAAGCATGTTTGTTACAGAAGCATCCAATCATTTTGTTTGCTTTGTGTCTGCAGGCAGACACGGTGGCCTATAAACAAGTATGTTTTTGTAATCAGTTCCACGATTTGGAGGTTTGACAAACACAAATCAGGTTAAGTGAGATTTTCAAAGTCTGGGAGTGTGCTTCACACACAGGTCAACAATACCAATGGGTTCTCAATCAAATCAGCACACGATTGAACTGCGCAAACCTTCAACATGGCGCGTGTCAGCCTGGGTGTTTGACAGGCTGTGTGTCACCTCTCTAACTTGTAGATACAGCGCAAAATTGCTCCATCGTAAGAGGTGACACCCCATTGCAATGACATCTACACCGGTTTCATCATCATGCAATGAATGGTGTTTGCACTTCGCATGTAAAGTGAAGTTTTAACAGGGTTATTTAATATAGGAAAAACTTCAGAAAGTCTGGAGAACATGCAGAGAAGTGGCTCTGACAGTGGGTGTGGTGACACTGGAGGAGGTGGTCTGGTGGCGGGACCTTGTATGGTGAAACAATTCGGATTTTCAGAAGTTCATTCCCCAAACCTTACACAAAGCTATTTTAAGAGCAACGTAGTCTCCCACGCACACACAACAATTTCGGGGTTAGTTCATTTATTTATCTTGTTTTGTAGCGTCTAATGAAACCCTGAGAAGGACATTCAGAGTTGTTCTTGGCTAGCAGAACGAAAAGGGAGGATGTGATTCAAATTTGCGTGACCAAGGCACCCATCGTCTCAAACACAGAGAGAAAGGCGCTCCAGACGGAGCCCACTGGCGCGCCCTCGCACCCACTCCCTCAAGGTGTGTTTGAATCTGACAACTACTCACCCCAGATCCGTGCCTATGCAAGGAGAATGGCGTGTTACTGCTTGTTGGTTGAAATGTGATAAACAACATCAATCACTTTTAGGAGAAGAGATGAAAAACAAATCAGGCCATCGTGGGAGAAGAACTAGACAGAAAGAGGGACAGATTAAATGTTTTGCAGTAAAAATCTTTTCTACTAATGAGTTAAAAACGTCAAAATGTTCTAAATATGTTCAAGTGCACCATGTGCAGTTTTACGAAGGAAGATAATATATTTTAAATACTGAAGTCATTACGAAATGACAAAAATGTGTTTAAGTGGCACTCTAATATTCAATTAATTGCATTCCATTTAAACTAAAATGCTAATTTAAACTAAATTGTGATTTAAATTGAAATTTTCATATAATTACAATCAACATGGGGGAAAAAAACATTAGATTAAGTTATTTTAAAGTATATTATTTCTGCAATAACTACTTTTTTTTTTACTTTAAAAGGGTTGGAATATCTTTCTAATATTCATTTTACTCAAAGTTCTGTTTGTCTCAGCGAATTACATTTTACAAGGACTTTTTTTCATATTGAGTATCCACTGGAAGATGATGAATCTTCAGTAGAATGTGGTCTGACCATTCACTATCCTCAATTTCAGTACATTGTTCTCTGACAGATCCCACAACTTCCCTACATATTTTAAGTCACTTTGACAAGTCGAATATACAACAGTTTGCTTGCTCAACAGATACCAGTACACAAATCACACAGGGACAAAACATCCAGGAAACACCAACACACTTATAAGCTGTCACTTCCAGTATTCTGAAACAAATGCATATATTAAACATGACTCAGCCTTTCAAAATAAAAACCTCTAACGTCAAAGTATTTGGTTTATCACAAAATACACTGGAAGGATGTAAGCTCAGATTACAGCTGAGAAGAGGAAATATGCTTTCTTTACTACACAACTGAACCATGTGAATTACAAACAACAAATCAGAAACCTAAATATACCTAAAGATTATAAAAATTCAATACATCTGTTAATTTTATACATTTACAAGAAATCTCACAATGTTTGACGTTATTTCTGTTGTAAGGAACCTGTAAGGAACAGAATTGATTTAATTGTGTTACATTTCTTGGTACGTTTTGAGGCCAACAATACAAATATAATTACTTGCAGTTCATTGAGTCAAATTAGTTCAGTAATCACCCTGATTCATAAGGGTTTATGACTCACAAAAACACCCCAAGAGTCTTTCGTTCTGGAAACTGGACTAAACTGGTTGTGCTGTATTTTTTTTTTCACTAAAAAGAACCGACTCAAAACGGTCATTCTGAGTTCAGCTCCCAGTTCCCAACCAGAATTCTCATCTACAGTTCTGTAGTGAACTTAATTCTGAGTTTCCTTAGTTTACACAAACTCTTTAACAAAAATATGATATTCTTCAGGCTGTGGTCTGCAGGTCATTACTACACTCTCAAAAATAAAGCTACAAAAGCTGTCACTGGAACAATACCTTTTCAAAAGGTACAAGTTTTTACCTAAAGGTAAACATATTAGTATTTAAAAGGTACCGCCTCAGTGACAGCTTTTATACCTTTATTTCTGAGAGTGTAGAGCAGTGACTGAGAACAGTGTTGTCATTCAGTTTCACCTGTCTGTTGACATTACTTCAATAAAAAATGTTAACAGATGCTGCCCTAATGTCTTAAAGGTTGACTAATGTGGGTTTTCAGTAAAGGTGAGCAGATAACAGTTGCAACTTTATGCTTTCAAAAATCTTACCCCTATTACTCTGAATGGGCCTCCATGACTTGTGTAAAAGTGGGATTATAACTGAGGCGGGTTGCTGCCTTTTCCAAAAGCTGCACTGAGACTATGAGTGACAATCTGTTATGAGTGTCTCACAGAGATCATGTTCCAAGAGCCGCCTGGATAGCTCAGATGAGAGGGAGACATGATGGGACACATTTACTATTTGTAGTCTATTAGCCATCAAATCAGAACAAGTAACACTTTCGAATACAAACCTTTGATCTGTAGTTATCAGTTGTATCAATCAAATGTCACACAACCAGTGCAAATAATGTTCTATTCACATATTAATTTGATTTGTGTGTGTAATAAACACTTTAATTAATATAAAAGGTGGGTTTTTAAAATTTATCAGAATTGAATTCAGGACACCTTAGTGAAACTTTATTTTAAGGTCCAATTCCTGCCATTAAAAAACCATTTGCTATGGCTTTTGCCTCAGTAAAATTCTAACTTGTTGCTTATTAAAAATTAGTAAGGTAGTTTATGTTTAGGTATTGGGTCAGATTAGGGGTGTAGGTCATGCAGAATATAAGCAGTAATAAACAGCCAATATGTTAATAGCAGGCATGCTATTAAGCAAGTAGTTATTTGTAAGACACTAAAAAAAAAAAATCAATGCCTTACCGATGCCTTAAATTTATTTTGGATTCCTGAACAGGAGCTGTGGTAGCAAGCAAAATGCAGATTTGCCATCGAAATTTGAATGCAAGGAAGCAGAATTAAAATGTGATAAAAATCAGGCCCCGTCCACGCAGAGGCGTGCAATTTTTTCTGTATATTTTGTTAAACTATGATGTTATTACCCCACATCTCACCCCTAGTTAGACACTACAACCACAACAAACACTAAACCATTGTATTTTTAACAACTAACATTAACACAGATTAATACATATTTTGTTCCATGTTTGTTGGTATACCATGCACAAGGTTTATGCGCATAGTCCAAGTCTTCTTCTCTGTTTTTATCTCTGTGGCAGAATACAGCACCACATACTGGTCTGGCATGTATATTACATTGTGTCGGTTTCAATGTTTTGTGTGTATGCAGATATTTTTGGAGACAAGGGAAAATGAAGATCTGATTGGGAAAGCTGTGGCTTTGTGTGGATGTAGTCGTAGGTCATGACCACACGGACATGGGTATTTTTATAAATTACGTTTTTTCCTTCTTCCTTTTTTAAAACATCTCTATGGACATGAAAACTTGAATGCCTGCATAGAATCAAACTAACAGGTAGCGAAATAATCTCTACCGTAAAGCCATGTGGGCCAATCAGAAGCCTGAAAAGGTTTTTGTAAATCATCACCCTGTCAAGGGATTTCAAAAATGTCCGGTTTCAGTGACCTGGTGCGATGAATGGCTAAAGCACATAGAAAAAGCGGTGGTTTTGAAAAAACCACATTCATGTGGACAGGGCCTTAAAAAGCTAAATTTGTCTATTTTTGATAGATAGATCATATTCTTAAATAGACAATATTCTTTAAGTTTTTATGTAAATTAATATTTTATCTGATTCATTTATTGTTTTATTTCAAAATGTTAAAATGGCAAACAATGGCGTCTACCTTATAGGTAATGAGTGTGGGAAGTTCAGATCCCTTGACAATCTCCAGTGCTGCTCCATATCGCTGGTGGCGTTCTCACCACTGCTTAATGTTCCACAGGAAGTGATCTCATTAAACAGGCTCACTTAATCCTTATGTGCGGTCCTGTGGGAGGCTGCCTCTGACCTCTGCATTGACATGGGCCACAATTCTCTTTGGCTGGAAAACAGGCTCTTTGGCTGTCACAACTGTTTGTTTTTGCTTGGAGAATCTCAGGCACTAGTCCCATTTCAGGCCTTCTGACTTATACTCTACTGTTATTAGAGGTGAAGTTACAATTACATGATTTCTCACACTCCGAGGAGCCTTAAATAGGCCTATGAGAATACCGGTTCCCAGTGTTTAGAGCCCCATCAGCCTCATAAACGAGAAAGGGGGGTTGAAGCAACTTCTGGTTGCAATTTGAAGATGCTTTTTTTAGCCATCTTTAAATGTGGGAAGTCAAAGTCATCAAGCTGGGGGCGTCTGTGGGAAGCAGAGAAGATTTGAAAGGAGGAAAAAAATTCCATCTGAGGGTTTTCTCGCTTAGAAGGAGAAAGTCAGGGAACATGGATTTGAAGAAAGATATGAGTCCTTATTGGCACTAGATTGATGCAACATGTCAGTGTAAAGAAGCAAGATCATGAACTAAACTGCATGAAACGGAACCGGCAATCCATACCACACAGCAAATCTGTAATGTGGGGATGGAAAAACCACATGATATGGAAACTAGAAAGATAGTCCTGGAGCACAACCAAAGACTACAGTTTTAAGGAAAGGATAACATGTACGCCTTCCTGTACATAGAGAGTATGAGCAGTACCAGTGGATGAATACGTACCACAGCCCTCTGTATTTCTCATAGCTCTTGCGTGCCGAATGGACGTCATGCTGCAGAACAGCTGCCCAGAACTGATTAAATAATGCATGCCAGCATGCTGCCCATAAGCACTGTTTTGCATTCAGTTATTGAACTTGGACAACAACGGTTGAAAAACGCACTGCTTTGTGCTCTCCAGCAAAGAACTGATTTGTCTTGAGAATATCTGTTGCTCAACTAAATGTGCATTTGAGTATTTGAAATGAAGTTGAGCCACTATGCAAGAGTTTGTAGAGGAGGAACATAAAAGCTACAGGTGTTGTAATAAGCAGAATTAGACAAGTCTTTCAAGAACCTTTTGAAATGTGAGCTTCCATCTGCAAAAGGCCTGATGCCATTCATGCTTTGTTCACGTTGTGGTGAATTGTTGTGGGTCAATGTTAAACGTGTACATTAATCTACAATAAGTCCTCTTCAAAAAACACAATTCCCCCATGTCAGTCACATAGAGGGGGCTCCTACGGAGACGGAGAACTTAAAAGCACAATGTTAACGCAAAAGACAAATGGCGCACTGTAGCTGATATCTGATAGCCGTAAAAAAAAACGCTTAAAAGAGAGAGGGGGGGAGGCATCAACAGAAGACCACGCTAAGGGGCACGGCTGAGAGTTTGAGAGATTTCAGGGAGGCTTTTAGTTGTAAGTGATCCCAGCAATTTAGGCCAAGTTCATTTTCACGCATGTTTTGGTCAGTAACAGGTGGCGGTAGTGTAGCTGCAGCTTTGCACTTTACACATGTTCTTTGTTCCTCTCCAGCCTGGCAGTGGCATGCCTAAAAGTTCTTCTGGCACTCATATCGTCACTGTTACCGAAATAAGGATTGCTACACAACATTGTTGTGAAAACGTTTATGCTCATACTCTATATTAGATGGGATGAAAAAGTTCCCTTCCACAAACACACACACTCACTATTAGTCAGGGTAAATGGAGCAAGCAACGGCTCCATGCTTGAGTGCTTTCACAGTGGGTCCGCAGGGGACTGCAGTGCACAGGCCTCAGGACCGGTCATGCTGGCTTTTTGCAGCACTGTGGGAAAGTACTGCTCTCTCTTACATCGCTTATTTGAACCAATCTTTTTATAAATGGACTTTCACAGTCCATGCAATCCTGCAAAGTCAAATCAGGCCTTACATCCCTATCTCAAGAGGCTGGAGTGAAGAGGGAAGAGGTGCCAAAGGGCATGCATATTTTCCATTCACTACACATAGAAAAAAATCTGGCATGCCTTGGAGTTGACTTTTAACCTCAGATGTTTATAAAAGCTATTAATGAAAATATTTGTTACGGCAGTCATTTTTTCTTCCGATATTTGTCTGGGGCTGTTAAAGTTGTCCAAGTTGTTGTCAGTCATAACAGAACTTTTAAATTACTGACACTTTTTTAGAAGACCATTTTGGGGGAAAAATCCTCCACAGTGTCGTAAACCTCTGAGATTAGTACGTCACAGGCCAGACGTTATTTAAACACAAAAGATCTTGGGTTCAGTTGACTATTAAATAACTGCTGCGCTCTCAACTATCCAATTACACAAAGCACTATCAGAACGGAGGTTCACTGTTATCTCTGGTGTGAGATCACAGGGCTGTTTTGTGCACATGGCACTTGGTTACTGGTATCCAAAAGATCCAAAAGCTCCAACAGGTGCTTGATACCACAGCTCTTAACCTTGGATCTGTATCTGTGAGGATGTATGCTAAACTACTTTCGCTTGGATTTGGTTAAAAAACCCAGATTGCTCCTAAATTTCAACAGATGAGTAGTCATGATCTTGAGCTGTAGCAAGCATTCTAATATTAATATCTAAGTACATCTGATATTAATCACCAAAAATAACACGCTTCAACCAATAAGGAACAAAAAGCAGCAAGAATAAACATAAACTGGCATTTGATTAAAAATACTTTTTGTATTTTTTTTTTAATTACTGTATAGTCAAACGTAATTAACTATATAATCTGTATAATCAAACATAATTTTAGTAGATTACTTGTAAATCTCCCTGAAAATAAACCCCAGGAACTAAAAGTCTTATAAAAAGTTCCTTTTTTGACACCAATTTGACAGCAAGCTAATATACTGACTAAAAAATATTCTGATATTATATTTGAACCTGGACCACAAAACTAGTCATAAGTACCACAGGTTTATATAGTAGCAATATATTGTATGGGTCAAAATTATACATTTTTTTATGTCAAAAATTGTTCGAATATTAAGCGAAGACCGTGTTCGATGACAATATTTTGTACATTTCCGTCCATTAGTATATTGAAACATAATTTTTGATTACAAAATCTTTTTGTTTCTCAGTATTTAGATTTTTTGCAACTTCAGATTAGTTTTATCTGTGCCAAATATTGTCCTAACAAACCAAAGCTTTTTTTCAGATTTCAGAAATCTTAATTCATAGAAATTTATCCTTATGACTGGTTTTATGATCCAGGGTCACATATACTGGAATATAAAGGTTTGTTTGTATGTTTTTTTATTATTTCTAGAGTTCAGGCCTAACCCAGACTCTGTCCCAAATGTGTAAAGGGTTTTTTTTCATGCTTTTTAGGGATATTTCTTGGCTAGACTGTATGATTTCTGATTGAACTGTTGCTATGACAATATCAATAACACAGTTGTGCAATGTGAACAACACAGTCATTCTGGTAGTCTGACAAAACACTCTTTAATTTACACTCGTGCTTATGCTTGTGAAAATCAGCCTTCCGCTAGATTAGGGCCTGCTATTAAAACATGATGCCAGTCTACACCCTAAATACAAAAAACACACCAGAGTCCCTTAAATCAATCTCCGCTGGAGGAAAATGACGAAAACCATCGTCATCCCATTCTCACCCACTCCACAGGAAACAACATAACCCACTCTCTTTCATTCCTCTTCCCCTGTCCGTCTCCATTAATTTAATACGATTGTTTTATCGTACTGGTTAGTGTCCAGTGTTTCTCTCGCCATCTTGAAATGATCACATGGAATGAAACGCAGCCTCTGAAAAAGAAAAGAGGCTTTACAATAGACTCTGTTCTTTGTCTCTGTGTTTTTGTGTTTTCTTGGAATCTCTCGCTTAGACATACCAGCAGCTGTCACGGGCTGAGTCTCATTGGTTTGGCTAGGAGCTGCATTACGCTATTAATGACTGATTAGTGTCAAATATCTGGCCTGTGCTGCCTGCTCCCAACTGTGGGAAATAAGCATGCAGAGTGCATCTGATCCCAAGCTCAGTTTAGAGTTTCCTCAAACTAGCTCCACAAATTAGGAGGAACAGAGAGAACCAGGAGAACTGGGCTTAACTTGAAATAACAACTCAACAAAATGGCATTTGATGGTGATAATCACAGTCCCCTTGACAACTGGAAGCCCTCCAAACCCCGTCTGCCAAGTAGGAGAGAACAAAAACTAAAAGAAAATCTCTGCTTTTAAATCCTATTCTCAGAAAGCCATCCCAGCTTGGTGCAAATAAGTTCATTGCCACCACATGGGGACAGGTGTACAACTAGAGATATTCAGTGTCTATGTAAAATCAAATGGTTTGAAACCAGTATTGCTAAAAGTTGGTACTAAAAGAACCATATATTTTGCTTTTAGTGAGAGCAAAAAAATAAAGTGCACTTGCATCAGAGCCAGCTGGTCTGATATACCAAGTACCTGAGCCAAATCATAACTCATATGAGATGGGCAACAAGTGAAACAGCACTTGTAAAATTCTTTCCAATATGCTTTGCCCTCAGAAACAGAGATAAAATATGAAGAAAATGTAATTATACCTATAAATCAGAGGAGCTTACAAGTAAAAATGTCTACATGGAACAAAAAGCTGCATTTCTCAACAGAGATTTTCTCATCATATTTACAACCCGCTCCAACTGGAGAGAAACGCTTGGACAACCTTGATTTGTTTTATGAAACTTTAGGTTTAAAAAACAATGTGAAACTGGGCCAGAAATAGATAGGTATCATATGCTTTGGTTGGACACAATATTCATAATGAAATCATGCTGTCTACATTGTCTTGTGCAATGTTTCAACACAAGACAAAGAAAGTACACACACAAATACACATATTTACACATATATTTACTTGGCCGTTCTAAATAGGGACATTCCATTGAGATTTTGAATACTAAACTTTCCATAGTTGCACAATGGAAAACAAGATCTTCGCTCTTAATCTGTTTTATGAATGAGGATGTCCTCAGATTTCTCCAAAAAGTGGTTTTGTCAGGTTTCAGGCACAAATTTGCTCCAAAATATAGTCAAGCAGAAACACGCACATAAAGCAGTCTAAAAGACATACACAAAAAGAAAACTCTCTTCTTTCTTTTTCCTTGTCTCTGTTCAGCAAGTTGTGCACAGTAGGGCTTGTGAAAGCTGCCATACAACAGCTAAGAGGAATGGATTCAGAAGAGACTGCGAGATGGCTGTGCTGTCTGCGCTGAAACAAAAGGAGGATTTGGCAGAGGGTTGTGCCTGCATCAAAAAGACCTGTTTATTGGACCTCTCCCCTTTCCTCACACAAGCTCACAGCAGAGCCTAAGAGCCTAAGATCCACAGTACTGCTGAGAAGGAAGACAGAGACCACACAGCGAGCACCACAGAGCTCTGCCCACACTTCTGTTTACAGTTAAATGCCACATTGGAGTATTTTCTACTTTTTAGTCCACCCTGCTTCATCTTTTTTGTCCCTCAGATCAGGTTTTGTTTGGTTTTTATGTCTCTTTCTGAATGAGTGCTCAATGTTTAACTCACTATGAGAAAAACTCATACATTTCTCATGCGGGGTGCAGGTGGAGTGATTTTGCTATCGGAGACAACTCTTTAGGGTCAATACAAAATACCTTTACAATAAATCATAATTTTGTGTCACAGTCCTACAATGTATAATCAAGTCCTTACTACTTTGATTCAAGTTCAAATCGGATTTAATTGGACTTAGGTTCATTTGAGTGTATTTTATTCACATTTAATGTAAATACTCTCTTAAACAATGTTGTAAACTATGTGGGGAAATTAATATAGCGAAATTGATATTATGGTTGGTCAGATCACCTGTCCATCAAGCTTTGTGAATGGACAATTAATACATTTATTCACTCATGAAGTTGATTAGAGGCCCAGTTTCAAAAACAGAGGTCAGCCTAAAATAAATTTTTTTTAACATGCCTAAGAAAAAAATCATTATTGGTGAACATCTTAGACAAACCATAGGCATGATTTAAGATCAGTCTGTCTTACAACATAAAATTGTAAACCCAAACACTTCAGTTAATAAATGTGTAATATAAAAAAACATTATTATTATTTAAAAAAATTAATTAAAATCAATGTTTAAAATCTACCCTCTAAGCACCACACATAAGGCTCACAAACAGAACTAATGGTGTTGGGTTGTGCTACTCATAAAAATAATGATAGGGTATGAAAAGAAATGATAGTGTTACTACAGCAGCTGTAAGTGAAATAAATAAACATAGAAGATTCTGAAAGAGTACTCATATAGTAATGTTTTTGGGTTTTTTTAAGAATCAATATTAATATTGTTCAAATGAAGATTATAATTATCTTAAAATCTGCTACTACTATGCAGCGGGAAAAAAAAGCCCAATAACTCTTCTGCACTGACAAAACTGAATGCCTACTTTTAACAAAACATTGCTGATGTCAACACAAGGTCTTTAAAACATCTTTCAGTCAAGACCAAATCAGGTCTTAAGATGTATATTGCACGCTCTGATTTACCTGGCTTTGCACTCATGCTTATTCCACTCTTTTCCACCTCTCTGTTACAACAGGACTGTCTTCTTGGAAGTGATATATGCACAGCCCTGACTGTCATCTACCAAATGAGAAGAACTGAGAGAGTTGAATTCCCAAAGGCAGCACTCTGTGCTTTACTCTGTGGGCCACTCGAACTTGAACTGCTTTGAAGTCATTTTTCTCCCTGTAATAACACATTTTACTATGTAACAGCGGCAGGAGGAGTAAGCCGAAAGCAAGAGACAGTTAGTGTGAGAAAAAGCAAGAGGATCAAGTCATAATGGGAAGATGCTGATAGGATCAGGTAGAGTCAGTTTGCTCTTTTCTCACAATACAAGTACAAGCTCCTATCATGCCATCAACCACAGCCATGTGCATAAAGGATGTGAAAAACATAGGGGTTTCACAAGAGATTACAAATCCAACCGTTCCGCCATTTTAATATCTCAAATGTGTTTTCTAAATCTCAGTCTCTTCTATATGCCTTGTGTACATGCAGCTACAGAGGAAACTCTCCCACATCTTCTCATCCCTGCTCTCGATTCCCACGCTAAACCCACAGACCTGATGGGAGCATTTAGATCAAGACCCTGCTCTAGTTCCCAAAGGCTTGTGGTGTAGAGAGCACCCCGGGCACACGGAGAAAGGAAAAAAACAGTTCTCGTAGTGACCTTGCTGAGACTCATGTTATGTTGAAATTACAACATGGGAGGAAGTTCTCACACCAAAACAGTTTTCATCCATGCTTGACCAAGGCCACACCACGAGCTTATCTCTCTCACATTGATCCAAACCATGGAGAGGAGCTTTCCCACACTAACACCCCCCTCCTGAACGCAAATAAACACAGAGCCCGACATCTGCTCCATGCACTGCTCCTCTTTCAACTTCACCCCGCTACTAATTTTTGAAGCCGCGGTGCAGTGGCAAGCAGCATCCAAGAGCAGTCTGGATAGCAGAAAAACACTGGAAGTTAAATACAGAAATCTGGCATTGGCAGTTAGCTCATGACAAGACCGGGAGGAGAATTATATACAGTCGGGATTTTGAGTCATGAAACAGAAGATGTATTGTTGCAGCATGTCGAAGGTGCCAAGCTGTTGTTACTCAAATCTCGAAACTCATACGTGTCCACACAACCCATGTGTCTGTGTCATCAGTTGTTCAAGGAAGCTCTTGACATAAGTGCTGTGCCTCTCAGAAAAGCTGTTAGCCCTGTAAACAACCCAGTGGATGAATAGGACAACCCTTCAGAGATGGAAAAATAAATACATAAATGCAAAAAGATCAATGCGATTTCCTGAAGCACAGTACAAACAGGGGTCTTCAAGAGTTTAACAGTATTTCAAATATGAACTTGCTAGCATCCTCAATTACCACTTTAGTATAACTTATAAACATGAATTAAAATAAAATGAAAAAATTGTTCCACAGCATATATATATATATATATATATATATATATATATATATATATATATATATATATATATATATATTTTTTTTTTTTTTTTTTTTTTTTTTACATTTCCATTACATTACACTCTGAGAACTTGTTAGACTTCAGGGTAAATTCATGTCTACACCTGCAACTGACCTTTAGTTCTCCAGCTGTCTTCTCTAGTCTCCAAACTAAAATCATCATGTAAATATATTATCGGCTAACTAGCTCATAGAAATATATCCTTCAGCATATCTTTGATCACTACTAATTGTTCCATTTCAAAGGAGAGTTCAGGAACAAACTTAAATCTGTAAATCAAGTTTTACATAAAATCTCTACTTTTTTTGTTATTTTTATTTTAAAAGAAGGCCAAAGAAACACTGCATACTTGTGGCAGAACAGTGTGAGATTGGTGTTCAAAGCCCACCACAGATGCTGAGTGTTTCCACAACCATCGTCCCCTGCTTTCCAGCTGTGTTTAAACTGAAAATGTTACTGTTAGGAGAAAACCCGGCAATGATATCCCATTGAGAAGAATCACCCACAGGAAAAAGGGCTTAAAAGTCAACATAAAATGGTGTTTGTAACCCATTTTAAGCCATACATCCAAGTAAAACAGGACATTTATTCTGATTCTATTCATTGTTCAGGAATGAAGTGTGATCTCTATATGATAAGTGTTCAATGGAGAGGGGTTGAAAAACAGAATGGCACATTTGTAAGTTTCAATGAATATGGTACAAAATAGCATCTGGGAAAAACACTGTTTCCACACTGTGAAAGGAAGTGCTAAAATTTCAGGAAAAAAAGCAGACTTTCAACCACAAAAGGCAAATTTTTTTGCATGATTTGCATGGTTTGTAATTCCTGTCTAAATAAACATTTAATATATAGTTTTAAAAGGTAGCTGGCAAGCTATAATAGTTAATTTAACTTTAAATTAAATATTAAGCTTATTTATGTATAAATATAAATTAAATAGAACAAATGTGTTGAAAATAAATGACTGTTCCTTTTAAGAAACAAATGAATAAACAAGAACAGTTTAACTTTACGAAGGCTATATGAATGCTAAAAACTATTTTTTCTTTGCATTAACAGGCACAGATCACAATAAGCGTGAGAAGGAAAACTCATAAAATTAGAACTACAATGTCCTCCACCTACTGAACCTGCAAAGAAACAAAGCTACACAATGGGGGAAAAATACCAAATATGTGAAAGGTTACAGATGACCCCTTATCTTTGATTAGCAGTTCCCGACTGCCATGTCCCCTTAGGCACTGAATCCCACTGGTGCAGCTTCTTTTTCTGCCTGAGCCCTAGGGTTGGTCTTATTGTTGGGATATGGGATTTACTACTTCTTCCTCTGTTTGTCCAATGGTAATAAGGAAGGAGCTGAATTGGTACAAGCTGTTGAAATAGCACCACAAGAAAACAACACTGTTGGTCCTGATGCTATTTTTGGTAAATTTCACAATGCATGCAATCTTAAAACCCTGAAAGTATCACGTTCAAAAAACACTTTTGTGGTTTCCAAGTGAACAGAGAAAAACAAAATGTAACTGTCACTACAGTTGTGTAAACATGACCTGTAGAGGGCATGTGAGAGGAGGAGTGAGAGAGCAGACAGACAGAGATAAATCAATCACTATGCACCTGATCTGGAGCACAGTTTGATTCCCACTAATTAGGGCCTGTAGAAGACTTAATGGTGTAATTAACAGTTTTCACAGAACTGAAACCAGACCACATCTGGAATCCTCAAGGGTATGTGTGTCTCAACAAGCCCACCAGAGTGTGAGAAACTACACTCTCATGGGTACCTACGATCATAAAGGGATCACTATCAGTGTGTTTCACTAAGGTTGTGAAATGCAAGGCTTTTTTTTTAAAGTCTCTACTTACTTTTTGAAAAAACACAAATTTGGCCCTTTCATTTTTTTTCATTGTTTATAGCTTTAAGCATGAAACTGAAAGGTGTCCAAACTTAGAAATTCAGTAAAACTTTCTGCAAACTTCAATTAAACACCTTGATTAAAAGAGAAGCTTGATCTGAAAATACAGCAAGCGTTCTACTCCCAACAGGAGATAGGAGATTTCTTCCTAATAGTGGCCATCTGTTTTACTGCTTCTTTATTATGGCCCGCAATAATTTTACAGTCATCCTGTAATCTCCACTGTACTTAACCTGGTGCAGGTGTTGTGTACTTGGTATGAGCTACCAGAGCATGGAAAGAGCGCTGAGGAGTTAGGGCTTTTCTGTGACCTTAGTGCCTTCTTTCCCCCCCCACTCCTTTTAGATGGCCTTTGATGGCTGAAGTCTTGCAGAGCCCAACAGCTGCTCCCAAATTAGAGACCAGGAGACGACACGACAGAGCCCTGGAATGCCAGGATTGCCTCGTTGCTTTCCCACTTCAGAGCTCTGGCAAATCAGAAACACAGTACTGTGGATGTTAGAGATTCCCTTCAGTGAGCAATATTCTTTCTCATAATGCAGCCACACTAAATGTATGTAAGAAATAAGTATTAAAGGTATAGTTTGCACAAAAATTTTAATTCTGTCATATTTATAGCCCTCATGTCGATCCAAATCCTGTTAAGGAAGATTTGATCTTCATCAGATCAAAAAAAATTCCCCTCAAAATATCTTATTTTCTTCTGTTCTTCAGAAGAATAAAGTTTAAATGCATGTGGCATACTATCTCTGCGTTCCCAGATTAAAGGCATAGTGATGAAGCCAAATTGTCTGATTAATGTTTGTATATTGTGGGTGATGGCGAGCTACAATTAAATTATTTATGCCTGCTAATTTAAAAGAATATTTGACTCAAACATTTTAAGTCTGTAATTACCTGCCCTAATTAATTAAGAAACCCACTGGAGACCAACAAACATGTATACAAGCATAACAAGCAAGCTACTATTGCAAAATTCAAAACTGATTGTAAGCAAGCTTACAAGACAAAAATGGTTCAGTCTGACTGAAAATAACATTTATAACAAGTACATGAACTGTTGCTATCATAAATGTTCTATTGTTTTTTTTAGTAGAGGTGAGGGGTTGATCAGAGATCTAAGAGCCATGATGAAAAGCTGCTTTCTCTTGCATTATTGGGTCTCTAATTAGTCAGTGTCCACTGACGCACACGGACCAGGTCACAAGGGTCAGTGCGGCCAGAGGCAGGGTTATTTAATCACTCTGACAAAGAGGAGGGCCAGGATATCGGTGATTGGGTATTGCATTGTACATGGTCAGTGGAATGTGACTCCTTAGTCGTGGACGATAAACCACACCCAGTGCAATAACCCTCACCTGAGGCAGTGGGCTATTGTACTCACAGAGAAAGGAACATAATGAGTGAGGAAATGAAGGGCTGAAAGAGTGAGGACTTAAAACAGAGCGCTTGACAGTGAAAGAGTGAAATCAGATTGGAGATCCTGGGACTACAATTACTGGACTTTTAAAGTATTAACTAAATCAGTGAAGCGTCACAAATAGGGAGTTCAAAAGACCAACACTGAGAACGAAAGTGAGGGAAAATGTTAGGTGTACGACTACAGACTTAAGCCTCTAGAGAGAGAAGCCCGTCATGCTGATTTTTCATCCCTCCAACAGTGAAACTTGTTGTTTTCCTTCAATATATTTTAATAAAAGTGGTCTTAGAGCCTCCCCCACCTTGCCCTCTGGCCAACACAGAATGTCTGCTCCTTCTTCCCTCCTGCTGCTGAAGGGAAAAAAATCTACCTAAAAAGCTAGATCACGCACTTGACAAACAGAACCCAAATATGGAGAAAAAGTTTACAATAAGCCTGCACTGTATTTCCCATACTTAACATTATACGTTTCTGTTACTCAAAGACACATAGATCCAGAGGCTTGTCTAAAATTGCCGGGAATACTCCAGACCCTGTTATGAGGACAAACATGGCTAAAGCAACTATGCTTTTTTGTGTATCTCGATGAGTAAATCCCATATGGCTTATTTTGGCAAGAGCATATTTGTGGACAGAGCAGTGGAGCTGAGTTAAAGTCCTCCACAATATTCCTCTGTTAAAGATGGTTATCCCTAAAGCATAAGGTATGCAAGCTATTTCATCACTGCCAGCTCTCCGCTCCTGTTTCACGCTATTACATTCTCCAGCTCTCAAACTGCTTAGGCAGTTTCCTTCCTCAACAATAGGTTTGGGTCAGTTGAATATGATTTAAAGCTAAAGGTCCAATGGAATCCGTGAATAAACTGCTTGCCACCCTCTGCATTTCCTTTTTTTTCCTCTCTCTCTCTAGAATTAATCCCCTCTTGGGCTCAGTAAAGCCAGCCAAGTGGCCAGTCTGTCAGGAACTTCCACTCTGATGAAGTAAAACAGCAGCTGCACCGCAGTGTGTGATAACATCCTGGAGTAAACATCTAGCGTAGTGTATGCTCAGTGGTGAAGAGGAGGACGTGGTAACATTTAAAAATATAACCTAATAACAATTAATGCAGATTTAGAGACAGAGAATGTGATAAATACTGTGATCAAGGACATGCATTAGCAAAAAGGTGCACCGAACAGCAAAAAAATACTAGATCATTTTCTTGTTTCTAGCCAAAATATCTAAAAATTCTTAAATCAAGAAGGATTTTCTTGACAATTAAAGAAATATTGTGTTGTTTTCAGAAAAAGACATCAAATTAATTGACTTTTTGCTTAGATCAAGAAAAATTATCTGCCAATGGGGTAAGTAAAATAATCTTATTTCAAACAGAAAACAAGATTTTTTTGCTTATCCCACTGGCAGATTATTTTCCTTGTTTCAGGTAAAAATGTATTTAATTTTGACAGGTTTAATTAGGCTTGCTTTAATTTAATTTCTAGATATTTTTTCTGAAAACAAGAAAAAAATTCTAGGCTAGAAGAGCATTTTTTGCAGTGTGTGGGCTTTTGTGGTGGCTGTCATCATCCACTCGTTGTTACTCGTTTCGAACCTAAGAAGAAAATGCAAATACACACATCAAAGCAGTAAGTGCTCAGAAAAATTATGAAGCGATCCAAAAAAAACTGCATATGGGACAGAAAATTACACCTCTCTACCAAACCTGTTTATATCGGACTTAACTGATACATCTCTGCTAGGGAGGTCTCCCAGTGAATTTCTATTTGCGATGTTTGTAATAATTATACACATTTTGTAAGGGAGCTCAGCCATTGTGATCTTCTGGCTGATATTATTGCTGTACCCATGCCAATTTGTCATCCTCTCAGCCTTCTTTAGGTTTCTAGGGAAAAAAAAAACAAATGATAGTTTGGCTGAAGCTGAAGGGCTGTGCTGGAGCAGGCACGTACAGGTGAAGTTGTGGGTTTAGTTTCACTCACCTCTGTGAGGAGGCGTGGGAACCAGAGATCTGCCAGTAGTGCATGAGTAACAAGAGCCTGAGGGAGTGTGGCGTAATCTCAACTACCACTTTTCTTTTCTCTTTTCCTTCGTCACTTACACGCACAAGATACACACACGTAAACATACTGAAGCACTCAATCATTTTAAGATTACCAATCTGTGCATGAACTTTCTGACACTGTCCTTTGTGCTTTGCCTCATTTTCCTTCACACATAATAATACTGGGGTTACACCTGACACTCGTGATGAGATTTTATTTTCTATTGCCTTTCCATTACCTTTTGTGGGCAGTCGTACAAAGGCTATGATTAAGCTAATGCTAGTGGATTAATGTGAATAGAGATGCATGTTGTAAACAGATAAAGTGTGTAAAAAAAATGGAAGACAGGCGTGTCATCAGCCTAAATCACTTTTATCTGTAATAACCTGCTGAAAGGCTAAGCAAATGTATTATGAAGCGTAGCTGCTTATAGGGTGTTCATAAATATATGAAAACCTGTTTTCACCAAAAAATTGTAAAAAAAAAAAGACACTTGAGTTGCACTACAAATATACTATGCTGCAGTACATAGTATGGGTCTAGCTGCCAGTCACATCTGGTCCAGCTATGTTAAGCTGTACAAAACAGTTTGTACTGCTGATTGATATTGAAAAGGGTGTGTTTTATATTAATTTAACATATTCTCTTAATTATATAGTGCAAACAGTTTACCGTTTACTGCACTTTGTCATTCTGCTCGTTTTTTACTATAGATAATAAACTGGAAGTCTCATCCAAAGGCTTCTGCATTGAAGAAAAAAGCGGATACAAACTAATAAATCATACACTACCAGACATTAAAGTCATTCTGATCACAGCATGTTTGATATTCTCTGACTGGATAAAAGCATAGTCTGTAGTCAGTGATCAACACTGACTATGTGATTTTCTATTAATTATGTCAACTGAAATTTGCAGACTGGCTCTGACTTTCAGCAATGGCGACTATGAGATCTAGCAAGTTTTAAACAACCATTCCGTATTTTAACACACATCACAATTATACAGCATTCACACTGCATTGACAACAGCTAACCCCTTGCACCTAATAAGCTGACTGACTACTGCCGAATGTGAAAATACAAACACGCAAACAGATTTTGCTATAGTTAAGAGGCATATGTAAGTGACTTAAGTGAGTTAAGTACATAAGCCCTGGCCTCCCTAAAGAAGCCAAAAGAGAATGACAATAGATTAGAGATATAATACATATCATAGTCTGGAGTGGGGGCGAATCAGTGCGTGTGGGTGCCGGGGGACAGTGGGCTGGCAGCTGTCATTGCTGTTCGGGGGCCCACGGGTCCCGGCCTACCTCTAATGACCAGACCAGCTGTCGGAGTTGCCAGTGTGGGGATGCGGGGCTGTGCGAGGCGGGGAGGGCATGAGAACTACCACCCCCCTGTTCTGAGGGGCGTGTCCCCAGCCTGTCTCCCCTCCTCTGAAAGAGGGTGATTGATGGCGCAGGGTTGACACCAGGCTTGAGGAACAATTGACTCGGGAGGGACGCAGTCTAACAGAGGCCTGGGGTTGCCTCAAACTCTTTTTCTTCTCTTTTTTTCAGAGGCAAATGCAGGATCAATTGAAGTTGTAATTCAGTCATTTTTCTCAATATGTCTCTTTCTGACATTTTAGGTTGAACATATGCCACTCTTAACACCCTTCAAAGACCTTTTAACCAGTGCCAAGGGAACGAGACATTCCATCACTTATTTGTTTAGCGATTATTTGTCAGATTAGTCAAATGTGGTCTCCTTCGTGACGACCGATTAAATGGCCAGACATTCCTCCATTCTCCGTGTGCACAGACGCCACGCCAGAGTTAGTGCAAGCCCTGCAGCCCCTTGTAGGTGTGGTTTGGTAAATCAACCTCTGGAGGGAAGAGCAGAAAGATGACCAACAGTGTAGCCTCCGGCGTACGATGGGTTATCTGTGAGTATCGGCATTTGAGCTTCAGCTCCAGGGCCTTTAACACAGCCCCTGACCCCGAGCACTAAACCTCAGGACCCTCTCAGGAGCCCTTTTCAACAAGTCGCCAGTACCTCCTGTCCTCGAGTCAGATTTACAGCCCTAGGGAGGAGGCCGACGAGGAGGGGGCACTGTCCTGCAGCTGTCCACAGCAGACTTAAGCAGTTATTTCACACGAAAACACAGCAATGGCATTCAGAATTCCACCAGCTGGCTCTCGTCCAGCCCTCATCTGAAATATAGTTCCTGACACTGAGCAGCCAGCTTTTGCACACTCAACTAGTTACTGCACACAAACACAGACTCCAGCAAAAGACACTGTGAACGGATTCTGATGGGCTGATGACTTGTTAAAAGGGACCAGGAAGGGAGTTTGCACTGGAGATGGGACAGCGTTGCACTTTCTCATCGCTGAGAAATTCTGGGTTCGGACCCCTGAGATCAGCAATTAAACCCACCAACTGGACACAAATCACTTTTGCCTTGATCCGGCGCAATCAAGGAAGAGAAAAAACAGAACTTGAGATTGAGTGGGAAACACGCCAAAGAATAAATGAACCCTTGATCCCTAAACATAAACATTCCTTCGCTCCCACACATATACAGACACTGTAACACAGCAGCGCAGTTTCACACAACTTAATAATAATTTAGCGAGCTGGTGTGAAAATCAAACACCTTGTCTCACAATGCAGGCAGTGATCTATCGCTCACTTATTTGCCCAGGATAACAACCTCTTTGTGTAATGTGTGTTTGTGTGTGTGAATATGAGAGAGAGAGGAAAGTGGGGGAATGTGCTAGGAGGTCAAATTGAGGAGACCGCTCGACATGTAACAAGCTTTGTTTTAGGTCATAATAAAAACTGATTTATTTCCCAAGCTCTGAGTTTGAAATAGCACAGCAGATTGCTGCACTTTTTATATATTTGTGCAATGGATTTTTTTTTTTACTTGATCTGTATATTTATTTTGTGGGAACAAACCAAAAAAATACTATATTTTGGCATCGAAATACGAAAATATAACAATGCTATGGGGTCTGTGGCCTGTGGGCTTTCTGAGAATCTTTTTTTTTTTTTTTTTTTTTAAGGTTTTGTATTTCTGAGCTTCTGAGACTTGTCTGTTTGGGAACTGCAGAGGTGTAACTGGGAGACATCCCTAATTTTCCAACCCTAAGAGAATGACTACGTTTCTTATCATGCAAGGAACAGAGAGTGCAGAAGGTAGGTGTAAGAATGTCTGGCCATGGAGGAAAGACCAGGAAATTATTACAGGCAGAAAATGGTGACATCACCGGTACAACCAAAAAGGGACATGTCCAAACCTTTACATCAGCTTCTCCATAATTTCTCCTCAAATATAAAATAGAAACCGACATGTCCAAAACAAAACAATGCTATCATCACAGGCAGTTAGTACACAGTACAATCGTGAAACTTTGATCATGGAGAGAGCGCAAGCTAAGGTAATAAAGACAGTGATCACAAAGGCAACTCTCTGATTGGCCGTGACGTTTCTTACTAGGGGGTCTGCGTTGCTGATTGGCCATGACGAGTTTTGTGGTGGGGGCTCTAATCCTCTCCACACTCACTGCAGGCGCTCAGTGGAGTTTTCCCACATAAATCACACTGCACTCGGGTGGTAAAATCATTATTGTCTTTTCAGGACTCATAGCTTGCTAGCCCCTTAAAGGCCAAGTAGTATGCTAGCACAAATAGTTCACATACATCCTCTTCTTGCTAAAAGGATAGGCAACATTTAAACAGTCACAGTTCATGCAGCCTTTTATTAATCAAGGCTAAGTATACTGTGTAGCAGACACTAAAAAGCCTGATGCTACAAAGACCTTTGCAACACAAATGTTCTAGTACATCTTTCAACAATTTAGGCATACATATGACTAACGCGTAATCCACATTGCATACTAGTAAAATAATGTTAAAAAAAATTTTAAAGTATAACATACTACTATAGAAACAACACTTGCATTGAGTGTGTAAAAACAAGCCTAGAGATTACATTTTTCATGTTATTGGATCTCAAATGCCCAAATCTATCAGTAGAGCTATGTAATAAAAAAGGTTTTAAAGCTGCATTATGCATTTAGGTTAAAATACCTTGTTTACTATAGAAGCTCAAAGTCCAGAACTTTGAAGAAGTCAAAGAAGTCAACGCTAGCATAATGTCAAGAATTTCTACATATTTGACCAAACAGTGGACTTTAAAAAAAATCTAGTGCTTCCCAAGACTTCCTAGTAAGTTTTTCAAAAAAGTCAATTCAAACGCAACCAAAAAAAAGCTGGACAGGACAGGTGAGTTTTCATAAGCCATTCTCCTTCACTATTAACCATCCTCTTTTTGATTAATTCAAATTAGGTTTTTCCTTCGACCACTGCTTATTACCCCAGTTATTTTTAAGACTTTCTATGTATCAGCGTGCAGTTATCGTTAATCTCCCCTGGGATGTTTGGGGTGGGGGGTTAAGTGGGTGAAGAGAGAGGAACAGGGACGTTTGGCTTTGCTTCCCACAGGGTGGTCCAACTTCACAAAGTAGATTCACCATCCCACTTTCATTTAGAACAAGGCAAACATACAGTACCATTCAATTCGCACAAAGAATAGAAAAAAAAAAGTATAACAACAAAAAAAAAGCAGACCGGATTACAAAGCACTACTACATCACAATAGTACTCAAATATGTGGTGATGTTTGATGCACATCAATATAGCAAGTGAGAGTCTACAGCTGAGCAAATGACAGCCTTTAACATGGAATTACTTGTTCGGATATACCACATCAATGGGGTGTTTAACTAATCAGAATCTAGGCAAATAACCTCTACATTTAAACATGCACCCAGGTGCTGACGGCAAGCGCGAGACCGTGTTTTGCCTTCACCGGCAGTACCTAGAGCAGTAAATCACAGTGTCCGTCACCTTCTTGTTTGTCTGATGTTGGAACCCCTCAGAGCTTTGCGAGAACCTCGTCACCTTTCTTTCCCTTCCTTTCCAAGCACATACACACCTCTGCACTTTCACACGCTGCTGACATAAATCAACAAGTAATATAGCACGTCCTTTAACATTAAATGCACATTATATTAACTACAAAATGCTCATGGTCACGTGTTTCATGACGAGCTTAATGAGACAAAAGATTCTCATTCCATAATGAAAATGATGCGCCGCTTTGAAATTTCATTTTGCATTTCAACGGGTTCCTCCAAACAGTTTTTCACTGATGCAGAAAACCATTAATGAGAGCACCCCATATTTGAGCTAAAACGCACTCAGATTACTTGCTCTCTGTCATCAGAGCACTGTGACAACAGAGCCATTTATATGGATCTCGTCCAAGTCGTCTGCCAGCCGTAACCACAATTTGACAGACAGACAAAAAATATTGCCTCCCCTTTAAGATAGTGTGCATGAATTAATGTCGCACACAACAAAAACAATAAACAAAACGGCGTCCCGAAACGCGGTGGGTGAGAACGCCTCCTGTTACCACTCCAAATCCACAAGTACTCAAAATGACATGTCAAAGAAGCTACATCAGACAACTGTTGCTTAACATTCTCCAATTATCTAGCACAACCAGAAGAGAGCCCAGATAATCTGAAGTACACACTCAGTGAAATATAAATACTCTAGGAGAGTCTGATTAAAAATAGTAGTGAAAAGTGGTAAAACCAAATTGAATTAACAAACCAATTGAATTAACTAAAGCACAACAAATTAGAGTAGGTGCTTAAGTTATGGTTCCTCGTGAACTGTGGCAGGTAAAGTATCCCATTTCTCTGTTTGAAAATAAATTTGCATTGTATGACATAGCTTAGCCCTAGATGTACAACAGTCTACTGTTTGACCACTTCCAATATAGTTTAATGAGGGCAAAAGAAAATGAACGCTATTTATTCTGATAATTCTATAAACAAAACACTGCATGAACACTAAATATATGATATTTAGTTTGAAATTTGCTTTAAAAAGTCACATTTAATAGACAGGTTTTTTAAAGATGAACTTTAAGAGCGCAGAGCATTTTAAAATATGGGGAAATAAGCATGCGCAGCTACATTTCTAATATCATCCAACAATGATACAAGAAAAAAAATATCTGATATGGCACCAAACCACAAATTTTCAGATATAATAATTACCCACAACAGTGACATAAAAAAAACGTTATGGTTTTAATGGCTAAATGTCTTCGCAACGCGATTCGGAAGACAAATCATTCGACGATTGTCTGGGGATCGTTTTTGCAGTTAATAATACTTCTTGGTGCTAGATAGTCAATACAAACGTTCTGCTCATCCCACAATGATGTTGTTCTCTCTAACAAACAAATTTGTAGTGAGCTTGTTAGACTCCATACACACTGCTTGCACTAATTTATTCAATGATAGATGGGGGGACAAACCACATCCCTAAATGTTAGTATTTTGCCCCCTCCCCCCTTCCGCACCCCCTGCAGAGAGAAACTGTGTCATAATGCAGTAGCCCTTTTCTCATTCAAATCACTGCCATTGTCTCTGTAAGCAACCAGCTCTGCTATGTGCCACAGAACAACTGAGGCTCTATATGTCGCAGAAAATGAGTACACCAGGGCAGGGTGTAGTGAAGAAGCCTCAATGAACATCCATGCTGCTTTGCGAGAGATGAGGGAGGGCAACGTCTGCTCTCGTTTACATCTACCAAACACAGTTCATATTCTTCAGCACAATATCAAATGTAAATACACAAACAAGTGACTATACACATACATAATGTGGGAGACTGCAGGGCCCCTTATGCAATAACGTCAAGCAGTGCTCAAAGGCAGATTAACAAACCTCCATATCTCCATATGTACAAATATGTTTTTGTTCTTTTGTTTGGGCTCACCAAGAAATTCCAGACAACTACACTGTTTGGCAATAAATAAAATATCTTAATCTAAAACTTTTGAATATTGTAAAGTATCTATAGATTTTTTTATAATGCTAGCGCACAATTTAATTGTTTAGTTGTTAATGTACAAACTTGGATAAGCTGCTATGCTTAGCAGTGCATCTGATTAGCTCCTAGTGCGGTTTTGTTTGAACATATCTTTACGATATAGTTTATTTAAAGATACTTAAACTATGTTTTTTGTTTAGAGTACACTCCTGAAAATAAACTGTTAAGGATGTTTGTCATACAGTTAATGATGATTTTTTAATAAGTAAATAAAGCATGCTAGCCTACAGACACTAGGCCAAACAAAAAGCTAATTCTCCTCAGATTTACTATCTGCGCTCTAAAAAAAAAAAACATTTTAGTTTACCTTATATTTCCACGTTCATGTAGTAAATACAAATATTATTTCTATCGTAGATATTCCTAAAGTTAACATTCGCTATTTTGCGCCTTCACTTTATCGTTTACCAACATAAAATGTCTTCATATTAAACGTTTCTAGTCACTTTTATTAGTTTACCTGTGGATTTCTGTGATATACAAAGAGCAACTGTCACTTTCATTTGAGTTCACATCTTCTGCATAACCTATTTTTCCGATAAAAGAAGACGTTTGGATTCTCTCCATGCGCTTGACGAACCCGCACTATTCGATTCAGCGGAAGAACAAACAACATCCTTGAGAAAGGGGCGGAGTGATCCAAAGCCTGGCGGTGGACTCGGATCCGAAGTGAAGTGGAGAAACTTTTTCAAAAGTTCCTGGAGGTGTTTCGAGACGCACGGCAGCCGAGTCCGAGCTGCAGAGGAAATACGGAATTGGACTATATCGAAAACGCTCAATTTTTATGAATTTCTCTCAAGTTAACTTTATGACGCTACTTCATCTTAATGTGATTCCTTGGAACTTTAATCACCGTGTCATTTTTTAAAGGATGTATTATTGCTAACATTTCAAAAAAGGAGTAGGATCGAGTTTCCACAGAAATGGGGAATTACAGTCTTTGGATATTTCTGTCAATTTTATATCTTGTGCAAAACAGCAAAGGTAAGCTGCCTGATCCTTTTTTCTCTTTTTTTTTGTCTGGATCTAACTGATTTATAGGACGCGTGTGGACGTATAACCTGTTACATTAGAACCAGTGAAAGGGCATAAAACATCACAACCTTTCATTGATTTATTAACGTTCTTTCATGAGGTTTAGAATCGTGACATTCTGCGGCTTTGCCCACAGCTTTTTGAAATCTGGTCAGGATATGTCATTAATAGTCTGTTCTCATAAACGTGTTTGTTTCAGTTCGTCACTAGGTCAGGATCAGGATGCGTTTAAATGTGAAGCATTACGTTTTCGTAATAAACCGCTGCACTTTTAGCGCAGCAACGTTGTGAACATCGCTGCAGAAAATTACGCACGATTTATTCAGTAGATGATGGGATTTAAAGCATTCAAACCACGCGTGGGGACGCGTTCTCTTTGTTGGTGAGGGATGTTGCATTTGCTAATTATTTATTGTGGTGTAACTTTGGCGAGTTTAGTTCTTCTAAGTAACTTTAATCATTTTTAAAGGGCATTGTATCACTTGGGTCCGTGTGCATTTTGTCCTTGTCTGAACCGTGAGAAAGTAACAAAGTAAATGACCGCTTCGCTGCGCTGGTTGTAAACGACCTATTAACGTCCACAGTCGTTTAGATTGTCATCAGGGTTCTGTTAAATCACTGCAGTAGATTATATCTGATGTAGCTATTTTACGCTTTTGATACGATATTCTTTCATCCTGAAATATTTTGACTGGAAACATAAATAATGAGCTTTGTAGGACTTCTCGCACAAAAAGCGGATTGATTATTGTCCCGGTGTCTTCTTTTACATACAAAGAACAGTCAGCAATTAAACTTCTTCTGTTTCTTCCTCTTCGATATGGAGGTGGGTTAGTGGGCAAAAATATACAATTCCGAGATCTGTTTAGTCCACTCCTTATCATAAAATTCTGATTGAACATTCTGATGAAATGCAATTGAATTTCCCCCACAAATGATTGTGATTTCCCTTCAGATTTTAAGTTCGGTCAGTCATTCTATATATTTAAAATGCACACATATGGGGGGGAACATTACAAACCTATATCCTGAAACAAAAAAAAAAAAAAAAAAAAACAATTAAGTCTGATGCTTGCGCTCAAAGACCAAAAAGACGCAATCAGTAGATCTTCGTGGCCAACAGTTACAGTTAAATCGATACAGTTCTACTGCCTAATGAAGTATTAGAATATTATCTGAAATCAAACGTCTTCTATTGCTTCGTATTAGATAAGAGTTCACGTGGTGAATTCTATTGTCATCCAAACAAAGCGGGAGTCTGAGCGAAAGAATCTGAATGTTATCTCGCGGCACACTCACAGATAAGAGGCGATGCATATTTGCAGAAAGCAAGCAAACAAACTTAAAGATACGAGGAAGTGTTTCTAACTAAAATAAGCGGGAAATGCGTGTATAACAGAAATGTAATGTGTAGCTAGTAATTCAATGTTGCTGGGTATAAAAGAGTCTTTGATTCAATATAAAGTGGTCTCTGCCTCATTGTGCCCTCTCTTTCCACAGGACTGCGCTGCGTGGATACACTCAGGCCGTGCGAAAATGGAGGAATGTGTATCGATTCAAGATGCTTGTAAGCCCACAGTTGTCATTTTATTGCAAATACACGTTAACCCCAAAGCCTACACTTTATCGAAGTCAAAATTGTTTGCTAAATCACTTTTAATGTGGTGTGACCTCAACTGAATGATGCAGTCTTGGTTATCAGTTTCACAGGGCACAGTGTGGGGAAAAAAACATTGTAGCAATGTTTTAATGTCTTGCACATATAGATGATTTACTCTGTTTAAAAAAAAAAGTCCTTTAAGTTTAGTATAAGACTCTGAATCAATGCCCGTGACTCATGTTTAATTCAGGTTGGACCATATAATTTTGTGCTAACTATAAAGCCACTCTACACCTGTCCACAATATATCAGGCACATAAAATATTTGATTGAACGTCTGATAGTGGGGCAATGTGAGCTTTTTTGCTCATGCCAAGTTGTGTTTCGAATGCGTAGCGTCCCTTCACACAGTCTTTGTCTTCATTGTTTATGCTAATACAAAGTGATTGTTATCACATGAAAGCCTGGGGCTGTTGTTTTATGTTTCCCGCCTGATTTGGAAAACAGTGTCTGTGCACTCTAGCTTCCATTCATGGTGATTAGTGCTTTTTTTCCAGGAGGCACTAATACGTGGGAACCACTCTCAGTGGTTGTGTATAATGACAAAATCAATAGGGTGTTAAACTAAAAGTAATAAATTTTATGTTTGGTACGTGTATCTCTACAGATCAATGGTTGTAAGAAGCAGGAAACCGTTTCATATTTTTATCTGACCATGAAACTTTGCATTCTCTTCTGCAGCCATGTTTATTACTTAATGGTATGTGACCACTCCTTTACCTTAACTTAAAACAAAGAAGTCACAACCAAGTAAAGCTCTACCAACTGTACTAGTGTTTCCTCTTGGAAAACAGTTTTATATAGCTTGTTAGTGTTAAGTTTTCTTTACTTTGGTTATTTAATATGTGTAAGATGCTCTTGTTTTTGTGCCTTTAGGGCATAATCTACATATGTCAATCTCCCCACCATTAACCAAAGAATCTCATACCCCCAGGCAAGTTTTTATTGCTTGCCCACTAGCCAGGTATACTGGATGAAGCCTCATTGTACTTTAAACCTGAAATTTTAATGTAAACACACAACAGAGGTGGTGGAAACTGGCAGTTAAATCCTAACTGATTAATAATTGTTGAGGTGAACTGAAGCGTTTTAGAGGTATGGCAAAGCTAAAAATTATTGGTTTGTTTTTTGAAACTTTGGTGTATACATAAATCTCATAAAACTCTATAGAGTTTTCTAGACTCTATATATAAATATGGAAAGGTGGCCTTAAAATGCCTTGTGTGTTAGTGTTACGGTCTTTAATCATTACCCAGCACACTTTAAGCCAAGTTATAAAAACAGTGTTAGTAAATGTATAATGGTGTTAAATAGTGCTTTGTTCTTTCCTGCTCTACTCACTCCAGATTTTTTTCTAGATAACATATTTTGTTGACAGCGTTATGACATTTTATGTCTTAAAAAGCTAAATGTTATTGTATGTGTGTGAAGAGTAGTTCACATATAGTCTGTCGTGTTTGTGTCAGCAGGTGGTATTTTTCCTTTTTTATAAATAAGGAGGACAGTAAATGTCATGCCACACAACACAGTAATACAACCATCTGGAATGGCCAGCCACAAGAGAGTGGTCCAACCAGTCCTTGAGCTATGGGGACAGTAGTCCCACTCCAGCCCCCTCCCTAGAGATTCTGATGAAACCAGAGATCCAAAACAAGAGAAAGGAACCTTTATTCCTCCAGATACCAACTTGTAACCCAGCACCGCTAGAGAGACCAGAGAGAGTAGAAGGAGGAGGACTAGAGAAGAAAGGGCATATGAGAGTGAGGGAACAACAGAGAAAAGAGTGGATAATGGCACTTTTAGCAAACAGAGGCAAAGGTTGAACTAGACATAGTGAGGAGTACTGGTTGGACCTCGGAATTTCACAAGTATGCCACCAAAATTTTCAGGATGTGTTGAAATCTGGTCTCTGAGACAACCTTGGCAACATGTCTTCCACCTGTTCCTCTCCATGAAATGTTTTCCTTCTCTACAACGAGAGCTAATGTGCCTGGAGGAAGTTGATTATCCTATTTATTGTAGTATCCTTGTTGCAAAAGGGCTCTCTAGTGACTGTAATATTATGCGAATATGCCCCTTAGGACTGTAATTGTTACCAGCTCAGTTATAAGCCTGTTATGTTGACTGTTGTTCTACCAAGGGTCTGGTTTTGGCATATATTGAGCCCTAGTTCTTCTTGGGCTCCTGTGTCATTTCATGGTCCCCTGCACCAAGAGCTTCAGTGACTGGTGCAGTCCATGACAGATTACAGGAGTAATCCCTCTCTAACCTTCTCCAATGAGTGCTTCTTCACAATGGGCCACAGTCCAATGCTTCTTGGGCCACTCTCACAAGCTGGCATAGGGTTAACATCTGGAATGTTGAGGGTGTGCAATACAGGTGTGTAAAGCTCACCATATGATCCCTGTGACAAATGTATTTGGAACCTATGGTGGTGACGTCAATGGATAAAAGTCAGGGTATCTTGGGAAACACAGCAGAATGTTGTGTTGATTCAGTTATTAATTTCTGGCCCTGCTATGGACTGTCGCTCTTTAAATCCCGTATCTATAGGAAATGCAAGGGGTGGAATGACAGCACACTTGTTGTGAAGAGTCCAGGAATGTCACTCTAGGTGAAGAGTCAGGAAGCTCTGTTAAAGTGTCTCTAATCTCAAACCCCCAGTGTGGAGAGCGTGCAAGCAAGTGCAGCCACTGTGTGGGATAAAGTCTCGACTGAAGCAAAGAGATAATTAGGCAGATTGTGAGAGTGTCATTCAGAGAAGGTCCAGCTGGAAGAATAAGGCGGGGGTGGGGATGTGTGTTGGAGAAAGGGGGTTATGCTGGGGTGTAGAGGGACAGCTGGTGGATGTTGTGATGGTAATCCAGTGAAGTCAGACCCTTACAAAGGGGGAGCGGAGGGCCAGGTGCTGCCATTGAACGGCTTGCCACCCCATGCCGAGACAGACGGGCCTATGGAGGAGCGGAGCCGGCGGCCCACGGGCCTCCTAACACATGCTCACACACACGCAGCGAACTGATGTGGAGGTTCTCTATTGTCTGTGGTGGCTCTGCAAGCCCAGGCCGGTGTCACTCTCTGAGAACAAACAGTGAAGATTAAAGTGTGTGAGCAACAGAGTAGAGATGAGAATGAATTTAGACATCTATGTTTGCACTTTCCCATCCATTTGCTCAGAAAGGAAGTGGATACAGTGGGGCTCTGTCCATTATTGATGGTGTCGCCTTGACCCCAGTAGCAGAGTGAGTCTATAAATTGTAAGTGTTGTATTTTAGTGACCCATGGAAGCGCTCTGCCTCTTAAGAAATGATGTATGAGGACAGTTAGATGTGAAGCAGGCTCTGCAATCCCTGCTTTCTCTGAACTAACAACTGTAGCTTATTTACATAAAGTATTAAATTTAGCACAGAGCATTGATATCAAATGCCGTTCATCTACTATAAGAGTAGTATATCCCAATAGTTGTGGTTATGTTTTAAAGGGTTGGAACGCTGTTTGTTTACATTGAGTTTAGCACTCAAGAGATAAAGTTCCTTTCCCTTAACATATAGTGGATTAGTTTGGAATGCTTTCTAAGATTCCTCCTCTGCCACCACTCCATTCATTGCTGTTGTTTCCTCCAGCCCATTCAGGATATTGAAGGAATGTTTTAGCAAAACTATCAAAAATGACAGATATGGTAATGTCTGCTTGCTCTGTGGATTGAGACATCTACCTGAAAGTAAACAGACTGAAAAGCAAATGCTATGAGTTGATAGTGTTGGAGAGCAGTTGGGGTGTAATGTATGCCTTTATGGTTTGATGCCTCAAGCTGGGAGTCCTGGTTCCCAGGCCCTGTCACAGGAAGTGCTGACTCCTGACCCTTCTACTCTACTCACATCCTGTCTATCAAGACAGCTGAGGAGAGCTTATGATGTGTTCTTGCCCTCTCTCATTTTCTACATTTTTTTTAACCATATCAGATAACCCACCACCACATCACAAATCTGTTTTGTATGAGTGTGATTGGCTAGCAGGGGTCCAGAAAGTGGTAATCTACTTAAGCTCTTGATTCCAATATGTGCTAATCACTTTTATTGAATTCATTCCATTATGATCATACACACATATTGCAGCACTGGAGTAGGCCCAGCTGTGATAATGCAAGGAGGAAAGTTGCTGTTTGTTTGGGTGTTTATTGATAATGGGTAAGATAAGTGCAAGAACCAGAGAAGTTTATGGGTGGCGGAGCAGGAGATAAGAAGCATTCTTTGGCCTCTACCTGAGTATACTCTTTCACTCTTTATCAGGCTCTCTGGAGCTCTGTGTTTTCTGATCACAGCCACATTTAAGCTTTCTGTTTTCAAGTGTTTTCAAATGTGATGTAGAAATGAACTGGGAGTTCTTAGAGTTTCATCCCACCTATCTGCATGATTCATGATTTATAAGATAGAATAGAGTAGTTGGCAGCATTTTACAGGATGTTCGTCATGCTACAAAACAAGGAACCATCGAGTTCCCAGTGAGATTGCGTAAGTTGTACTGCAGAACACTTCAGGTTATAGCAAGAAGCTCTTTTGTAGTTTTGTGGCATTAGTTTCTTCCATCTCTAGTTTTCAAAGATTCTCCAGGCATATTAGTGTAGACACATATTACTGATAGTCTTCTGATTTGCAGAATCGGTAAGAAAAGACTACTTCTCTTGGAGTTCCAAGAGATCTGGATCAGTTTAGGTGCTGGGGTGTGGTTTTGTGGTGAAGTACAGCAAAGAATGCTTTGGAAGACCTCGAGTCTGGGGTGCATGCAATGTGGTTATGGTTGGCTTGTTAGCAATACCAGAAATTCTGGAGGGTTTTTTGTGAGCATTGAGCATAGTTACATTCTTTGCACTAGTTTGTTTGAAAAGCATAATATCTGATCTGAAAAACATACCTTGCCCTAAAGTAAGTGTTTTTAATAAGTTTTTGTTTGATTAGATACATGTTTAAGGGTTTAGCCTAGTCTTGAAAGACCATATTCATATTTTAGTCCATGTTTCCATTCCATTTATTATAATGATCTTACAGATAATTATGTGGCTAATGTAACAGCAGGGCAGAGAGTTGGTGAAGGAAGACAAAAATGGATGTTTCATGGATATCTACCCATCTACAATATTTCCATGAGTTGACAGGTGCTTCTTGTTGAAATGTTAAGTTTATCTGTTTATATTAGTCAGAGTTCATGCAAACTACACAAAACACTGGATAAAAATGAAACCCACTTTCACATGCCACAGGCATAATTTTGATTCCAATTTTAAAAATTTCCTTTACTTCCAGCAGTTATAGAAAGTTTATCGGGAAAGTCTGGAAGGTTGAGTTCCTGTGAAAGTTCTGTCCTCACAAACCCCCACCCTCTCAGCTCTCTCCTCAACCATGGGTTACTGTTGCCAGGCTACAGCAGAGGCCTGTTGGTTCGTTTGAGCACAGGCCTGAAAGCCCGGCTGTTTGGGCCACTGCTCCCCCGTCCTTAAACAATAGGGTTCTGACTACTTTAGCTCTTTTATTTGGCCCACAAAGTGCTCCCCTACCCCCACTTTGGTTCCTCTTTGAGAAGATGGGGAGCTGGGAGGGGGCAGTTGGGGGAGGGGGAACAGGCTCTAGTTGGCAGTTTGGTGTCAGTATGGGTTCTTCACAAAGGAATGGAGTGGCTATATGCCAGACACTGCCAAAGACTTTTTTCTGAGGGGACTTTCGGCATTTTGATACCCTGAAAGTTGCTTTAAACCTCAGATTTTCATTGTTTTCAAAGCAAACAAAACAGGGTTTAGTTTCAGTGACATTAATAGCAGATGACCTACACTCAACTGACTTCCTACTAAGGAAAGAGTTGACTTTGTGAAATACATGGTTATTGTCTTTCACCTCAGTGTGGGAAGGATGGCTTCAAGCACCCAGGAGATTGGAGTCCTGCTGGGAACTCTCTCATGCTTGGTGCCTCCTGGACCATGACTGACCAGATGAAGCTCTTTCAGGGAGAACAGTGTGTTTTTGCTTTTCGTCCACAGGTGTTGTGACCTTAGATGATTGTATGGTATTGTGGTAAAGAGAATAGTATCGAGTGACATTGCCACAATGACCCTGAGATCAGGAAAAACGGCATTGGGTTTCAAAAGCAAGCAGAGATGCCGGGGCTTCACATACATGAATCATTCCGGCAGCATCCAAAAGCCCCTGTGTGCATGAACATATAAGTTACAAAAGTCCTTGAGAATCCGAAAGGCTGTCAGGTTGCATGAAGTTCTTTTGATATGTCATGTAGATACACCTATACAATATTTCTGAATGAGGCCCTATCCATTGTTTCTCCAATCTGACATATTTTGTGGTTTCTCAGCATCCTCGGAGAAGAAGGTGTTTGTAAGTCACACAGTGTGTTTGAGTGTGCATGTGAGGTATTTGTGGAGATGCTTGAATGCATCAGTGCCCAGAGTTGTTTGTTTTTCACTTGTTAAGAGTCATTGCTTAATTGTCACCCTGTCTGACTGCTTCATTAACCTACTTTCAACAGTATCAAGGAAAGCATACTGTGACTGTGATGCTATACCTGTGCATGTGATCTAACAGCCTGCATTTATGTGTGTGTGTGTGTGTGTGTGTGTGTGTGTGTTTCATGCACATCTGTTTGGCGATTTACAGACAGAATAGTGCCATTGTTTTGAGTGTAATCCTTTAAAGAACCAGCAAGAAGGCAGACAGCCAAAGCAGTGCTGACAGATGTGAACAGTTGTTTAGTGCTATTTGCAGCTGGCGTGAACCATCATTGGTGTTGTGACATTGGGGGATTATTGTTTTTGCCCTCTTTCTACCTCAGCCATGTCTACTCCGATATTACCAAGGGGCCGGAAATCAGTCTTGGTATATTTGACTCAATAGTCATGCTGAGTAACATCCCACACCTGGCTAATGGCGGAACGGCCTTATGACACTCGAAATTGTCCAAATTATTCTTTGTAGAACATCCTCACTCACAGTGAAGTTCCTGCCAGGTTGAAGGTCCTTTACAATGAGTTATTTTTCACTTTGAAAGTTCTGATAGAACTCTTGGCTGTATGTTTTTAGACGACTGATATGCACAGCCAAGGCCCAGACAAAAGAATGTGTGTTTTGGCTGCAGAACACCGTGTGAGGACAAATATCCTAACCTCCCCCTGCTGCTACTTGACCAATATCTACACATTCTCACACACTTTCACCAAGGTTTTCACAATGCAATAAGTATGGAACTCCAGCACGGATACACACACACACACACACACACACACACACACACACAGAGGGAATGAGTTCCAAAACTCACATACACATGCATGTTATCATGTTTTGCAAGGCCAGAGGCTCCCTTTCTTTGTGTGGAAATAGCACTTGTCAACACATCTTCAATTCTTCATAGTCCAGTAACTCTCTGAAATCCCACGAGCAGTTCCTCTGTGCTTGTGCCCATTGTTATCTATCCAAATATGTATATTTTTTTAATCACTTGCTGACCACACTTTTTGTGACAAAGGGTATGTAAAAATAGCCCAGTTAAAAGGTGTACACCAGAATGTGACCATCAAACATTCCTAACTGCTCATGTACACATACACATGAACTCATTCAGCGCTTCTCAAACCATAGACAGGAGAACAACAGGTTGTAAAGTAGGCCGTGTCTAGGCAATTTTCAGCATTTAAAAGCCCCTTTTCCCAGAATGTCTATTTTTTAAGGGCTTGAGTATCAGACTGCATGCTAGTTGAACCTTGATGCAGGTCTCCTCCCCATCTCCTCAAAACTCTTTTTGTGCCGCAACTCCTAGTTTCATTTTTTTCGTGACCCCCGAGATTCCAGACATAGTTAATTTGCCTCTAAATAAACCCAGCCAAGCCATGACAAATAGCCAAGGGGATGAAGGGTAGGGGGTGATTGGTGGGGTGTCAGGCTTGCTCGGTCGTCTGTGAGGTTGCCACAGCAACAGGGATCTGGGATTCAGAAAGAGTGTGAGTGTTTTCAGAGCAGGAGACGAGGGATTACAGGAAATATGACATGACATGACTCTGCGTACCGGACTCTTCCCCCATTCCACCCTCCAAAAGACATTCTCTCCCTAACAGACGCCCCCGACCCGCCCCCCACTACACTGCCTGACATTATCATCACAATCAGACTGCTGACCTCTGACATTTGACCTCCCAGCATGTGAAGGGTTCATAGGGAAAAGCAGTGTGCTGCATTGGTGGCTTCAGGAGATGGTTTTCATGAAGAATTTTCTCATTGCTGCTCTGTTTCTTACTTGCTACAGGAAAAAAAACAGCAACAACTCCCCACAGACATGCAGTCTTAACTTTTTTCAATACATCCAGCTACATGAAATTTCATAACAGACATGATTAAATATGTTTTTGATATATCATCCTTCGGTTTGGTCCAGTAGGCCCCTTTCACTTCAAATGTTCAAACAAAATAATAATAATAATAATATAAAAAAAAAACACAGCCAAGAAATAAACTCTTATCAGGTCAACAGTATTACTATTAAACAGACATGGTTAAAGAACATGATTGAAACGAGCAAAAAATTTTCACCACCTTCACCCTCAAACATGTAATTCTATCCTTAACATAACAGTTTCTGTTCAGTATTGGATATAAATATTTTTAATCATAAAATTGGGATTGTTGAAGCTAGCAACTTGAGCTTAAGCGTGGCTGTCTTATATCTGTTTTTTGGTTCCAACTCTAGAATAGTATAATAGTCCCATGTGAAACATTTCTGTAGGTGTGTCTTCCAAACAGCAGAACACTGTGGCGTCATACTCTATTGTCTCGCTGGGTAGAAAAACAGTTGTCACCACAGTTATGAGTTTCACTGGTTTTGATAAAGCACTTAAATGGACCGTACAGTTCCTAAAAGGCTAGCAGGCTCTCGCTGTAGTGCAGCAGAGGTCTTAAATAGCACCCCCTATAGGCCAAGCCCTCATTTGAAGCCCTCTCTGAGGTCGGAGAGAAACTGCTTCAAATAAGTGTGGGGGAGGAGACACCAGCCACAAAAGAGGCAAAACAACAAAGGGACAGATAGCTTGGTGTAAAAAAGTGGTCATCCTGTAACAGAAAGAGGAGGAAAAGCCATTGTTGTCTCTGCCCAGGGGTTGTTTTACAGTGAAAAGAGAGAGAGGGCCTGAGGGGGGACACAGGGAGAACAGACCATCCCAGTGCTTGTCATCAGCTTCAAACAGTGTTTTTGATGTGGGAGTTCATCCTGTGGCGGGTCTCCCTGTGTGGGTGTAGGGTTACCCAACACACACTGGCTTCTCAAGTCTAGCTTACCAAAGGCCCCAGAACCCATGAGAGAGACTGCCTTTATTAAGAAAAAATTGTTTATTTTGTTGTACCTGTTCAGTTTCAGGTTCCACTCAAATGTCCATCAAGATAACCGTCCTGCACTGAAAAGCATAGAATTAGAGCAGAAAGAACTGTATTCAACTGCCACAAAGTGGCTTGACCACCATCTCATACCTATGGTTTGTTGTCTCCTGTCTTTTGAGTGGTCTCCATTGTGAAGTTAACACACTGAACATTGTATACAGTTTGCAAGGTCTCCTGGGTAAACACAGGTTGTTCTGCCATTCCATCATTGCTTTACTTTTGAATGCAGTGGAGAGATTGGAAAATCAGTAATAATCCTGGAATGCAAACTGGCATGAAGAGAAGCATGCTTTCCGGATTAGAATTCCAGTAGGCCGTGGAAAGTGTGCTCTGCTGTTATAGTCAAGGCAAGCATATATGCAACAGCTGGTTGATAGCATGAAATTTTGTATTTTTATGCCTGTGATTTTGTGTGTGCGTGTTATCACCCTCTCACTAACTTTATTATAATAAGACATTTAATATTCAGTGGTTAGATGTTCTGAGCATGAGTTGGTTGAAATACTTGACCTGGGCTGTTGATAAAAATTTGTCTCACTAAAAGGCTTTTACATTCTGATGTTCATGTTTTAAATTTGTGCCCCTTGTCAGATGCCGGCCTGGTTATATTGGTTTGCTCTGTCAGCATCTGGACCCCTGTCATCGCTCACCTTGTCTAAACGGAGCAGCTTGCAAGAGCCAGGTGGCTAACACAATCCCACAGTACACCTGTGTGTGCCAGCGGGGGTTCAGAGGTAAGGTTGAGTGCAATCAAGATGATACAGTTTGCGGAAAAGCAGTTTGTGAATAACGCTTCTTGTGTTTGCAGGTCAGGACTGTTCCTTGATTGATGCATGTGCCACAAATCCCTGCGCCAATGGTGCCCGTTGCACTAATTGGAATAATCACTACAACTGCTCATGCCCACCTGGGTATCAGGGCAAGAACTGTCGCAATGATATTGATGAATGCCGCAAACCCGGAAAGTGCCTTAACAGTGGCATCTGCATGAACACACATGGTTCATTTCGCTGTGAGTGCCTTGCTGGGTACAGCGGGAGGACATGTGAGGTGCCCACCCAGCCCTGCGCCCCCTCACAGTGTCTCAATGGGGGCACCTGTCATCAGACCGGTGACCACACCTACGAGTGTGCTTGCTTGCCAGGTACGAACAAAAATTATACAGGCATTCATGTAGACACACACCCTTTATCATATTCCCATACACATTCTTATCCGTCGTATTCGGGGGTTTCCCAAAGCCTCTGGACTTTCCAGGCAGTGATACCTCATGCTTGGCTATAAATAGCTCAGGCTGAGTGAGAGAAGGATACACGGCAGAATGAGTGAGCGAGACAGTCAAAGCGTGGAAGAAAGAAAGCTGCTGTGGTAGGAATTTACTTTATGGCCTTTCTGCTCCCCTCTGGGGAGCAAGCAGGAAATGTCTCTTGCCAAAGAGGAAGTCATTGAAACCGTGAGAGATTATAAAACAAGCAAACATGGCAGGGAGTATGGCCCTCTAGAGCAGAGCTCTGTCAGGTCCTGGCTTTGCCGCTGTGGGAACCACCGTGAGAATATGTAAACACTTAACACCCACTGAACCTTTTTACTGCTCACTTTACTCTGTACATCAATTTATCAATAGTTGTGGAGCAGGACTTAGTGAAAGTTATTAGGTGTGTTGGGAAAGTGAGGAATAGAACAGACCTCCCTGTTTCCTGTGTCATATCATTTCATTTCTCCACCTAGGCTTCAGGGGACACAACTGCGAGGAGAATGTAGATGACTGCCCTGGAAACAAGTGCATGAATGGTGGGAAATGCGTAGATGGTGTCAACACGTACAATTGTCAGTGTCTGCCTGAGTGGACAGGTAAATACACACCTTTTTCTTTATGTTTACTTTTAATTTTCTAATTAAATAACTTTTAACATTGGTCTTTGTGTCCTTAGGCCAGTATTGTGCTGAGGATGTCAACGAGTGTCTCATGCAGCCCAATGCTTGTCACAATGGTGGTACATGCTTTAACACTATTGGAGGACATACCTGTGTATGTGTCAATGGCTGGACTGGAGATGACTGCAGTGAGAACATTGACGACTGTGCTATGGCTGTCTGCTTCAACGGGGCCACGTGTCATGACCGTGTAGCCTCCTTTTTCTGCGAGTGCCCAGTGGGCAAAACTGGTACGAATGGCTTCACCATCACTCTTTATTTTTAGGTTTTGTCCATTGTCCTCAGAGTCACATTCTGCTGTCCCTGCAGGTCTGCTCTGTCATCTTGATGATGCTTGTGTCAGTAACCCCTGCAATGAGGGGGCAGTGTGTGACACTAACCCTCTGAACGGCCGCGCCATCTGCACCTGCCCTGCTGGCTTTGTTGGTGGAGCCTGCAACCAAGACATGGATGAATGTTCCATTGGTAAATTTATTGCATTGTGAATGCCTCCCTCTCTCATTGACTTTTTCTGTCTCTTCCCATTTTAGTCTTTCTCAGTAGAGTATTAACTCACTCCTCTTTTTCTTTTGTGTGACAGGTGCCAACCCTTGTGAGCATTTTGGGAAGTGTGTAAACACAGAGGGCTCATTTCAGTGCCAATGTGGACGGGGCTACACCGGTCCTCGCTGTGAGATTGATATCAATGAGTGTCTGTCCATGCCCTGCCAAAATGATGCTACCTGCCTGGACCGCATCGGCGAGTTCACATGCATCTGTATGCCTGGTATGTCAGTGAACTTGACCTTGACCTACTCAAAAACGTTAAATCTGCTTCTAATTAATGTGGACTTCCAGACTGTATGACTGTGTAGACCTACTTAAGAAAACATGCAAAGGCGAGAGAAGGTTTTGTTATGTAATGTTTTACCACACAGTGGTCATTTGAGGAGCAATTAATTAAAATGTAAAAGCTCCACATGGGTAACTCAGAAAAACCACAGACCAATATTTACTTTGTGTCTTCAGCACACGTTCGGCAAAAACTAGTACCTTGCACAACATGCATCTTTGGGTTTTTTGGGGAACTATACAAATCAGTGCTGGGAGCGGGGTGTATTGGGCAATCTGGGAGAGAGGGGGAGGAGTGTGCAGTGAATTATAATGAGATCTTGAGTGGTGGGAATGGAGTGGAACAATGGGGCCCCTCTGTGCTCCGTTCCTCGCCCTTCGCACATAGAGAGAGAGCAAACTTTTTCCCAGCAATCTCATCCCCTCCCCCCACTTCTGCTCGTACCCCTTTCAATTCGGCAGACACCTCTTCTTCCCCACCCTCCTCATCATCGCCGACTTGGCCCTGGCTCACGTGGAGGGGCCAATTCTTTCTGATTCCATGCCGCCGTCAGTGCTATGGCCCCGGCCCACACTCTGTTTCACCTGAATGGGGTGACACACAAGAGCAGCACTCTGCTGATTATAGAACATGCGTGTTCTCAATGGAGAGATGACCACAGGGCATCCTGCGGACAGTAGGGTGTGGTACTCTTAGTCAAAGCAGGGGCCCCAGTTTGCATAGATTGAGCAATTCTCCATTTCCTCAGCAACATGAACTTGCTCTAGGGTGCAATGTAGCAGAACAGCTTGGTGTACGTCTGAGGGCCCCTGTGTTGTGAGAAACTGCAGTTTGAGATGCATTGAGGGTTAGAGTTATGTTTCACTCTGGCTGTCTCTCTACCAGGCTATCAGGGGAAGTTCTGTGAGGTGGATGTCGACGAATGTGAGAGTAACCCCTGCGTAAATGATGGCATCTGCCGAGACATGGTCAATGGCTTCACCTGCACCTGTCAGCCAGGTAAGAAACATGCAATTTTCACAGCACTACCAGATCAATGGCATGCATCAAAAGGATCCAGAAAGTTTACTTGTGTGGTCACTTAATATACAATGTTGTTTCTTGTAATATCAGGCCAAACCCAACTTGGTCCCCTAGCCTGATAGAGTTTTTGCGTAATTATTCATTAGAGTGAGGTCTCGAGCGCTATGCAACTGCGTGCCCAAACAAAGACACCATTGTGGCCCCTCTACACAAGCACCCCTCCTCTCTTCAACTTGTCCATAGAGAAGGGACAGCAGTCTCACCCGTCTCCCTCTGCATAGAGGTTGTGGGGGGGAACAGCAGCCCTGCTAATGAGATTCTTTTCCATGTCTGCAATTTACATCTGGGGCAGACAACCCCACACCCCCCATTTAGCTATTGAGCCGGTAGCGTTTGTGCAAGGAGAGAGGGAGGGCCGCTGGCCTCGAAGAAAACAATTCTAGCATCTCCCCCTCTAACCTTCTGCCCTAGGCATCAAAATAGATCCCATCATAACACTGTTAATCAACACAACACCCTCTAAAGATGCAGAAATGAACATTTCTGTGGGGCCCCAGTCTTTTTTATGTACTTACTAGCACGTTTTCCCAGACAAGGGATAACAGTCAGCACTTAAGGCCTGCTGCCCCCTTAGTGCCTACACAACTGCTCATTTTCCAGATAATTTCATTTTAATCACTGCAAAAATGTGAAGAACTTGATTAATGTCTGGAAATATATAATAGGCCAGTTAATATTTAGACATAGTTCTCGAAAATTGTCCACACACACAGATTAGATCTAGAATATTATTGATAAAAACATTTACAAATGTAGTACAGGCTAGACTGTGATTGTTGAATGGATTCAGAGAATAAAAACCCAGGATAACTCCAGTATTCGCTTCAAATATCAACAGTCTGGAGGAGAATGAAGCCACAGTTTATGTTAATAATGAAATACACCGCTAAGATTATAAATTCAAATGGAGATTCAGCGAACCTTCTATTGAAATCTCAATTTCACTGTAGCTTCAAATAAGCCAAGGTGCAGACATTTCCAACTAGACTGAGCTCTACTGCCCCCAAAAGCTGAACCTAATGACCTGACTAGTGTGTGGAGCTCACCTCTTCTGCCTCAGACTGACCTCTAACCCCTATGTTTGCCTGTCCCAGGGTTTACTGGCACCATGTGTCAGATCGACATTGATGAGTGCGCTAGCACTCCCTGCCAAAATGGAGCCAAGTGCATTGACCGTCCCAATGGGTATGAATGCCGCTGCGCTGAAGGTAAGCTGATAAATGAGGATGTTTTTCTTGATTTTGTCTGCCTGCTGTGCAAAAGCTTTGTGGAGCCCTTCAGGGTTCAAAGTCAAAATCATCATCGCTGACTAGATCCATACACCTGAATATAGTGATCTCAGGGTCAAAAGCTTCTTGTTTCTATGATCATCTTGCTGGACAGGCTGGCGAAAAGCCCCAAATCCCCCTCCTTTGCCCTACAGACCCCAATGTCACAGGGTCACCAAGGCCAGCAGCTGCTGACGAGGGGGGTTATGCTCGGTCATCACCCCGACATCTGTTCATCCTTAACCCACAATGCATACCCACACAGCACCGTATGGCACAACCAAAGCTCCCAGCATTCACTTTTGCGTAGTTGTGCCTGTAGGAATGGCCTGTAGGGTTTCTGGTTTTCTGGTTTTTATTTATCCAACAAATAAGCATGAACTGAAATGTGAGTGTTTTGGGCTGAAGGTACAGTACTTACTGCGTGTGTGTCACTAGGCTTTCAGAAAGCGCAGACATGGAGTTTGTGTATTGTCTGAAGCAGCCTGCTGTTTGGTATTCTCCGTGCTCCAGTTCCCCTCTGCTGAGCTGTCCCGTTAGCTGGGACGTAGGGTATTGTCCTGCTGCTTGAGGGGACAAAAGCAGGTCTGTGAGGCCTGTGAAGGGCTCTCTCTCTCTCTCTCTCTCTCTCTCTATCTCACCACCACAGCCCAGCCCTGCCCTGCTCCTCACAAGGCCACTGCCTTGACAGCCTGTCGGCATGGAAACCACGGGAACAGAGACTCCAAACTGTAGAACCTTTCACAAGAGAGAGAAAGAAGGAAACGGAGGTAGCAGACAGAAAAGAGAAAAAACTGAGACCAGGGAAAGAGCAGAGACATTTTCAGACCAAAAAAGCTAGGGGGGAGCAGTCAAGGGGGCGCTGGTAAAGAAGGATAAAGGGTACAAGCGAAACCAAGGAAGTATTTACAGCCCAGACAAAAACACAAATAAAGGGCAGTGAATCACTCATGCAGACTTTGTGAGCAGACAGTAAGAATATGGAAATAGTAGGAATGAGGACAATGCCGTTTTCGTCTCAATTGCTTGTGCAGTAATGGTCCGCAGAAGGGAAATTGTTCCTGACAGGCAAGAACCACAAACACAGGAACCTGTAGAGCAGCAGAGACTTTATGCAAATCTGATACCTCTCCATTCTCCGCTAAGCCCTTGAGATGTTGGGCTTACAGTAAAGTACCTTTCTCTGCTGTTTCACACCTTCACTTCTCCTCTTTGTCTTCAGGTTTTGAGGGAAGGCTGTGCGAGAGTAACATTGATAACTGCAAGCCTGACCCGTGCCACCATGGCACTTGCATAGATGGCATTGCCAGTTACACTTGTAACTGTGAGCCGGGCTACACTGGCTACCGCTGTGAGAACCAGCTCAACGAGTGCCACAGCAATCCCTGCCAGAATGGTGGCAAATGTGTGGACCTAGTCAACAAGTATATCTGCCAGTGTCAACATGGCACCTCAGGTGAGGGAGGATGTATCAATAAATCAACAGTATTTGTTACATTCAGGTTTTTGTCTTTTACATTAAAGAAGGGTTTTTGCTTCTCACACAGGTACTAACTGTGAAATCAACTTTGACGATTGTGCTAGCAACCCTTGTGACTATGGAATCTGCAAAGATGGCATAAATCGCTACGAATGTGTCTGTAAACCTGGCTTTACTGGTGAGACAGGGAGCGATCTCCACCCCAAAATTTTTTCATTCAAATTAGAGCAAGTTCTCAAATTCAGGGATAAACCTCACTGTAAACTTCTCTTCCTTTCAGGGCCTCAATGTAAAGATGAGATTGACGAGTGCCAGTCTAATCCCTGTCGCAATGGAGGAACCTGCGTAGATGATGAGAATGGCTTCCATTGCCAGTGCCCTGAAGGCTTCCATGACCCTTACTGTTATTCACAAGTAGACGAATGTGCCAGCAGCCCATGTTTGCATGGGGCCTGCAGGGATGATCCTAACGGGTATAGTTCCATAACTAATGTTTAAAATCAGCAGGAATATAATTAACAAAGACTTGGTTTGAGTCTGACTCTTGTTCTCATTGCTCCAGCAGCTATCGATGCGATTGTGAGCCTGGATGGGTGGGTAAGAACTGTGACCTAGACCGGAATGATTGCCTGCCTAGCCCCTGCCAGAATGCAGGGACCTGTTTCGACCAGCTCAATGGCTTTACTTGCAAGTGTCGGCAAGGCTTTAGAGGTGAGATATACATTACGTTAGCACAGTATGTATATTACAATAATAACAAAAACAGATTTCATTACACATTGTTCTACCAAAAAGAACAGACCGTCCTCTCATATCTAATTCAACCTCTACCACTGAAATGGTGTAATGTTTCCCTAATAAAGCATTAAAACTCCTCCTACTGCAAGTTCTTAAAAATGCCACTCCTCTTGCCAAAAGCTACATTCTGATAGCTGTCTCCCATCCTCAGGTAACTTATGTCAGGTAAACATCAACGAGTGTGCCTCTAGCCCATGTCTAAATCGGGGTACCTGTATGGATGGAGTCGGCAGTTTCACATGCCTCTGTGAGCCACCTTATAGTGGACCCACCTGTGCAGAACTGCTCACACCTTGCACTCCCAATCCTTGTGCCAATCATGGTTCCTGTATGCACACACCTGACTACCAAGGCTACCAGTGTAACTGCCAACCTGGATGGCAGGGTAAGTCCCTAAACACATTCTGATTCAAGAGAATACGAATTGAGTTGAACTGAGAATGTCTAAGTTCAAAGGTCCTTCCCTCCACAGGTCAGTTCTGTACCATTGACATAAATGAATGCACATCTAACCCCTGTAAAAACCGTGGGACTTGTACCAATACTTCGGGTGGCTATGTGTGCTCCTGCCGTGCTGGCTACACTGGACCCAACTGTGAAACCGATATTAACGACTGCTCACCAAGTGAGTCAGACTAAATATAAACCAGGTTTTTATTGCTGGTCTCACAAATGATATAGTCCAACTTTGGCACTGTTGGCGTGATCTAATGGTGGTTTCTGGTTTTGTCAGACCCCTGTCTGAATGGAGGATCCTGTGCGGACGGAGTAAACTCATTCCGCTGCAGCTGTCTGCCAGGTTTCAAAGGGGCTCGCTGTGCTACCGAGGTAAACGAGTGTCAGAGCGCCCCCTGCAAGAACGGAGGCACTTGCACAGACTACGTCAACAGCTACACTTGTACTTGCAAACCTGGCTTCACAGGCCTGCTCTGTGAGACCAACATACCAGACTGCACTGAAAGGTAAGTCTGTGAAGTCACTCATACCTCATAAAAGAAATATGTAGCCAGTAGTAGCTTATAAACAAATAATCTCCTTGTTTTAGCTCCTGTTTTAATGGAGGCACCTGCACTGACGGGATCAACGGCTTCAAATGTAACTGTCGATCAGGATTCACTGGAGATTACTGCCAGTATGAGGTGAACGAGTGTGACTCTCAGCCATGCCTTAATGGAGGAGTTTGTCAAGATGCCCTCGAGTCATATCGCTGCTCATGCCCTAAAGGCTACGCTGGCCCACGTTGCCAGGTATTAATTAATTTTAGATCACACCATAACCTAAACATTGCTTGCAATTTTTCCTAAAAACTTGCATATATATTTTTTTATTTATATATTTATTTTAAATACACTCTTTTTTTATCTCTCTTTAGTATCCAGTTGATTGGTGCAGGCCTACTAACCCATGCAAGAATGGTGGTCGCTGCAGGCAGAAAGATGCCTCCTTCACATGTGACTGTTTGGGAGGCTGGTCAGGTCGTTATTGTGACATCCCAGGAGTGTCTTGTGAAGTTGCTGCCAGAAAGAGAGGTATATAACTTTGCAAAAGACTTTATTTTATAAATAGTTTATCTTCTCCTTGATAACAGTCAAAACTCTCTCACACAGGACTCCAAACGGATGAACTTTGCCACCACGGTGGACACTGTGTCAATACTGGCAACACACACTACTGCAAATGTCCTGCAGATTACACAGGCAGCTACTGTGAGTCCCAGTTTGATCACTGTGAGGATAAACCTTGCCTCAATGGTGCCACCTGTAGGAGCTACATGGGAGGATTCACCTGCGATGTGAGTCATCTTACCCCTGCTACAAATAGCATATATTGTTATTCACATTAGCATTAATTCTAATTATCTAAAGAATATAAAGAACTAAAGATATTTCATAACTGATATTGAACTAAATGCTTTTTCTTTAGTGCATGCCTGGTTATGAGGGAAACAACTGTGAGAGGGAGGTCAATGAGTGTCAGTCTCACCCATGTCAGAATGGAGGAACCTGCATTGATTTGGTGGGACATTACATCTGCTCCTGCCCTCCAGGCACACTAGGTAAGAATTTTTGTCTAAAAATCACGGTAAATAAATACATGACTTCCGTAAAAATTCAAAGAATCAAGTCTTTCAGCCTCAGTTGCAAGAATCAAAATATACAAAACCATTCAAAGCTTTAGGATCAGTAAAATTATTTGTTTTACGAAAGCACAGTAAAAATCAGTAATGTTGTTCCACGTTAAAATAAGTATTTGTAAATGTAAATTATTCCCTTTTTTTATAAGCCATTATAATGTGTTGATTTGATGTTCAGTAAACATTTCTTATTATCAATGTTGAAAACTGTTTTGCTGAGTATTATTTTGCAAGAATAATATTTATTTACGATTCTATGAAGAATTTTTTTAAACATTATACATTACTGTCATTTTTGGTCAATTTAATACACCCTTAATGAAAGTATTAATTTCTTTCAAAACGAAAATCTTACTGACCCCTTACCTTTAAATGGTAGTGTACTTAGACAAAGGTTGGAATAAAGGTCAACGTAATATTTTTATTATGATCCTTTAGGGGTCCTCTGCGAGATAAATGAGGATGACTGTACAACTCCTTCATGGCCTCGTGGGATGCCTAAGTGTCAAAATAATGGCACCTGTGTGGACAGGGTTGGAGGGTACAGATGTAACTGCCCTCCTGGCTTCACTGGAGAACGCTGTGAGGGAGACATTAATGAATGCCTTTCCAACCCCTGCAACCCCTCCAACAGCCTGGATTGCATACAGCTGCCCAATGATTACCAGTGTGTGTGCAAACCCGGCTTCACAGGTAAGGGATGTCTAACAACTGAAAAAATGTGTCTGTGATTTACATACACTGAACAACACTGAACTGTGTCCCTAAAAAAAACTCACTTCATTGTGTCTTAGGACGAGGCTGTCAGAATAGGTTCAGTGTGTGTGAGTCTCAGCCCTGTAAGAACGGAGGAGTATGCTCCTTGTCCGGCAGCTCACCACTGGGATACACTTGCACCTGTCAGCTTGTGAGTATCAAGACCTTACATCATTATGGTCTTCTTGTTTTCTTCCTGTTAAACGTCCAAAGCAACTACTTAACTCCTCCTTGTCTCTTTCTAAAGGGATATGCAGGTGCTAACTGCGAGAGGAGCATGAACTGCAAAGAGCTGCCTTGCTATAATGGTGGCAGCTGTACTCTCACCTCACGAGGGGCACGTTGCACCTGTAGCCAGGGTTTTGGTGGGCCGCTGTGTCAGCACCGCAGCAATGAGGGCTGCTCCTCTAAACCTTGCCGCAATGGAGGCTTGTGTACAGAAGAAACCAGCTTCCCTTTTTTCCACTGCCAGTGCATCAATGGCTGGAAAGGCATGCAATGTGAGCAGGAAGCCAGGTTGCTGCCACTTCCTCCTCCTTGCCCTATTCCTGAATGTCATGGCAAGGCCAAGGACGATGTGTGTGATAAAGAGTGCAATTCGTTCGCCTGCCAGTGGGATGGAGGGGACTGCTCTCTGGCTGTGAATCCCTGGGCACACTGCTCGGACCCTCGCTGCTGGCGGCTCTTCAACAATAGTCAGTGCGATGAGTTCTGCAACAATGCAGAGTGCCTTTATGATAACTTTGACTGCAAGAACAAAGAGAAAGTCTGCAAGTAAGTCTTGTACTAAACTTTGATCATACTTAACAGAACTGTTGGTCACATGTACTTAGATCAAAAATAAAAGTACTTATTGTGTACAGGTAAGGTTTGGTGGTTTGAGTAGGTTTAAGGTTAGGGTCATCATATAGGTATTTTTTAAGAACTATTAGTACAAACATGTACACAATAAGTACATTGTACTAAATTATTCAAATTAAAATGCAAGTACATGGTAGTTGAAGCCATCTACAATATAAAGGTGGACCAGGCTGTTTATGATGGTCTTTCATTAACACACTCTCTCTTCCCTCAGCCCCATCTATGAGACGTACTGTACAGACCATTATGCAGATGGGCTCTGCGATCAAGGCTGCAATACTGAAGAATGTGGCTGGGATGGACTGGATTGTGCAGAGAAGATTCCTGAAAACCTTGCAGAAGACGTCCTGGTTATTGTAGTTCTGCTGCCTCCCGAGGAGCTGCTAAGGACACAGACTGCTTTCTTACAGAAACTAAGTGCAATACTGCGCACCACACTGCGTTTCTGTCTCGATCAAAATGGGGAATACATGATCCGACCCTATAAACGTGAGACACGCATTAAACGGGAGCTTCAACCTCAGCACGAGGTCATTGGGTAAGTTGTTGTAACTGAAGTAATCAAAATGATGCTCTTTCGCCTCAAATTCGAGTTTCTTGAACTTGGAGCATTGTTTGGAAGTAGCATCTTAGTGAATGGTGCTTCATGCATCGCTACAATATTGACAATGCCAAACATTTTCCCACAAAATAAAAAAAATTTCACTAATGAGGAATGTGCCTTAAATACTCTTGTTCTTCTGCAGGTCTATTGTATACTTGGAAATAGACAACAGGCTCTGCTCCCAGGGTTCAGATGACTGTTTCCGCAATGCTAACAGCGCTGCAGAATACCTAGGTGCTTTGTCTGCTAGGGAGATGTTAAATTTCCCATACCCCCTGAAAGAAGTGCGCAGTAAGTATCCACACTTACACAAACTTAATTGTCCTACTTGCATAGTTCTGTGTATTTGATAATCATACTAATCGTCTCCAATTCTCTTTCAGTTAAAAAAAGAGAAATAATTGATGAAATTACTGAATGGGGTAAGCTACTGCTAGTAGGGGTAGCTTCTCTCTTCTTGTTGGTTATCTTGATGGTGGGCATGTTGATTGCCCGACGCAAACGTGAACACAGCACACTCTGGTTCCCGGAGGGCTTCTTCCTCAAGAAGGAAACAAGCAGTAACAAAAACCGCAGAGAACCTGTAGGCCAAGATTCACTGGGCATGAAGTGAGTCTTTCATGCATTATTAGGGCTTTTAAAATAACTACTGTCAGTATAGTTCATTGAAATATCCCTTTCAAAAAGACTAATTAGCATTCACTCTCTTTGCAGACACATGCCAAAGACAGTGGAAGAGTCTCTATTGGCAGATCACAGTGACCAGTGGATAGACACAGATTGCCCAGAGGCAAAACGACTTAAGGTGACCATTTATCATTTCTCTTACAATGCCTATACATATAAATTATTGAAACACTATGATCTTAACATTGGCTTTTTATGTATAGGTGGAAGAGCCCAGTATTCTGTCAGATGGTGAGGAAGCAGTTGACAGCAGACAGTGGACACAGCACCATTTGGCAGCAGCAGATATCCGCATGCCACCTTCTATGGCTTTAACACCTCCGCAAGGAGAATTTGATAGCGATTGCATGGATGTCAATGTCCGAGGCCCTGGTACGATATGTTTTGCTGTCTACTCTTACTCCTCTGTTCAGTGGCCTTGCAAAGATAAAGTTTAGTTCCAATAATAGCAAATGTATTCAAAACATTTACAAACATTGTCATTTTCTATAGATGGCTTCACACCCCTGATGCTGGCATCCTTCTGTGGAGGTGGGCTAGAGCCAGAGGTGACTGAAGATGATGATTCAGAAGAATGTTCTGCCAACATCATATCCGACCTCATTTACCAGGGAGCATCGCTTGCAGCTCAGACCGACCGCACTGGAGAGACGGCTCTGCACCTGGCTGCACGCTATGCCCGAGCTGATGCAGCTAAACGACTCCTGGATGCTGGGGCTGATGCGAACGCACAGGATAACACAGGCCGCACACCTCTGCATGCAGCTGTAGCAGCTGATGCCCAGGGGGTTTTCCAGGTAAAGTCACCTACAACCAATTAAATGTGTTTTAATAATCTGATTTACTTATATACAGTGTCAGTGCTGATGTGCCCATATTCTCGCCTCTGCAGATTCTGATCAGAAACCGTGCCACAGACCTGGATGCACGCATGTACGATGGCTCCACTGCTCTGATCCTTGCAGCCCGTCTGGCAGTAGAAGGCATGGTGGAAGAGTTGATCACCTGCCATGCTGATGTCAATGCTGTTGATGAAATCGGTAAATGCAACAGAAAATAAAAAGGATAGACTTAATGCAACCTTACAGCAGGAGCAGGATTTCTGATGGTTTCATTCTCTCTCCACAGGAAAGTCAGCTTTGCACTGGGCAGCAGCAGTCAACAATGTTGAAGCAACAGTTGCCTTGTTGAAGAACGGTGCCAACAAAGATATGCAGGACCTTAAGGTATGCGATCATATACTTTTCTGTGTTTAAAGAGATTTATGTAGTTTACTCATGTTGTTAATTTTTACATCCATCTTCTATCTTTAGGAGGAAACTCCGCTATTCTTGGCTGCCAGAGAAGGTAGCTGTGAGGCTGTGAAGGTGTTGTTGGCTCACTTTGCCAACAGGGAGATAACAGATCACATGGACAGGCTCCCTCGAGATATTGCCCAGGAGCGCATGCACCATGACATTGTACAGCTACTGGATGAATATAACACTGTGAGAAGTCCACAGGGCCATCCTGGGGCAGGTCATCACCTGTCTGGTAGCCACACCCTCTCACCACTCATGTGCCCTCCCAGCAACTTCCTTCAAGGGCTGAAGAGCACCCCGCAGGGTAAGAAGAACCGTCGCCCAGGGGCTAAAGGCATAGGTGGGCAGCATGCTACCGGCCTGAAAGATTCAGCCAAAGGACGCAACAAACGGCTCACATTGGATATGCAGAGTGCTTTGCTTGAGAGCTCTGTCACACTCTCCCCAGTCGACTCTCTGGACTCACCACGCGGAGGTGCCAGCAACGCCGGCTATGTCACCAATCCCACCTCACCGGCCGCCATGCCCTCACCCGGCCTTTTCCACTCCTCAATGTCTGTACCTACCACTCCAATGGTGCACAGCAGTCTCTTGGACGGCACCAGTCCTTTTGCAGTCTCCCTAGCTCAGCTGAGCGACCTGAGCGATGCTGGGCTCTCAATGCAGGGGCGAGTGGCCATGCAAGGAGGTGGCATCAACCAAGGCCCCCACAACTGCGTGCTGAATGCCGGCCAGATGAGCCTCAACATGGGCCTGGTAAGTCCAGTAAGCGTGCCATTTGACTGGCACAACCGCATGCCTCCATCTTCTCAGTGCAGTCAGCCCATGGTCAGCATTATGCATCCAGCAAGTAGCCAAGCAGCCATGATCCCTCAGACACCGACGCTGCAGCAAAGTAGCATGCTCTTGCACCAGCAGCAGGTCTTCCGTAATGCCCAGCAGCCCATTCTGCAGCCGACACCAGTCTCCAACACACCCTCTATTAGCCCGGTCAAACTGCCACCTATTGCAGAGCAGCAGCCGCAGCAACTTCACAGTCACGCCCTTACCAACCCCAACCTCACCCGCATGGGCTCCTCCACTCCCCCGACCCCACAACAGGCACAGCCTCCTCCAGCTTTCTACCAGCCACAGCAGCCACAGACTCAGCCCCCACAGGCCTCGGCAGCCCCTCAGGCTTCGCAAGCACAGGCTATCCCGTCTCAGGCACCCCCGGCACAGGCGAGTGTTAGCATCGCAGGCCCGGAGGACTACCCCACACCGCCCTCCCAGCACAGCTACAGCTCTGCCATGGATGCCACACCCAAGCATTACCTGCACGTGCCCAGTGAACATCCTTATCTGACCCCTTCTCCAGAGTCTCCAGAGCCCTGGTCCAGTCCCTCCCCTCAATGTGTGTCTGATTGGTCTGACTCCACCCCTAGCCCAGCCGTCACGGCTCCTGCTCAAACCCAGATTTCGCACGTCCAGGAGTCCAATGGAAAGATGCAGGTGTTTGCTTGAGCAGCTCAATCTACCTTAAATGTTTGTGACTTCGAGAGAGTAGAGTTGACGTAAGTCACTCTAGGGCTTGTTTTTTTACTTACCTGTCAGCCCATTTCCAAGATTTTAATTGGATTAGGATTGACTGTTTTGCATCAAGAAGAGCGTCTGCTGGTGTCCGCAGAAAGAAAGTTAAAGGGAAATTTGTGTTGTCTTAAAAAGAAAAGACAATTTAATGAAGTAAGACGTTCTGTCACAGATGGACTTGTTTTTTAATTATAAAAAAAGTATATGAAGAATACCACGTCTTTCATTTCAAAGACTTGGGGACACTCCTGAAACTAACAAACTTTAAAAAAAAAAAAAAAAAAATAGATTGAGAGAAAAGTGAAATGTTGAAGGAAATTCCTTTCTTTTTATTTATTGTCTTATGTTTTTTCCAAACTGCCTTGGGGGAGTTTTCACCCTCTTTCTGTCTCTGTTGTTTTTAGCGACCCCCATAACAACTGCCTTACTATTCCCAATATATTACCTGGGACTCGTGAGGTCTCCTCAGGTTCCATGTCACTACTGTTACAAGAGGAGCAACTCATGATTGCTTAGTTAGCCTGTTCCGCCCCAGTTTCATCAGCAGCATTTGATCCAGTCAGAACATACACACCCGGGCTTTTAAGTGACACGCACACACACATAATGAGATTAGAATTTTTACAAATTTTAGGGATATTTATTTAGTCTAGCTTTCAGAAACAGATTGGCACATGAAAACAGAGGTATATAGAGACCAATACAAGTGAAATATTCTGATTTAAAATTATTTTATATGTTTTGTAAAAGTATTTGTATGAATGTAGAGGGGCATCTGTGAAGCACTTCGAGGGGAAAAGCTTGAGAGAGAGAGAAATGCGGTAAGAAAACCCTGAAATCATAATGCAGAATTTATAACAACAGTGCATAAAAGCGCCTCTCTAAAACAGGCCAGTGTTTAGAATGTTTTCAGCGTTGTATCAGTGGAAATTATTTTACTGAACATAGTTTCTTAAGTGACCTCACCGACTTACACTGGCCAGAGCTGGCCAAGGCTCTACACGTTCCCTCTCAAAATCCCAGCCAGTCACTGCCTTATAGTCTTGCCTTGTGTAAATTTGTTTTCTGTCTTTTTATAACCACATTTTTGGATCCACAGTTACCTGTGGAACACTGATGTATTAAGCTGTGTTATTAGGCTGCTGCTCTGCGTCACTTCTTCGGTGACAGCCAACTTCCTTTTCCTCTAACATTCCCTGATCAGTACCCACCAACCCACGCTCGTGGAGCCACTGACCACTGCAAAACTGATCTCGCCATGTTCCCGAGCCCTCACAAGCACTTCATTTCAATACTGAACAGCTGCAGCTGACACTTGACCACTAGAAAGTCTTCCTCTGGGGCTTTACGAAGCCAAGGCAGCGTGGTTGATTTAGTTTAATGTAATTTGATCCCTCAGGTCCAGCATTTCCATGTGGTCTAATCATATTCCAGCTCCTTTTGGTTTGGATAGTAAGCATATGTGTTGTGAGTTGGGTACGTGGCTAACTGGGTTCTAATGGTCTGCTATTGCTCTGTCACTCCTCAGGGAGGTGTTATATAGCATGCAGCGTTGTCTGCATCTTTAGCAGTTCCCACCCTATCAGCCTAGACGATGACATCTGTCGTGTCTGGTCAGAAGGCGTGAGATGGGAAACGCTACCATGTAGTGATGCCCCTGGCTTTCTGTAACATGTCCATATGTTCATCTCGTTTCAATTTGCCCAACTGTAAGACCTGCATTTGATGACACTGACAGCTGTTTTCTTGCTATCACCAAGAGGAATAAATCCATTTCACTGAATTATGGCACATAAAGCCATGCATTATTATTTTCAAATAGTATTCGTGCTTAATACCGAGTGTGCATCTATGAAACTGTAAAATCTTCATGTACCACATTTCAAGGCTTGTGGAGGTTTTGGAGCACATTCTGGACCTCTTTGTTTTCCTACATAAGTACTACTAAGCTTCGCTAACCCAGCTAAGTCTTCCTTTCATTCAGAACTTTTCAGCTCTCTTGATACAGTTCTCCAGATATTTTTGAAATTTCAGTACCTTTTTGTAAATATATTTCACCTTGTTTAGGTCTACTTGTTTATGAGAAGTCTTATGTTTCTAAAAAATGAATATGTACTAAAAAGAACAAAAAGTAAATGTACTTTGTATTAGCATTATTAAGGTGAGGATGTGACTGTGTATTGGTCTTGCATAACTAGAACAGCCATAGATATTTTCTATTGTCATTATTAATTTCCTATACTTGTTTAAAAGTAGTTTAAAATCATTGTATATAAACAGTTTTTCACAGTTTCTTTCTACAGACAAAGTTGTAAAATATGTTACTTCTAATAAAGCGGTAGAAACTACATTTCACTAATGTCTTATTATTTGTCTTTTATATTTCCATGCATTCCGAGTCCAGCATTTAGTAGGATTGTGGATAAAGGTGTTTGTGATTGGTTGACAAACCTGTCAGGGTTAAATTCACTAAAACGTAAATGTTCTACGCCAAAAAAATGTAAATTTTTCAAATAGTCTCAATGGTCAGTATCTCAAATATACTTAAACTAGTCAACAGTTGAAGTAGATCAAAACCTTTTATCAAAATAGTCCTAAAACAAAAATGTGTTCTTGTCTTAGGGCAATTTTGATTATTGATCCACTACAAATGTTGACTTACTGTAGATCATAATAGTATGTCGGTGAACTGCATAACTGGTCCAAATATATTTACATGGCAATGATCGGATACTTTCTTAGCTTCTGCTTTGTCACCTCAGAAGAGAGAGAAAGTGCAAATCGCAGCATGTGGCATGTTTGTGGCAGCTGCTGTTTATACTGGATAAACTGTATTATCAGCACAGAACATATTTACGTATTTATCTAACCTAAACCTCACGGTAGTGTGAAGTAGAACAGCATCTAGATGTCAATTTATTTCCAATATTCTTTTACTTCTTCAAAGCAAGAACAAAACGTCATGACTTTATCGGGCACTGAATGGTCTTCAGTCTCTTGTACATGTGCTCCAGGGCAAACACGAGCAAGTAAGTTACCCCTTGACTGTTGAAAAACCATTACAAAATGAAAAAGACACTAGAGTATTACACACTGCAGTTTGCAACTAAACATTATGTATTTGCTCATGATAGGTAGTGATCAAGTAGTGAATTTTTTTTGCTATCTGTGGTTTGGCCATATTTTCATATTCAATGAGCACGACCTATTTTGGGGCTTTAAAACTCTGAAATGCTTTTGAAATGTTTTTTTTTTTTTTTTTTTTTACCTCAGAGCTTTTTAGGCAGCACCTGTTCCCCTGTGAAGTATGCGTAGAATACTCAGAGTAGCACTGAACATGCGGTCATGCTGGAAGATCATTTTGTAGAATGCGTCTATGGGCAGTCGCCCCGTTGGGTCAGCATGCTTCATGGCAGTCAGTGGCATGTACAAACGATTGGTCTGATGACGAAATGGGGGTTTTTTGGACACAATCAGCTGGAGAGTTTGCTGTAAGAAATAAAAAGACAATTTTCTGTCGCAGGTAGCTTTAACGAAAAAAAGAACAACTCATCAACATAATCACCTCAGCCACTTCTTCGGGTGTCTGCCCAACTGAGTTGAAAATTTTATGTGAATATGGCAGGTAAATCTGATGGAAGATGCAGTCTCCGAGAGATCCATCTTCTCTGCCTCTTCATACCTTTTCTTCTGAAACTCAGTTACAACTGGGCCTGGCTCCACTAATGTCATCCTGTGAGAATTGTATACAAGTCATATTTACAGTGCATGAATTGGATCATTTATGAAACACATAATATAGGGTTTATGGTCCATGGCTTATATGTCTTTATACGGTATACGGTTTTTATAAATGCACTATATTATGTTACAGTTAAAAAAAAAAAAAAAAAAAAAAAAAAAACTAAGGTATTTAGACACAAAAAGCATATAACACTTAAAATTCTATACTTTACATGCAGTTAAGCTTACAAAAAGTACATTCTTTTAATGTTTTTTGGAAGCTTAAATGCATGGCATTGCAATTGATCACATTTAAAATATAACCTTTACATGTTATCTCAAATGATACCCTACAATTAAAATAATAAATGCAATTTTTTTTAAAGCATGAATAAAAGACTTAAAAGTAATACTTTTATTTGACATTATACATTATAAGTGCACATTTAAAAAGCATACGTAAGTACACTTTCATGACTTTAACACACTTAAGTGTGACAAAAGGGTACTTAAGTGTGTTTTCTTTATGTAGTGTACATTCACTTAAAAGAAGAGTTCACCCAAAAAATAAAATTACCCCATATTTGACTCACCCCGAAGTCATCCTCATTGTATATGATATCCTTCATAAGAACAGTAATTTAGAACTCAGTACCTGCAGATATATCTGACTCACAAAGCTTCAAAATAATAGCCCCTATCCACCAGCATCACCAAGCTTGGAAAAGCCAGGATAAATTTAGAAAAAACTGTGTTCATCTGAAGAAAGAAAGTCAAAAACACTTTAAATGACTTTGGAGTGAGTAAAATATGGGGTAATTTTATTTTTTGGGTAAACTATTACTTTAAGTGGCCTTTTATTTCATTAATATTATATTAACTGCACACTAAAATGGAACATGCAATTGACCATCTGAACAAAAGTGAACTAACCATATTTAGGTACCCTAGCCCTTTTGATCATTGTGTACTCACTTGACATTGAACTTCATAGCTTGCACAGCAAGACTCTCACAAAAACCCTCTACAGCAAATTTAGAGGCAGCATATACATCATTGAAAAGAAATCCTGAAAAGAAAAAAAGAAGGGTACTTTAAAAATAGGTTTTCAATTTTATGATTCTTTGTGCTGAATGTATAATCAATGAGCTATGTGGTGTTACCCTGGATGCCCAGGACACTGCTCATCACTACGATGTGTCCGCTCTGACGGCGCTTCATGTCAGGGAGCAGTTCTTTTACCAGTCTCACCAGCACAAAGAAATTAGTGTTGAAGAGTTCCTGCATAGCACTTACATTCTGACACTCCAAAGGACCAATCATACCCACACCTGCATTATTCACTACAAAACAGTGCGGTGGAGTCTAAATCAAACAGTATGTGTGAAAAACATTTTTGTTGGAAAGGAAACTCTCAATGTCACCTAACACACCCACTCGTCGATCTGGCAAGCTGTTCAAACACTCTCTGATGGAGTCCTCACAGGTGACATCCAGCTGCCGGATCTCCAGGGATCTGTTGAGGCTTTCTCCAGCTGCTCTCTCCAGAGCTTCTCTCTTATCCAGGTCCCTCATAGTGGCCACAACTAACTCAAGCATAATAAATACTAAGACTTGTGACATTAACAACATTGTTACCTCATCTATAGCTGTTAATTAGCTAAGTGTTCTGTCCATCCTTAATAAATAATCATACAGGAGCAAATGGGTAATATGACATTAACACTGTAGCAGCTATAATTAAGTATTATGTTGTGTATGTGTGTGTTTATGTGTGTGTGATGACTCAAAATGTTCCAGTATGATATAAATGTTAAGTTGAGAGGGATACCAGAAAATTGACCACAGGAGTAAGATGCAAAAAACAAATGAATTAAAATATAAACAGTCCATAGTAAGTTATCAGTTCTGCAAAAAAAATAAATAAATAAAAAATTACTAATTAATGTAACAATTTATTACATTTAATATCTATTGATTCTGTAAGTGGCTTTATGTTAAAAGTTATTGATAAAAAAAATCAAAATGAAATGAAGTGTTAGCTTTAGTTCTGGCAGGTCACGCAAGTCAAGCTCGAATAAATCACAACTACCTATAGCTACACCTGTGCAGCTCTTTTCAGTATTAATCGGCAGCTTTTCCACTTGCTCAGGAGCAAATGACCCTCCATCCCCAACTCCTCCTTTTGCACAGCCGGTATCTGGCTTTCTGATATTTCTTGTTAAATCAGACTCCTATATCTTGAATGGTCACACTTAAATATTATTAAGTACATTAATGATATCCGCCTCGTTCTGTTCTGTTAGCCCTAGGGGGTTATTAATGCTGCTCTTCCTGCTCATTCATGACATGCTGCATGGATGGAGTTCACGCACAGAACAGAACCATTCCGCCGAACCAATCTTTATGCCAGTATCTCATTTTGACGATAGTGGTACTGACAGAAATACAATTATTTAATTGTTAAACTGTACACTGGGGAGGCATGAAAAAAAAATAGACGCTACTAATTAGATAGAATAATTAACTACCACATTCAGATGAGTGCTACAATGCATTAATCTCAGCTTCATGTTCATTTATGGTAGTTACTGTGTTAATACCGCATCACTTATTTCTTCTATTTATCGTTGAAGGAACAGTATTTCAAAGAGTTGCTTTGTATGTTATCAAAACTTTATATACACATCTGTAAAAAAAAAATCTTGCATATGTAGCCATCTTACCTTTGAAGCGTTTTAATTTATCTTTTGCAAGACGGACAGCCAGTGCCAAACCAATTCCAGAGGAGCATCCTGTCACCAAAACCTTCCGTGTTCCCATAACTTCAGATCAAGGATGACATGTAATCTGAAACCACATACAAAGCATGATATTTTATTAACACTGTATCTGCCATAGCTATAGCCAATTTTTTGTTTAGAATCACAAGCCGTGTGTAAATACAGTAGGCAGTCACGTACATTTACAAGATTTTAAAAGTACAAAGGTGAGGCTATGTTGTAACAAAAGCCCTAAATTAAGGCGAATAGGTGAACATTTAACGGGGAAAACAAATGCACAGAACGCCATAAGGTTTCTGGACCACGGATTAAATCTTAATCCGATTTTCTCAGCACGGCAGCGAGCCTCATGTTTTAACTAGTCGGTAGAGATGTTACATTTCACATCTAAAATCGCATGACAACTGTTATGTGTTACGGTCAACACGTTTTAATATTAAGAGTTCAAAAATGACATTGACGACAGCTGCACTGCGTGAAAAAAAACTTAAACTTCTCGTGCACTTTCTGAACGCGGCTAAACTGTCCGTTCTGCAGCATCTACAGACCTGCGTCCTGCTGACAGACCGCTTGTCATCCATAAACTCCTTTCAGTCGGAGCGCCTGAGTTCTGCGCGAGAGCGGCACCGTGGAAACAAGTCACGTGCACAGGTCGCGTTCTGAGGACCCTGGGATTTGGAGTCTGTATACCAACAACAACAACACACAAATAATAACAACAGCAATGGTAATCGATTTTATTTATTGTTTTGAATCAGTTTAATGCTATGAGATTCACTTAAATGCTAACGTGAAGCCTGCGTTTATTAAAAAATACATTTGGAAATCCTAAAATACATCAATTTCAGCTACAGCTATTGTTCCTTTTTATGCGTAAACTAATTGGCGTCTGTGAACTATCCTCGTCTAAATCGTTCTTCCAATCAACATGACGCCACGACGTTATCTGTAAGTGAATTACTGCGTTTCCCAAAAGCATCGTAAAACCAACGGAGCTAAAAAAAGAAAAAAAAATCAATTTAGGCTTCGATGCTCCGAATAATTCTTTTTAGCGAACAGATTCAAGAGATCCGAATTACTCCGCGACTCCAAATTCTCTAGTGACCTCTAGTGGTCACGAACGATGTGGTATTTTTGATCAAACTGAAAGTGATATGTCACACCAACATACTGAAAGCGCTAAAGGAAACGGTGCCACAGTGTAAGAGGTTTAGCGCTGTCATTACAGGTACTAAAACTACACCGAAAGACAGAGAGATGAGTCGAATGCGTGAAGAAGTGGAGGTACGGTATTTGTTATTCGTATAAACATGCAGTTAAATGGCGTACATTTTATTGGATACAATATGACACGCTATTAAAAAGGAAGTATAGTGCAGTAACTTCCTCAGCTGTCATAGCGCATATTTGTACGTAGGTTAACTGCTTATTGTTTTTCCTTGCATATGAAATCACCTCTGTATTAATTTTAAAGGCCACGCGCGAGTATCTCACTCAGTTTTACGCAGCGTTGTTGTTCAAATAGAGATCGATAAATGCAATTGCGTTTACCACCTCTTGACCTAGTTGGAGAAAAGTGTGAGGCGATTGAGAGAGAAGTTTCATGGACTTATTGAAATCGACAAGGCGGTATTGCTCATGCGACGCTATGGAAACAACCATCGTATGGTTGCAATGTGCGTCGCCCTGGCAGATAACGACAGGGGTAAAGTGCAACTCTTTTTCTCTTAAGAGTCATGTCTCATAAGCGTATTATTTACCGGGCCAGTTTTGTATAGTTTTAATATTTTTACGTTTGCATTGACCGCACATATTTATTTGCTGCGTTTTTTTTTTTGTTTACGCAGAGCTGGACGAGGAAGACGAGTCGGCTTTGAATAACGACCCCGTAGCTAAGGTATGGTGCGAGTGAGTTTGAAGCAATTTATGCAAATTTATGGAAAGAGCACGTAGGTGTATCTTGTAGCAAAACCCAAGTCGGATTTAGCATTTAAAAGAAAGCCATTTGTCATCTAACGCAAAGATATTAAGAGTGACACAGCTGCCCATATGCTTGCTTGGGTCAAATCTGTGTCATTCATCAACACTTTCTCTGCGCTCCTGTAGAACGTGGTTATGAAGCTCACAGCCGATGAAAAACAACAGGTAACACCCCAACCATCTCCTAACACCCTGCAAACGTGATTTGTTGTTACACACACACACAAAAGATGAAAGTACCAGTTACTGCTGTTTACTTAACAGTTTTAATTGTATAATGGTGATAGTCCTAAAAAAAAATTTATAGGAAGAAAAACCCACCAGGTCATCTGGATCCAGTGGTGCCGGTTTTTCAGCGCAAGTAAGAACGAGCTTCCATCATGGATGAGTATTTACAGGATAAATAAAATATCGTGTTATACTGTGGTCTTACTGCATCACTTCCGTCTCGCTTCAGGCACCGGGCAAGAAAAAAAACAATGATGATACCGATATAGCGGTTAGTTGCTTTGCATTGTTTGCTTGAATTATCAATATGGCACGGAGTGTGTGCAAGTACACTAACAGTATGTGCTGTAAGTACACTAACGTGCACGGACATGCTTGCAGGAGCTCGGGGCACGTCTACGAGTTCTGCCGTTAACAGAGGAAAACAAACGAATGTTTGACCAGGCTCAGGAAAACCAGATCCCTTCTGTCATACATCAGTTTGCCTGCGAGTCATGTGACAGGGATTGGTGGAGACGTGTGCCTCAGAGGAAAAGGGTATAACGTCTGACCACACGTTACATGATTAAAACACATCCACCCCATGCTCCTCCCATATTTAGCACTCATCCGTGTGCACTTGGCTTGTTAAAGGTGTCACGCTGTCACCGATGCAAAAGGAAGTACGATCCTGTGCCAGCCAACAAAATGTGGGGTATAGCAGAGTTTAACTGTCCAAACTGTTTGCGGACCTTCAAGTAAGATGATATTTACGCTGCACTGTATCGCCGTCTTTCGTTGCACGCGATGAGGATTAACAATTTATGTTTTTGTTAGGGGTTTTGGGCGGATGGATGGACGTTCGCCTTGTTATGGCTGTCGCTCAGCCATTTTCCCCTCAAAGATTCTGCCACCCAGGAAGAGGAGTATGATGCCTGGGCCTAGAAGCAGAAATCAGCACAGCTGCCTTGCTGAAGACTGTTATAATCGAATGGGTAATTTGATGCTGTTTGACAGAAGCACTAGACCACTAGAGGTCTCGCACAATCTCAAAGCGTCATAGCAGGCTTTAATTCTATCCTTTTCAGAGCACATATATCAATCGATAAAAGCGATGTTAAAATCTGTAAACTTCCAAACCACGTTACCTTTTGTATTGAGCCATAAGATCAACACAGGGCCTGCAGAGTTAAGTGTGGCTACAGCTCATTTCTTCAATCGTACCATTCATTTTCTTTAAAAGCTGACGTGAAATCTAAATTTGTTCCGCTTTAAGTATGCTCCGCTTCTAAGAAGACTTTGACTTTAATTTTTGACTGATGTCACGATGTGCAAGTTATTGGTAAATAACCAAATAATCACTTGTGACCCTGGAGCATAAAACCGGTAACAAGTAGCAATAGCCAAAAAATACATTGTATAGGTCAGAATTATTTATTTTGTTTTATGCCAAAAATCATTAAGTAAATATTTTGTAGATGTCTCACTGTAAATCTATAAAAAAAAATAATAATTTGATTAGGATTGATTAGCATTTTTTAGAAATTCATATGGACAACATTAAAGGCCATTTTCTTAATATTTAGATTCTTTGCACCCTTTTCCAGATTTTCAAATAGTTGCATCAATCCTAACAAACCATACATCATTGGAAAGCTTATTTATTCAGATGATGTTTAAATCTCAATTTGAAAAAAAAAAAAAAAAAATGATTTTGTGGTCCAGGGTCAGGTCTTGTGTTGACACAGTAACTTAATGCTAGTTAACATTTTATATTATAAAAATGCCAACAAATCTGGTATGGATCACCATTTTAACATAAAATGTAATCAGAGTAAATATCCAGCATCTTTGGGAAGTCTGAGACCACTAGCATAAATGCTTTTGTTCTATTGAAAATGTCTAATTTCAAACAGGATGTTCATTACAAATTACATTAAAAGTACATTTTTACCTTAATTTATAATTGGTGAAAATGATTACTTCATCAGAACAGATTTGGAGAAATTTTACATTACAATAAATCCTCTGCTGTGAATGGGTGCCGTCAGAATTAGAGTCCAAACAGCTGCTAAAAACACCAAAATAATAAATAGTATATAGAATATATCTATAGTAATCCACAAGTTTATGAATTGTCTTGACAAGCAAAGAGCTGCTTGTAAATCCAAATATTAAAGTACAAAAATGTACCATCAATATATTGCTTTAATACCAGCTGTAATGAAGCTGTACAAACTCCACAAGTTTCTGTAAAACCTGATAATCAATTAAAAGCAAGAACATCTGAAATGTCTCGCAAAATACGAGTTCAGACATTTATTAAAATCACACGTTTATACATCAACACATTTAATTAGTGATTTAGATATTTGCCGTTCATTGTGCATCAGAACATTTATGTGTTTTCGGTTTGCAATATATGCTCACGGGTTTAAAATTAAAAACTTTAAATTTCTTATTTTGGAATTCTGTGAACACAGGCGTTCTTAGATTTATGGACCCCACTGTGTCTCATTAAGAATGCCCTATCATACCTGTTTTGCACATTTCAAACCGAACTGCATGGATATAACCATCTGCACATTTGCCTTACCTAGAGCCCCATGTACCTGGTACGGAATGCGTTCACCCACACAGCAGACAGAAGAACAGGAAGCCACGCGTGGTTTACCCCAGCCCCGCTCACATCAGCAGCGGATCCACCGTCAACACCTGCCTGAGCCAGGGGAGTCTGATAGAAAGCATCAATGAGCTCATTCTAGATGACATTGAAGAAGAGTCTGACGAAGACTCTGACAGCAGCACCTGAAGCAGCAGTTAAACCGCTGAATCACTTCAGCTGCTGCTTTGAATGAAACCTCATGTAACCTTTGATGTAATTGCAAATAATTCACTCAAAGTAACCAATGCATCAAGGCTATAAGCAGACTGAATAAAATATGTAATGTACCGCAGGCTATATGAACACAGTGCAACATACACCAAACATAAAATCCAGATAAGCAATGACTGACCCCCTGCTGCGGTGTGTATCCAAGAGGGAGCATTTGTGGTTTTCAGTGATGCAGACGATTTACTGACGTGACATGAAACTTGGAAATAGTTGAAATGACCGTCAGCCAATCAGAGTCTAGAGCATTTGGCAGCACTGTGATGTCATGTTGAATACAAAGCCCAGATATACTTCTTTAAATGTCGATCATACCCTGTTCCTCTCCTTATTCCTTGAATTGTATTATACTGCAGTTTAGTATGTTTATTTGTATATTTAAGTTAGTATATTTCCCCCTCATATTTTTATTGTTATGTTGTCTTTAATAGAATCATAAAAAGCCACATAAGAATAATCTGTTACACTTTACAATAAAGTTCAGTTTGTTGACATTGTTGAAAATACATACTAGGAATTAACAACAAACAATATTTAAAGCATTCAATATTTACTTAACTAATGTCAGGATTGATCTAAGCATTTACAGTCAGGTTTAAATTCAAAAGTTGCATCTTTGGTCTAAAATGAAAATATTTCATTAACATTGAGGTTGATCAATGCTGTAAAATATACCTTTTCAGAGTTTTTCAAATGTTAGAAAATGCATTAGCACGTTAACAAACGAGACCTTTTTTGTATAGTGTTTCCTAGTCTTTAAGTTTACACGAAACCTAAGAAAAGTATTTGTTAAGAAATAATTTGATTTTCTAGCTTTCAAAACATTAGTTGTTCTCTTTCTCAGGTTCAAATTTTTGTAATCCCCCGTTTTTAGACTACTCTTCACACAACTAACAAATACAGGCACTTACGAAGAAAAAGCAGACAGCTCCTGATGAGCAAAACAGATCAGCCTTACATAAGCTGCCATACACACATAAGAGTTGCATGGCGAACTCTAATGAAGATTTCAGGGACATCTGCAGGGATTAAAAAAAAAAGGCCAAAGACAGACAATGTGTTTAACAATAATGTTAAATAAAAATCTGGAATTGTGGATGATTTATGAGCACTTTGTCTTTTCTGTTACATCATCCTTTTACCTAATGTTGTCTTTGTGTAACTGCTTTGATGAGTAATCATATCACATGTTGAGAGGCTTTTTTATGTATAGTGAACTGTACAATGCATGAAACAAGACACCCAGCTACACCCAACCATTACAAAACCCTAATCTAAAAGATATCAGAAAGCAACAAGAGGAGAAAGAATCTTCCTTTGAATCTTGTATATCCTGAATCGAACACAAAGAACTATTATCTTTATTAAATCTCTATGTGGGTATCGAATACATTTTTGGGGGTGTTCAGCCATTTAACACAGACTTATTTTTGTTTTCGGACTATAGCGTTATTTCAAAATGTATTTGAAATCATTATGAAATCGGACAAATATATAAATATCTGGGTACGCTAGTTATATTTCAAACTATGAGTCCATAATTAATTCTGTATCGAAACATTACTTAGATGCGCTTGCAGAGATATTAAAACAATATAGGAAAAAAGACTCTGTATGGACCAACAACCTCCATCCATTTATCAAAGTCTCAAGTCGCAGTTGGTCACCTGAAAAAATACTCTTCTACTCTATTTAAAAAAAAAAAAAAAAAAAAAAAAAAAAAAAAAAGTTAAGCAATTTTGACATTTAGCCTACTTAAACATCTGGATGACTGTCACATTCACTACTGCAGAGCGTGAACAGAGCTGTGGTCAGTCTGTGGTCAAAGGTTCTGTTTGCTTATTTTACATCAATGTCTTCGACAGAATGTATAAAATCACAAACAACTGCAAAAAAAAAAAAAAAAAAAGCAGTGCTGAGCTGTAATAAAATGTTGCAAAGTATGAAAATATGTTTGACAATATGCAATCTTTATAGCGGAAAGACGTTTCCAACAACAAAACTTGTGGAATCATTATTTTGAGATTTCATGGCTATTTGACAGTCAAATAATCCAAAAAATGAAGATGAAATACTGTCCCTAGTGGATGACATGAACTCTTACTTAACATGCTTACATGACTGCAGTGTGGGGGCGTGTCTTGAAGGAGGGAACAGATTTCATAACGTTACATGTATAAATAACAGCTTGCAGACGCACATGTGCATACTTCCTCGAGCTACAACATGTAAGTACTCGTACGCTGCTGTATAAACCACAGCAGCACCATAAAAATGACTTCGAACATGTTGCTGCTAGAGCTCCCTAAAAGTAAGCTCATTAATCTGTTGGTAATGTTTTAAAGGTTTTGTCTGACGGGGGTAATTGTGCTGCTCATTGCAGTGACAGTAGACGGGAGAGTTGGGTGAGATTCGTTTTTCTCCTTCCTTGCAGCTGTAGAATAGCCAGAGATTGTGTATAGGTCAAGTTTAACGTATTGTGTTCGCATCTCTCAGGGACTCCTCTAGTGAATCCAGTTACTGCACGGAGACAAAAGAGTGCTTTCTGTTTGACGTGGTCTGTGAAGGAGATGGTTATGAGGTGAGACACGAACATGAGAGTAAAGAGATGACTAAAATTTCAAAAGACAAGCTCAAACAGATGAGATGAAGTGCTTTTTTTTTTATTTTTCTTACAGGTAAGACACTATGAGGCTGCTAAGTGGGTGAGCACAGAAGTTGAATCCTATTTCATGGAAATTGCAACTCCAAAGGCCTTCAGGAAGCTTTATAAATACATCACCGGAGAAAATGAGGCCGGTGAGTTTGTTTGGGGTTACATTCACTGCAAGAGGACCAAACATCTTAAAAAAGACATTAAAACCTTTGAAGGACTTGAAAATGAAAATCCGCTCATTCTCATACTCCTCTTCGATGTTTATGTTCGTTTTTCTTCCGGCCTCAAACGTTTTGGGCTGGAAGGGATACGTATGGGGCTACTGGACAGGCCCGCATCAATACAGCGTAATATTTTGTCACATTGTACGACAATAATTGCTACTTTTTCCATTATTGCATTTTTTTCCATTAAGGGCAGGTTTGGGGGTATGTGTAGACACAATCTGACAGGTAGAAAATTGATTTCATTTTCCGGTCGGAGCTGTATTACTTCTAATCACAACCCACAGCGTTCACTGGAAGCAGGTTCCCCACAAACAAATCAAATTTATCCACATAATCAAATTATAACCCTTATTTTCTAGGTGCAAAGATTGACATGACTGCACCGGTCCTCATTAAAGTCAATGATAGCGCAAGCTTGTGGCAGTCATCCGTCTATGGCCTCAGCTTCCTCCTTCCCTCCAAACACCAGGCCAATCCACCCAAACCTACTGATCCCTCTGTAAGTCTCTTTGATATTTTCTGTGATTTCTATTTCACTGAAAGTTTTGTTATTTTTTTATTAAGAACTTGCTCTTGCACTTTTTTTGTAGGTGTATTTAACAAACACTCCAGATATGAAAGTATACGTCAAGAGCTACGGGGGCTGGATGTTTTCACCTGTGGTCACATCACAGACCGATAGTCTGAAGACGGCGCTGAATAATGTGCAAGCGACTTATGAGACAGACTACCACTATAATGTCGGCTATAACAGGTGCACTTAGTTTACCTCCTTTCTGCTAGTAATATTCTTTGATTTGAGTAATTCTTACATTTATTGTTTTGTGTATGCGTGTTTTTCAGCCCATTGAAGATTGTGAACCGACACAATGAGGCATGGTTTATTGTTAAGGGTGAGCCTGTGTGCCCGAAGAGTAAATAGTTTCTCTGAGCTTCCTCTCTAAAGTGTCTTCTAAAAGGTAAAGGATTCAATAAGAAAACTAATTAAAATGAATAAATGAAATAGAAAACATCCGATAATTAACATCTGTCTAATGTCTAGACATTTATTGACTACACATTTATTTCTTTTTCAGAGGTCACTGAGCGCAGAACTGCATTACTCCTGTAGTCATAGCATGCAAAATTTTTTTTTTTACTGCGTATAGGATACATACTCCGCACTGTATATTATACCATTAGAACATATACTGTAAAAGGGTTTGCTTTGGTTTAATAGATAACATACCAAAAAACAGGCAACCTTCAAAAAAAAATTAAAAAATAAATACTCCAAGGTATAATATTTGGTCTATAAGCATGTTATAAACATTTGTTTAAAAAAATAAAATAAAAAAAAATATTGTAATGATCTTGCATTTTGTTGTTGTTGTTGTTGCTGCTGCTGCTGCTGCTGCTGTCTAAAAAAAAAAAAAAAAATCTCAATCTAAATATTAAATCCTATTACTAAGTTGTGGGATATAGAGAAATTTCAGTTGACTATTTCATTTTTTGGCTTCATTTTCTCACTGCATAACACCATAAAGGCCGTACAAACCTGACGTATCAAATCTGATACAAAAACATATGCAAACTTACTACAAACATATTATGCACTTTACTATGTAGAAACAATTGTACTTATATCCCCCCCACCCCACCCAAGTATCATAAAAAGTGCTGAACTGATTCAGTTGATATGTGACCTAACCCATATGTCAACAAAGTAAAACTGCGAATTACACTGCCACCTAGTGTCAAGTAAACATGCTTGTTGTGGGTGGGATTTGGGGTCATTCTTCTAAGGCTGGTATCTAAGCTTGACAATCTCCAGACAGAAAATAATCGACCAAGCAGCTTTACTCTTAGTGAACAAAGTTTCTCTATATTTTCGATGTCATTTGTCTCAACAATCTGAAAAGACTGATCTCATCCTTCGCTGTTCCACACATTCCCATTTCATTAACATTTAAGACATCACATTCTGTAAAATTAAAGGAGGTGTATTTTTTTCCCTCCCTCTCAAAGCTCAAGTTAATCTGTCACCCTTGAACTGTTTTATGGCTTTAGGCATCAGACCCTTCATCACTGTACTTACTTTTTACATCAACATAACTAGACTCCTTTTTTTGTAATTGAAGGTGCTGGAGCCTTACTTATTAATAAAAGATATGAAAGTACTGTATATTACACTTCAATGCACCTATCTGCTTAAATGTATAGAAATAGATATGGAAGAACAAAAAGGAAGAAGACTGTAATGAATCTCTATGATAAATTTAAAAAGACTCATTTGGCACTTTTAAGAACGGATGCACAAGTATTTCAGCATCAGATATTTTTGTGTTTATTTTCTTGTGTTGAGTCCGTTCCTCGATATATTCTGCTCCTGCAATGCACCTTGCATGAATGAGATCTTGCTTGTTGGGAAGGTGTGACAGACTCAGGTTTATTACCCTCAGCATGGAGCAAAGTCCAACTGAGGGCCTTTACACCATCTCTGAGACAGCCCGTGTCTGTGCCTGCTTTCTGTCCTGCTCCGAGTCCTGGAGGCCTGTACAGCTATGAATGACAGCTTACGGTGACCCGTGCCACCCCTCTCCTATGGACCATGAACATCTCAAACTATCCTCTGGATAACCCCCAGCCCACTGCCCTCCACTCTGCCAATTACGCACAGGACCTTGTGTCACAAGCGAGACCGTCAACATGTAAGTAGAACTTCAGATCCTGAGAAGGATTTAGCGATAGCATTAATTGCTAATGCAATACAATTTGAGCATAGTCACGGACTTCAAATGTTTGCTAATTCAGTTTCCATAAGAATTGCTGCGAAATTCCAAAAACTTGTCCTACGGTTGGATCTTCAATCTGCTTCAGCAAATCCAAAGAACATTTAGTCAGAAATGTTTTATCTTTTGACTGCTGCTGAAAATAATCAAACTGTAAGGATTATGTAAGCCGTATATCTCAATGTTTAATCAAGTGATAAGAGACTAAGCCTATTTGAGATAATAGACTGCAACCCCCAATTTATCAGATAGACCGGTCATAAAAATGTTCAACCTTACAGCCCACTTACAGTAGGCTTCTTGGTTTGCATTTTCCGTTTCGTGAAGGTGACAAGTAAGGAGTTATTTTAAGAAATAAAGAGCCATTAACGCTTACATTTACAATAAATGTGATGTCCCTTAGCTCAGGAGTTAAAACCAGACCCAGACGGTAGGGCAACTCAAGAGGAGGGCTGTCCGGTGTGTGGTGACAGGGTGTCAGGATATCACTATGGTCTACTCACATGCGAGAGCTGTAAGGTAAGCTGTACCATCAGTTAGGCACTCACAAGCACAGAATAATTGCTATCCAAAATAAATAATAAATTTGTTATTACTATTATATCCTAATTAATTCTTAAACACTAAAAGGCAAATATTCTCACCAGGGCTTTTTTAAGCGCTCTGTACAGAATAACAAGCGCTATACGTGTTCAGATGCACAGTGCTGCCCCATGGACCCAGCCCAGAGGAAACGATGTCCTTACTGCCGCTTTCAGAAATGTTTAGCTGTTGGCATGAAGAAAGAAGGTATGCTTGCAACCATTCGGCCCATAAGTTACGTAGCGATTTCTTCAATTCTTTAAAATAAGACGCAGTTATTGTGTTTGAGATATTAGCCATCCAAGATAGCTCTGATCTTGTTCCCACTTATCTTTGAAACAATAAACCATTGCAATAGCAATCTTTGATGACACAGTAAAGGGAAAAATGTCGTTTGCGCATAAGCAGAAAAAAAAAAAAAAAAAAGTTTGTTAAAATTAACCAACTTTAATGCAGCCCCACCACTGCACATTTTTAAATGTATACCTTACCGTCCAGTCCACTTCTGCTTTTGATGTCTCTACTAAAGTTCTGATGAATTGAAAGTGTTTGATTAGCAGGAAATGGCAAATGTTTAATGTTGGTGTGCCTTCAGGAACTGGGTTAAGAAACAATTAAGAACTGTCAGAATTTTTCATGCTCTTTTGAACATCACAGTGAGTGATTTATTTAATTGTAATATTACTTGTCACAGCTGTTCGCGCAGACAGAATGAGGGGTGGGCGAAACAAGTTTGGACCTTTGTACCGACGGGACAGGCAACTGAAACAGCAAAGAGGGACTCATCACCAGACAAACACTGCCCCCTACAGAGTCAAAATAGAGGGACCACAAGCACTGGTCCCTGCTGTACCTCACGATTTTCATGTCCTCAACCCCTCCCCTGCTTCTCTTGGCTCTGACCATTACCATCCTCCTCAGGCCTTTCATCACAGTATGAGCCAATCTGAGTTTCCCATGCTGTTGGACTGCACCCTACCCAGAGACCGGACACTGTCTGATCCAACCCTACATTTCCACACAATGTGTTATCCAGGCTTCCATGGATACCCTCCAGAGAAAAGAGAGCTCCCCTTTACCTACAGCCCTGCTTCTGTGACACCCCCTGCTCCAATCTCTCCTACAGTTCTCTCCACATCTGCACCTACACTCACGCCAACCTCAACTCCAAGTTCCACCCCGACACCAGCACAGAACTTGACACCCAGTTCAACTCCAACCCCTAGTTCATACTTCCTCAACGAGCTCCTACAAGCTGAGCCAGATGAGAAGCAGCTTTGCACACGGGTGTTAGCGAGCCTCCAAAGAGAACAGGCCTGCCGAGGAAAACATGACCGCCTCAATACCTTCAGCATCATGTGCAAAATGGCTGACCAGACTTTGTTTGGACTGGTGGAGTGGGCAAGAAACAGCACACTGTTTAAGGAGCTTAAGGTAGAGGAGTTTGCACATGATCACACATACAGTGGATGTGTTAATTGTTAGTGTTATCTTCAATATCACTGCTGAAAAGACCAGTACGAATGTGTCTGTTGTTCTGAGCTGGTCACTGTGTTTTACCCATACAATTTCTGAATCACCATCTTTTGTTGGTCTTACAACATCATTGCTTCCACGATCATGTAGAGTTTAGCTCCACGTTCCCTCAACACTGCCTGGACGTTTCTAGTATGCCTAGTAAGACCTTGATTAGCTGGCTCAGGCTTTTTTACTTGGGTTTGGAGCTTAAAATCACAGGGCAATTGCTGGTTGATAAGATTGGTGTGTGTATCTAATGTCAACCCCAAGGCGAACCATAACTCTACCCCTTTGCATGCCTAAAATTTGGTTTATTGCTTAAAATGTTGATTCAGAGCCTTGTGCTACTTGACAAGATCTTGGTGACTGTACCAACCTGGTTTAAGATGGCAAGTCCTGGTCTAAGTAGTGGAGCACCAGGGCCATGTTCACCACTACCAAAACTTGCTGGGGAAACTGCGGAGTAGTATTGCCTTCCTAGTTGAATGAGAAATCTCCCTCTTTTAGAAGCCCAGCGGTGATACCAGCATCCCATGCTTACACCTAGGGTCCAAAAACAACACATATTTCCACTGTAAGCAGACAAGAGGTTAACGTTTGTGACTTTTTCCAACAACGACAGCTCAGAGAGTTTAGCTCCAACTCTGAGAGAGAGAAAACAAACACAAACACACACACACTCACCTGCCAGTAGTTTACTTAAAAACATTGATTAGCTTGTTCAGGCATGTTTAATTAGGGTTGGAACTAAACTCTTCATGACAGTGTCCCTCCAAAACCTGCCTTTCTAAAAAAATTGTCTATGTCAGTGATTCTTAAACAGGTCTTAGAGACCCCCCAATCACAGCATGTTTTGTTTTGTTCTCCCTAAATTAACGCATTAGCTAATTAGTCAAATCCACAAGACTTGAATTGGGTGTGGCCTATGAGAGAGACATACAAAATATGTGGTGGTTGGGGATACTCAGGACAGATTTGTTCAGGGGTTCTCAACTCATTTAGCTCCAACCCCAATCAAAGAAGTAAGTTTGATCGAGGTTGCATACTTGTATTTTTTTAAATTGTTTTGTCATGAAAATAGCCCAATTTAACATGGCATTAAATAAATATATGCTATTTATCCATATATTATATGGTTTTATTATATTATATGCTATAATACTACTTGATCAAGGTTGGAGCTAAACTCAGCAGGAAAGTGAACCTCAAGGACCAGAGTTGAGAATCATTGGTCTAAGCTGTCCAATGCTGCATAACAAGAGTACTTGATCTTTTGCAGGTGGAGGATCAAATGGTGTTACTGCAGAGCTGCTGGAGTGAGCTTCTTGTCCTGGATCACTTATGCAGGCAGGTGGCTTTTGGGAGAGATGGCAGCATCTGTCTGATTACTGGGCAACAGGTAAGGAATGCTCTAACACTGAACCAGCATTTCCCTACTCTGTCCCACTCCAACAGGGCACATTTTAGTAAGGCTGGGCAATATATTGTATGCTAAACTCACCAGTACAGCCGCTTCTTTAATTAGCAGTAAATCTACATCACCTGTTTAATGGAGCAGCAGCCGTAAATCACTGACAAGCTAAGCAACATTGTGTTCAGTATAGCAAATGTATCACCCTCGAAACTGAACTCAATAGTGCACCGCTTTAAGTGCGTAGATTAACGAGATGTGCATGAATATTTACGCCCTACATATTAGATGTCTACCTTATCTGACCTATCTGTTTCAGTCTGTACTAATATGCTGAGGAGTTGAATCAGGTGGTATGAATTAAGAAGAGTTGGGAAATTTGTACCATTGGAGTGCCTCCAGGAACAGGGCTGGGCAATGCTGCACTTCATAGTTACAGTTTAATGACTGTTTAGGTGTCTTTGCATTCTCTTTGACTTGCTTTTATTGTACCAGATTGAAGTATCAACCATCCTCAGTCAGGCTGGGGCAACTCTCAGTAGTTTGGTGTCCAGAGCTCAGGACCTTGTCTCCAAGCTTAAGTCACTACAACTAGACAGAGAAGAGTTTGTGTGTCTCAAATATCTGGTTCTATTCAACCCAGGTGGGTTTCTTTTTCCTTTTCATCTGAACAAGTCATGTTGGACCGGTGTTGTAAGGGTCATGTGTTTTGCAGATGTTAAATCAGTACAGGACCGGAGGCAGGTAGAACAAACTCAAGAGCGTGTAAACAGGGCTTTGATGGACCACACTATGCAAACCCATCCAGGTCAGACTGACAAGTTTGGACAGCTGCTTCTCCGTCTGCCAGAGGTGCGCAGCATCAGCCTGCAGGTGGAGGAATACCTGTATCAGCGCCACCTGCTGGGAGATCTGCCTTGCAACTCTTTGCTGACTGAAATGCTTCACGCTAAGCACACATGATATAAATTAAAAATAAAACCTGTTTTCGGAAATCCTTTCATATGTAGTTTGTAATAGTTTTGAGCGCTGAACAAATTCAGTTGCCATTGTTGGCTGGCACTATGTACTATTTAACAAGAAGGTAAACAGACAGTAGTTGTAAGGATTGTGATGGTATGAGATGTAAAGCACATATGCGTTATTTTAACCACTCACCTTACAGTTATAGATCACGTCCAGTCAAAAATTCAAGCATACAAACACTGCCACAAAAAACAAAAAACAAAACCAAAAAGAGTCTAACCTCTCAGTCACAGAGACTCATCACTCTTTGCGTCAGTTTGTTTCCAATAAAAGTGCCTGTATATGTAAATTTCTATGGTTTGATATCATGTGTCCTGTGTCTAGAAAGCAGCTATAGATTAAAGATTATGAAGTCCATCAAGAACATGTCCAGGTCATATTTCACTTCAAAAAGAAAAACGTTTTGCCTAAAAGAAACAATTACTAATGTAACTTATTACTTCTAGTAAAAAGACTCTACTCAAGAATGATCACATGGTTTCAATTTATTTGGAAGTGAAATATGACCGGGACTGTTTTAACATTCACCCACGTTAAAAGGGAGTAGGAATAATAGGAACATAAAAAACCGGCATGGCCATGTAAAAACGCTATGTTTAAAAGTAAAAAGAAATGTTCACAATGGCAACAAAAGTTGATATAATGTATGTAACTTGTAGAACTTAAGTAAAATCAGTGACGATGAGAAATAACTGGGATTATTTAAAAATTTTATTTTTCTAATCCTGTCACATGGGATTGATCCATAATCAAAGAATTTGGGAGAAAACTAAATCTACCAACATTAACATGGAAACAGTAAAAGAAAAATACAAAACATTAATGTGCTTTCTGAAATGAACGAGTGAATCACCACATTTGCCAGAACATAAATAATAAAATCTCAAACTAAAACAGAAAACTCTAGCTCATCCTTACCCAATAAATACACTTTAGGTGACCTAACATTCTACAGAATTGCACAGAATCCAGTTACATTACACCATCATGTTTCACCCGACAGACAAACGCATGCAACCGACACACGAACACACATCCTCCCATTCATTTGACACAGAAACATATCATCCAATCATTTCAAAAATGATTTTTTTTTGGCTCTTTACAAAAATATGTACATCTTTACAGCGAATCTGTGAAGTACTTCATCTGATTCCCCAAAGACAGGAAAGGGTGGCCTGACTGAATCAGTTGTTTTAGTGCTTTGATAAAGAAAAACAGACTAAATGCCCCTTTTATTACAAAAAAGACAACTTCAAGCCATCCAAGAAACGAATAAGGCCAAGTTAGACAGTTTGGAGACTATTCATAGATCATAGTAATAGAAACAACATAACCGTTTAAGGCTGGAGACACCAGGGCTGCTCATCTGCCTTTAATCACTTCCTTTTAATGTCACTTTCTGTTGGTGTTCACTATTGGTATATCACTATATGCTGCTGCATGTTGGGATGTAAGTATGTGTTACTCGTTACTTGTTCATTCAGCTCTGGGTACATGAGTGAGAGTTAATATCAGATTTGCCTTTATTGTTTCTCACCATCTGTCTCATTCTGTCCCCGGTCCCGTTCACACACCCATTCACACCAGCACATCCAGCTCTAGTAGTGAAGCAGCAGGGTAGCTTATTCATTGCTTACAAATCGCCACAATATACAAATCATTGTCAAAAAAAAAATTATGCATGAATCAGCAATAAACAGCATTCAAATATACAGTATATTAAATCAGGCTTGATTTTTTTTCTTACATTATTTTTCCAGTTACAGCTAAACAGAGTAAAAAGACTTCCTTCATTTTCTGAGTATCGTTAATGGAAATCGACAGCACGTTCTGGCAATTTTTTCGCTTTTTCATTCATTCTTCATTAAAGCAAATGGGAAGGAAAAATATCTGAGTCTTTAACATGCTCTCCTGAGGTCCAAAACCATGAGTGATCCAGTTAGATTAGGTCCGAAGCATTAAGAAAACAAACATCCAGATGTCTGCGACTGACTTTAGGAAGGCCAAACGACAGGGCGGTTTGATTAAAGAGCAAGACAGACTCTAAATGGACAGCAGCGTGGGACTTTTCCGCTGGAGAGTGGCTGTGCCCCTTTGTAATACAGTTCTACATTCAGACCCTTACGACTGAGAAGCTGATGACAAAAAACAGACGATAAGAAGGCCTGTGTTGGTTTGTGCCCTACATTCATCAAAGAGCAAAGATCCGATTTCATCTGGGGCATCCTTTACATGTCAATGGATCCAGTTCAGTGAGTAAAGGAGGGAAGGAGTTGGAAGATAGTAACATTTCTGAGGATCTTTTTCTGGAGGACATTCATTTTACTTGAAAGGTGAGACTGGAAAGTTGCATCTAAAATGCCAAGGATACGTTTTGTACAATCTTAGAAAACCAATCAGGCCCTTATGACTTGAGTTACCTTAAGAAAATGGCAATGAAGATTTCTAAATAGATCTTTGTAACTTGACCTGCACAGTCACCCGGCATGAACCTCTGAGGGCACTTTATATTAGGATTTTCTGTATTAGGGCTCTTTTTTGTTACCCCACTCCTTCTCCAGGCATGCACTCCACTGTGCCCCGCTACTCTGCTGGAGTGGGAACAGAAACCCAGGGTGATGTGGTCAGCTCAGGCATAGTTGGCATTTCCAGCAGGCTTTATTTTGGGGTCCCGAGCTTCTTTGGGGTTCCCGGGCGCTTGCGCTCCCATAGGTGGTTGGGAATGGTGAAGGCATCCACGCTCATGGACATGGTCTTGGACGGGATGGCCGTGAACTGCTTGCGGTCAGAGCTGTACTTGTAGATAGACTCTACCATAGTGGGACTGATAACACGCGGCCCGATACCTGTGAGCCTAACCATCTCCTCCGTTTCTGGGTTCATCGTGTAAACCGCCCGGAATTGACAGCTAGCGTCCCGGAACAGGATGAGAAAATGGTTTGCAGAGCTTTTCTCCATTTCCTTTTCGTAGACAGGAAAAAAATGGAAATGAACGGAACAGATCATTACATCATGCATGCAAATATGTCTGCAGTGAGTCATGAGAGCCCAGAGTGTACTAAATAGACTGACTGACAGGTCACTTACCTCTACAATCTTGTTTTTCTGAGGTTCATTGACCTTGCCTGCCAAACAACAGCGAGAGATGGCATTATGGATAATGAACTTATTGGACTTGAAGCTCGGCTCCTTGTAGAGCTTCGGCCCTGAAACAGAAGTCAAAGTTTGTGATCAAATAAGCGAAACAATTTTTCCTGATTTTCTGCAGATGGTACTTGCCCATGCTAAATTCCCAAACTGCAATGCTAAGGCAATAAATTATCTCCAAGTATTTATATATAGTGGACTCGAGATATGGCAATAAATTATTAAATAAGAACCAGAAACCAAATACAAGCAATATGACAAAAAAAGCAAAAAAAACGACACCAGTAGAACAAATACGAGTTGCTAGGCTAATCAAATGTATAAAAACACTACCTATTTATATTATTTCCGTTATAGTTGTTTATTGCATCACATTCGCAAAAGCGCATCTCGAGACCCTCTCGTTCTACACTGCAATTTTAAAAAAACATTCCTTTGTGCTGCGTCTCGCATTTTTAGACATAAAGACACGTTTTGTATGAATGGCCCCTTACATGTTTTCTTTCTCAGCTGTTTGCTTTCACTTAAGACCTGCTGTGTTAACAAGGATGCAAAGATACAAGTGTGTGTATTTCACCAATCAAGTTAGCAAAAACAGTGCTCACATCCAAAGAAATGAGTTGTCTTTGCTCTCTCTGCTCACTCAAGTCTCCACTAACAAGGGGATAGGTATGATCACTATGATTTGGAAAATGACCATGAATCTTATGATACACAATACGCATATCATTACACCCCTATAAACAATTATACCAATTTTGAGCAAATGCTTTAGCAAACACTTACTAAACTGCATAGTGTGTAATTTTTTATAGTTTACCAGTGTATTCTGGGATGGAAGCTGGGGATGAAATTGTAGATGCATTTTCCCAGTCCCCATTTTGTGCAGCAAGACGGCCTGGAGACAGCAGTCTGGATGGTGAATGAGAACGACTGTGGGAAGGAATAAATATTTAGAGATGGGGTCACAATTAAGAGCAGGTTTTCAATCAGACAAACCAATACAGCTTAGAATTACCTTGGAGATTTTCTAACAGTTAGCGTTCCACTGTCATTGGCCATGGAGGACAGATTCATTGTTGAATGAGAATAAACTTTATTTAGTCTTGAACCTGAGAGAGAAAAGAATGGACAAATCACATACAGCTTTTAACTGTGATTATCAGTGGAAATAAGATTCCGGATTAACATTATCCTACCCATAAACCCTTTGGCAGGGCTGCGAGAGAGGTCGGAGTCATCTCTGAACACTGTTTTGGGCCTCTGCTTCTTGACGCCTCTTACTGTAGTGGGTTTCTGGCGGAGAACTTTATCTAGATCCTCCATTATTTTTAGCTGATGTCGCCGTTCATACTCCTGGCGAGTGAAGTCTCCACGCCGCTGAGGAGTGCCCTCTGGTGGAGGGGTGCGTGGAGGCGGAGGGGTAGAAGGAGTTTGAGGTCTATCCTCTCCTCCTCGAGGCTCATCCACCGAAGATGACCTACAGTAACATTTACAGACAGCACTAATAAAGCTCACAATGTCCAAAAGGTAACATAGGGATTAACATATTAAGTGGAAGTGCATTAGTTGACATACAAAAAAACCCCCCAAAAAACTAGCAACCACCCACATTTAATGGCCAGGAAATCTCTAAGCACTTGCCAAGGTGTTCCAAGGTGTTAGGATGAAAACGCAAGAAGTGGGTGGTTGTTAGGTAGTAACTGGTTAAAAAAAGACCCCACAACTAAGTCCGATGATGAAATTTGGCTCCCAGTTTCAACAACACCCTTACACTTGCAAAAATAAAAGTACAAAAGCTGTCAGTGGGGCGGTACATTTTCAAAAGGCACACATTTGCATCCATTAGGTATATATGTACTAATATGTACCTTTAAAAGGTACTAAAACAAATCCTTTAGGTAGAGACATGCCCCAGTGGCAGCTTTTGTACCTTTATTTTTGAAAGTGTGTATGAAAAGACTTAAGATACTTGTTTTCAGCATTGTTTTGGCTGAGACCTCTCCTTCAATCAAAGGTTAACTGATAAAAGGTTAAATTACACATTATCTCTCAATATGTCTAACAATTTGTGGTATCATTCATACCATTCATAGCTGCCACTTTTTACAGCATTGTTGGTAATCATTACCTTGCCTCCCTCTCTTTTTCTTGCTCCTGTCTTCGTCTCTTCATCTCCTCCGCTCTCTTTTGTTGTTTCTCAAGTAATGCAGCTCTTCTCCTTTCCATCTCATCCTCAGGTCGAGCTTCATCCTGCTAGAGAGTTTGAGACAGTTAAATAAAGTCTTTTTTAGACTAAATGTTTATCAAGTGATTTTTCACTAACCTTGAAGAAGAATCCAACTCCGCCCCTAGTTTCTGGCTCCGTTTGGTCGCTCATTGAATCGGAGAAGAGATCCTGGCTCTGATCGGCTTCTTCAGCCTCTAACGCTTTGAGAGAGGACAGTGAGATCTCGATAAGGCTGTTGCGCTTGCCATTGAAAGATGCTGCAGGAATGTCACTCTCAAAGGAGCACTCGGAAGGAGCTCCTGAGCTGCTTCCCCCACCCTGGCGCTCCTTTCGAGGCAGAATTTGTGAAGATCCGCTGTCCAGTTCCATACTGAAGATTGTATGGTCCTCACTGGAGCCAGTGTCTGAAAAGTTGTCCTCTGGTCTAGCCAGGGAGGAAGCTGAGCGAGACTCACTCTGACTGGAGGTACCTATGCTAAAAGAGGATGAGTTCTGATCCCTGTATTGCCAAGGGGAAACTCTTCGCAAATGAGGAAGGTTGTCCACACTTTGAGGGGGAGTTATGACTCTTGTGGAAACAGGAGTCTTGAGCTCTGCAGGTCGAGGGTGGTGATGCAGTTTGGGGCTCTTTGGAGGTGCAGACTGTGCCCTACGGTGGGACGCAGGTGATTTGGGTGGAGCGCTGTGACTTGCAATCTTGCGAGATGGGGAAGGAGAAGACGAGGCTGAGGGCAGGTCACGAGTGGACTCCCTTGACAAACGAGAAGGTGCAGTTGTTGAGGGTTTGGAGCTGGGTGGGATGACCCAAGCCTGATTGTTGGGAGCTCCCTTCTTCTTCATCAGCTGGTTCTGCTGCTCCGAGAGGCGCTGCATATCGCTTTGTAGAGAATTGAGAGCAGCACTTAGTTTAGACACGGCATTGTTGTAATCTCCCAGAGGAGCTGTGCCTTTTCCTCCAGGAACTCCTACTCCAGCCTTTTCTCTTTCTACTGTGCTGTCCGGTTGGAAAGGGGGCTTAATATTTCCCTCTTCTTCTACTGAGGGACCCTTCTTCAGCTGTTCCTCCTCTTGCTGCTCCTCACTCTCCAAGCGTGCCAGTTTCTCCTCTAGTGCCAAACGGCTGAGGTCATCTTCTACAGAGGAGGTACCAACCTCTCCTTGACATCCTTCCTCACCATCCCCATCCTCCTGCTCTTTTTTTAATTGCAGGAAGGCACTTTTTCCCAGCCGTTGCCGGTGTTTGGCAAAGATGGCTTCTATTCGCTTCTTCTGAGCCTCAATAGCCTTCCGCTTCTCTTCCAGTCTCGCCCCCAGCTCTGACATTTCAGTGCTGAGAGCTGGACTCTTACTGGGACTCTCCTCTGATTTCTTGGCCCATGTAGTCATCTGTGAGGCCTGTGGTTCATTGGGTCGTACCTGCTCTGGAACAAGTTTCTTCTTTCGCTCAGCAAAATTGGTCATCCTAACACCACTATCTGGTGTCTCTTCACTACGCGGTTGTGTTTTGCGAGGGCCTGAGGCAGGTGTGGCAGGGGTGGAGTGAGTTTTTGGAAGATCTTCTGAGGCATCCGAATCCACACTTCCATCTCTTAACACGGAGTCGTCATCTCTGGATCCCTCTGAGGGATGTCTGGTGCGACTAGACTCTGATGGGACTCCTGAGGATCGATGGTAGAGCATTCCTGAGCGAGACGGGGCTGATGAGCTGAGAGTCACTGGGCTGCCATTAAGTCTAGCAGTTGCTGGATCATCTGGTGAATGCAGGTAGAATCCATCAGGAGCCCCATCCGGGTGAAGGCGAGGCTCCATCTTTTCTTCATTGTGAATGATCTGCAGTGCCTCTTCAATGGTTGGTAGCTCTCCTGTTTCACTATCATCAATGCCGTTCTCTTCAGCCAGCATCGGACGTGTTCGAGTGGCCCAGGAAGCTCTTTGAGGGCCATTAGGCCCAGGAGCCTTACTAAGCAAGTGGCTGAGGTCCTCTGGGGGTGTGTATGGGACATGTGTCATGGACTGGCCAGCAGGGTTAAGATTGTCCGAACTGACTGACCGAGTTATAACAGGGTTCCCCATCACAATGTCCACATCACTGTCCAGTCCAAAAGGAATACTAAAGGACACAGCAGAGGAGAGGGGACGGCTGAAGAGCCATCAAGAAAAAAATTATTAATTACCTAAAAAAGTATTCATAAGAAAAATGCATAAAACACTGAAGTACCTTACCTAAGTGGTTTCTTAGTCCACGTTCGTCCTGCTGCTTCTACATGAGACATTGAGGTAGACTGAGTCAGAGATCCTGATCATAGAGACAACACAAACACACACATGACTGGATGACACATACAACATGCAAACACAGACCATGTGATTTTTCCTTTATGCGAACAAGAATCAACATAGCGTTTACATATATTACAAAAAAAAGGAACAAACAAATAATGGCAAATGATGACTCAGAACAGAGTGACAGCACATTTTCCTCACCTGTTGCTGTGGTCACAGGGGAAGAGATGGGCAGGAAAGGCTTTTTGAAGATAGAGGGAGAACCACTGGCACATAAAAGACAAGTAAATCACAGTAAGCTTCAACCTTGATTTTATAAAGACTAATTTCAGTGATTTTTTTTTAATGAAAAATAGCTTAGGTATAAATATTCTTAGCAGCAACTTTGACTGTTTATGATTTCAAATTATATAGATTGCAAAAATTCAGTTTCACCTATTGCTGGGCCCGCTGTTGCCATTGCTGGTCCTGCCAGACATTTCTAGAAGAAGAAAAAAACAACTTCATATTACACATCCCTTTTTAACTAAAGAAAATAACATACAAATGTACAGGAAAATAAACTGCTCATTCCTCAAGACACACACTTACCAGTCAGCTCAGAGTCCTGCAGGGGCTGAACAAACTCTGGCTTTGAGATCTCAAACCAATACAAGAGCTCTGCCAGAAAGCTCAGTATGTTTGTCTAGAGAGAAAAAAAACAACATATAAAATACAGTAGTGTGTTCCATAGCACTGCATTATGTTTTATAAACAATCCCATTATAATCATGCAAAGTGAATCTGCAATTGTTCTTTTCAGCACTTATTGTTACTAAATGGTGTGAAGACTAATCTTAAGGTGTCTGATTTGCAATGGAAAAAAATAATGCTACATTGTGCATGCCCCATTTTTATTTTGCATATTTTAGCATATTTTCACGTAATAAACAGTACACAATCCGTTCTTGTTTTACTAACTGTACTACACTATACAGACTGCCTCTCCTCTTCGTGTTTTAGTGTATACCTATATACCTTTAATTCTGCTGTGCTGTAGAGCAAATCCTCCAACACTAGAGGGCAGCAGCTCTTCAAGCAGCTGTCACAGAACTCTCGAATCAGCTGTAGGTTGTACAGGCTGTCAGCCACAGACATGGAGTCCTTCATACATACATCTAATAGGACAAAAAAGGGAAATCAATTTCTTGCACATCTACAAAATGACAGAATTAGATTTGCAATGTGACCATACCCTCCAATCTCAGTAGACCAGGACAGTAATAGTGAATAACTGCAGCAATAGCACATCCGTTTGAGAGATCCTTCACTTCATTCACCACAGGAAAATAGGGTTTGAGCTTAGACTGCATCCTGTCCTTCCTGTACCGGATCTGAACAAGGAAAATATTGTGTTGAACTGCAATATTGGATGAAGTGCTATGTCGCTTGTTACTCAATATTGTTATTGTTCATTGACAGGGAATTTTGCGCAACTGCAAAAATCAAGATAAAACATATCCATATCAAAGAAACAAACACCAAATGAAAAATGCATACAAAGACAACCAGACAGCAATAAGCAATGTCAGCAATGTCTGAGAAAAAACAGCCACATAAACAAAAGAATCCATGCAAGCAGCGCATGAAGACAAAATGCAGTAAAGGCGAATGAGACAGAAGCTGAGGAACAGCAAGGACATTGTTAACGGGAAGTGGGACAGCAAACACTCAAGAGACTTAGTCTTCAACAGTTCAGAGCAATGAACAGAGGCAGCTGTGTGAACAGTCAACACCTGATACATCAGCAGAGACCTTTTCCACTTGATACACACAACATGCACTAGGAGACAAGTTCATTAATAACACAGACACACTATGTTCACTTATCTACCATATACTATGGTTTTATTGACATGCCATGTTTATTTATTATTTTTTATAAAGCAAATGTTGGGGGATGTTGAGACAAATGATAATACTCCACCAATCGAAGAAGTGTTCTCAGAAAACTCTACTATACACATGACACTAAACAATACTGTCTTCGACTCCTATTTTAGTTCACCCAGAGGATATATCTAATCTAAGTCATGTCCCTGAAGAAATCCATGTAACTTTTAAACGCAGAAACTACAGTGCCGGAACAAGGACTTGATGTAGAGAAACTACAACTACATCTCTCGAAAACAGCAATATGGATACATATACATGTGCTTTATAAACATACAAAGGCTATCAATAAAAAACTGCACCTTTACTTTTTATTTTCTATAACTATAAACTCAAAATTCTACAGGTATACTGCAAGTCATTGACAAGATTATTATATATACTTATTTTGTCATATAATAAATGCATGAAAGCTCATCTTATGAGATGGACAACTCTAAAATTGAGACGAGATTTATATTGGTTGTTCAAACAGGGTCAAAAGGAATCTATGTAACCTGAACTGCCAGCAGGGGGTGAAAGAGGACAGATTTATATGGGTTTAGGACAGGAAAATGGAGGAAAGAAGGTGGAATGGAAGACAAGAGAAAGACTTACAGGAACAAGTTTCCAGTACCAGCGGGTGGGACACTGTCAGAAAGAAGTGAAGGAATATGAGAGGAGAAAGAGGTAGAAGGGGAAGTGAGGAGGAGGAAGAGTATAGGATAGGTATTTAGACAGCAAAGTAGACCTTGAGGAAAAAGATAGTGCTGCTAAGGCAATGAGTGACTGTTTGTGTAGAGGTGTAGGGGTCAAGTTATCGTACACACGTGCCCTTTGAGCTTTTCGTGAAAGAGACTGTATGTTTGTTTGTAAGCGTTTCTTACCGAAGGTTGAACCGGCTCTGGTTCAGTACTAGGCTGAGATGCGTCATTTTGTGTACCATCTGTTTGTTCCTTCAGTTTTCGATTCAGCTGCACAAAAGAAAAACAAAAAACACCTTATGACAATGACATCAAAGTAAAAATCAAAGCAGACTACACAAGGTTATTTGTTAAAGCACACAACCAGAGCATCTGTTGTAAAGGTGTTCCACAGGGTTTTATTTTAGGATCAGTAGTATTATATATTAGAGGGCAGTTAGTACATGGAAACAGGGAAGTATAAGTTGTAGTTAACCCAAGAACGAAAATCAAGATCTTTATGTTGTTCCAAACTTGTTTGTTTTTGTTTTCTACATAAAGCACATGTGACATGTGAAGAATGTGACTGCAAAAACTACAACAAAGCACTATAAAAGTTAAATAAATGTCCCAATTTTTTCTATTTTTGTTATGTATAGTTCAGTTATAGCTTCAGTTCTTTACAAGACTCACCGTTTTCACCCAGTAAAGCAGGGCTCTGTCCCAGGTTGCATCTGTACCAAGTAACTCCGATCCACCACTCGCCAAGACTGTGCTCACCGTCTCCATGGCACCCACTGCCATTAAGGCATCTATCAACTCCAAGTGGGCACTCTGTACCAATCAGAGGAAAACAAACAGGACTATCTGAGCATAGAGAAAACCCAGCTGTCATTTCGAACACTGACCTAATGCGCCTAATGTAATAACACTGTCTAATTATATTCAGAACAGCCTCAAAAAAGCAAGGCTTTTCTAATGCCACAGGACTTGTAGACATGAGATGTTTGCTTTTCTGCATAAGTGTGTGTGTGACTTTGCAAGAGAGATACATATAAGTAAATGACTCTAAGCAAAGGAAAAATAACGTACCATGATTTACATGCATTGTTCTGCTGCTTAATGCATCCTTGAAGCACTGTGCAATCAAGCAGCAACACATGAATCAATATTCAATACTGACTTCCTGCTGTTTCTTTTCTCTTTTCAAGTGTTGCAGCAGTATTGTTCCCCTCCCTCCTCTTCTCTCCCTCTCTCAATGATATATTGCAGTATGACTCATGTGTGACAGACTCCAGGATGCAGGGCAGTGCTGCAGAACTGCTCAATGGGGACTGCAATTCCAAACCCCTAGCATTCCACATTTGTGTTGCACATGTATATGTGTATGTGGGGGGTTTCCGAGCACACGGGATACCCAATAAGATTGTACAAAGAATACAAAGAGTAACAAACTGTTGCTAAAAGTCAACTGTAATCATGTCAAAATGTAAAATTACTCTAAACTAGCATACACTGTGAATTCATGCACATGCTTAATGAAGGCAACCTGCATGTGTGCATCTTGGTCAAAATGGCCATTTGGTAAGAGGAGGTTACATTAACACACATTAAAGAACTTTGCTCATTTGCATATCTGTTTTCCCCGGTGGTAGCTAATTTGCATCAAGAATTGTGTCACTGTTATAGGTATCAACTACTGATGTTTTCACCACTTCTCACAAACACATCTTTCTTATCCAATATAACATCATCCTCATCATCATCCCAGATCCTGTAACATAAACAATATCCTACAGAGGACACAGATGATGAGGATTGTTCTTCATCCTCTCAGTCCATTACAGTGAGGCCGCTCACGCCCAAACCCATTAAAAACAACCCAACCACATTATCAGCTGAGTCATGGAGAGCACCTTAGCTGCGATAAGAGGGTTAAGCCATTAACTACTTTTTGCACTTCAACCAGGGGACATTTACTACCTGCAGCCCAAACCACAGAGAGTGTCTTGTCAATAGCAACTTACATTTAATGTTCAGATTAACAGAATGAAAATAATTTGGCTGATTTTGTGCAAAATAACTATACTCCAAAAGTATAAATCATTTACACTGAATTTAATTAAAATACAGTAGTTTTTTTGGAATAATAAATCGTAACATAACATAGGTTAATTTTTATATCCGAAAGGCTACAAAAAAAACAAAAACAAATTGTAATCTTGATTTTAGATAAAAATATAACCCAAACTGCGTGACACTCACTCACACAATAACACAATGAACAAGGTCACTATAGTGGTTCTTGAGGGGACGTCTGACATGATATGAGGGTAAACACTTCTTCCATAGTCAAAATCAGCCAGGGGGTTGAGTTTTCACAGTAAATAAAGGACATTTTTCAAGGACAAAACTAACAGATTTCCTTTTGGTTTATGACTAAGACAAACACGGCCAAAGACAATCATTCACTATCAGCTGGAGCAATGCCAGACATTTTCAGAGGGGTTCTTTTCATGTTTTCTAAGACAAAAACAAAAGACTTGGACAAAAATCAATAGAACACACGGTGCCTTCCACATTGTTTCCAGTCACGTTATTCATAGCTGTTTTGTGAACATGAATGTCCTCACCTGACTGTCTTCACTGCCTTTCACATAGGCCACACTCAGCCTGCTATAATCATTAACTTTCAAACAGTTAAACGGGTCAGAGGGACAAATTCTCTTACGCGGCCCGCCTCTCTACCACACACACAGCTAATACTAATCTGTCCCAATCAGCGTCTGCCTCCTCACACGCAATACATGCAGCTTTCCTTCTCTGCAAGCAGGGAGTAATGCGTTTATCCTGTTCAGTACAGTGACACACTTGAACAGCGGCGTCTTTCCGAGCGTGAACTGAAGTGCTGACCTCTGCAGAGAGCCGAGGGAGGAGCAGCTCTGTCAGAAAGCATTTATACCTCAGATTCCAGTGACGGGCTCAGCCAGGGGCCCGTGTTCCCGAGGATAAGCCACAATGGGAGGGTTTCAGCCGATCTCTGTGCCACTTTAAGAACAGATGTTCTAGTGCAAAACGAAATGGGATGATAATGGAAATGTTGCATTTAGTGGCAATAAAAATGTCAGAGATCATTTTTAAAGGGATAAATTAGCAACAGTGTGGTCGGGTATCAAACAGCATAAAACAAATGCCCATGAGCTTTTCTTAATATGTAAGCAATAAGGAGAGTACAGAATGAGAAAAAAAGGAGCAACAATTAAGTCTAGGCCTAGTCTACAATTAAAAAATATAAATGATTAAAAATTATATATATATATATATATATTGTGACGAGTCGGCTGCCCCTCCTCTTTATTGTCACCATCACCGTCCTTTATTCGCCGCCTTCACCAGGCTCCCGGCGGGGAGTGGGTGTGTTCGAGAGGAGGGGCGTGGTATTGGCCAGGTCTGGCGGCGTGTGACGAGGCACACCTGAAGGGATTTAGCCTTGTCACCGCCGCCCGTTAAATGCCCTGCGCGCGCTCTCCTCGGGAGACCGGTCTCTTCCCCGTGCATGCACGCTGGTGTCCTCGTGGGTCCAGGAAGGGTGCGCGATGGACCTCACCCGCGCCGTCCGTGAACACAGAGCTCATCCCACTCTGCCGCCCGAGCAACGCGGCGGAGACGCCGCGGAAGAAGCCGCCGCCCCTCGCGCCCCGGACCAGAAAAAGGGGCGTGTCGACCGCCGGACTCCGCCCTTACCTGGACCCTTCCCCTGGAACACGGCCTCAACCTTCACTTTCCCGCACACGACGAGGACACCAGATCCCCTTTTATTTGGACACTTTCCCTGGACACTTTATTTTGTATTTATTGTTTAATAAAAAGCTCTCCGAGGCCTGACGCCACGCCCACTGTGTCTGTCGTTGGCTCCTCCCGTCACAGTGGTGGAGAATGCGGGCAAGGCGGAGCTTAGACGGCACAGTTGGGCAACATCTGATGACGTCATCCCCTCTCGCTGGTACCCATGCCGGGATAGCCACCAGGAAGGGTAAGTGGCGCTTGCGTTTACTGTCATTTACCCGGTGGCTGGTTGAGCATTCCGACTAATTCCCGGTTTCTCTGTCCCGGTGCGAGAGGGAGTTGCCCGAGAGGAATCCCTGCCCGCCCACTCCGACCGCTGGAGCCTGGTTGAGGAAGGTAGCATCCTGCGTGGCGGCGACCGCCTGACGGGGTTGACGCTTAATGTGACATCGGCTGCCCCTCTCTTTATTGTCACCATCATCCTTTATTCGCCGCCTTCACCAGGCTCCCGGCGGGAGTGGGTGTGTTCGAGAGGAGGGGCGTGGTATTGGCCAGGTCTGGCGGCGTGTGACGAGGCACACCTGAAGGGATTTAGCCTATAAATGCCCTGCGCGCGCCTCTCCTCGGAGACCGGTATATGGGTCCAGGAAGGGTGCGCGATGGACCTCACCCCCGCCCGTCCGTGAACACAGAGCTCATCCCACTCTGCCGCCCGGATATATATATATATCAACCTTACTTTCCCAGCGGCACGAGGACACCAGATCCCCCTTTTATTTATATACTATTTTGTATATTATTATTTTGTTAATAAAGAAAAGCCTCCTCCGAGGCCTGACGCTACGCCCCACTGTGTCTGTCGTTGGCTCTCCCGTATATATATATATATATATATATATATATATAATTTTAATCATTTATATTTTTTTTTTTAGACTCACACTATATATATTTTTGACATTTGAAAATGCTAGTTAATATTATTGGAATGGAATAAAACTTACATAGGGTATAACAACTTTTAGATTATTTAATCAAATATTTAATAATGTAGCTTTAAATATTTTTATAATCTTATTTTGTTTTTTAAAATTGATTAATCGTGAGCCTCACTGATCTAAGCTTATGGTCAGTTTTTGAATAAACATCGCAAAGATCATCCACAAATATTGTTTTTGTATTATAATGGCAGATTTATATATTTTTGACCAATAACACAAAATTGGGTAAGGCATTTTCAGCACGGCTTGAAATTAAGTCCTTTTGCATTAATAACATTTCAGCACAATCATCTTAGATACTTTTAATATTGTTACAAAATATTTCTATCTATCAGCATAGAGTGATTTCTGAAGGATTATGTAACAAATGACTGAAGTAATGATGCTGAAAATTTAGTTTTGACATCACTGGAATAAGTTACACCATGATTCAGTCAAATAAAAACTTTTTAAAAATTGTTTCTAAATTTCACAGCTTCACTGTTTTTGCATCAAGTAAATATAAGACACTTTTTCAAAAACAGAAATCTCACTGACCCCAAAAATTTTAAATGGAAACATATATTTATTTTGGATAAACTGTTCATGCTTACAGCTGAAAATAACACTGCACTATAGCCCCATTTAACAAAAACAAATCAACACATTTCTGTTAAAAAACGATTTTGTGTCTAATCGGCAAGAAACTACTGCAGAGGTCACAGGCTCTGCTCTGTTATGCAGTATAGTAATTATACAGAGAGCAGGGGAAAGCAGTTCATGACAAAAGAGAAGAATGAAAGCGAGAGGAGACGGGAGGGGGGGCTTGGATTTCCCGTCCTGACACTCCAGGACTCGCTAAGCCGAATCACAAGTTTCCTAATGAGAGGGGAGCGAGACCAACACTGGAACACAGAGAACAACCGGCCTGCCAAATCACCATAACAACCAATATGACCCACAATGCACCTCACCACAGCTTCGAGCGCACAGATGAAGCTGGAAATCCTGAGGTAACGTTCGTCCTAATGACACTCTTGCCGTCACCACAAACCCAGGCAGTCCTGTGACAACCGCCGAAATACTCCACTGGCAGGACAAAGGCAAAACAAAGTTCACTGTGGTTATTATAACTGTGTGAGGGAAAACAGATGCTTGTTTCTAACCCCCAGCCATCAGTGTGCCACAGACAGGAGGAGAAGAAGGCCAGGGGTGCAGCAGGGGGTGATTTACAGGAAACCCTGCAGCCCGGGACCTTACGAACTCATCCTCCAAGCATACACGCACTGCATACTGCAGACATGTCTAATATGAAAATTAGTTGTGTTTGTTATTAATAAAACCAAGCAGCAGAGCACAAAGCGGTGCTTAAATACCCAGGACCGCAGCTCTTTGAGTCGCGCAGCTGTACAGGAACTTCAGGAAGTAGACAGCAATAATCTGATTTCCAAATTCCCCAGTTCAGTTCTGGTTACACAAACTCCAGCCATTTATTACAATTTCCTCCAATATCTTAAACAAATAAAACAACAGCGACCCTTTCATGAAATTACGTGTATGCAGCTCACAGGAAGCCGCTGACAGCACTGCACAATTAATAACACTACACAAAAATACATACAGATTAGAAATCAAATGAATCAGTTATATAAATATTAAGGTGAAAATAATTTAATTTATGTATCATTAAATATAAGATTAAAAATAAAATGAAATGATAAAATACCCCTCTCAGATAATTTGGTATTGGGTACAGATAATATTTGTTTACAATATTCATATTTATGATAATGCTGGGTATTGTAGATGGATGCACAGATTATAAATCAATGCACCTTTAAGCATTTCGAGAGGCACCTTGCTTCCTTTTTCACTAAAATAAAATGATATACACATCTCAGATCATCTGAACAGAACTGAAATGTGGCATGTCTGGTTGTTAATATTCAGCTGGATGATGACGCCGAGTCTGGATCACAGATTATCACTAATCTTCACAGATCTTTATCCTCTGTGGGGGCTGGGCTCTGCTCCGCATCCGAGCGGAAAATGTCAAACCTGCAGAGATGTGAACAGCTAGCCAGGAAGGTCACAGATGTTCCAGAAGGAATTGTGTCTTCCCTGCTCCACACGAAGTGGAAGACAAAAAGTGCTTTGCATCATGAAGTCGAATGGTATTTGTATAGTGCTTAACAAAACACAGGCTGTTTCAAAGAGAAGTAAACAGCAAAATAAGTTTTGCATGTTTCATCGGTTTTGATCAATTACAGCTGTAGAGCCGCTCTACAGAAAACCAAATTGTCATCATCCAGCTCAATTTAGCTCACTGTTGATTAAATGTATTTTTAAAACAGTGTCAATGTTGCAAAGCTCATCAATTATGAAATAATCAGATGGTAACACCGTGGGGTGATGGATTATGGTATAATCTATGCACATCCAAAAAATAATTTATTACATCTAGTGCAAGTACATTAAGTTTTAGTTTCTGTGCAGGAAGTATGCCAAATTTTGATGCATATTCATTGCTAAAACAGACTACGGCTCCAAAGCTGTTTACTGGCCTTGTTTCAGACTGCTGCATCTCCATCCTAATTCTACATCATGACCCACTTTCATCACGCCGCTACAGCAGCCAGTCAAGTCAGTCAGCCAGCCAGCCGCCCCCACAGCCAGTCCTGGGAAGCGCACCACGAGCAGCCAGACAGCGGCAGATGAGCCCAAAGCTCACCGAGCACATCATGACACCAGCAGCCCAGAGTCCCAGACAGAGACCGAACCTTCACCTGCCACAGGGACCGCACGCTCTCACGTATCCTCAGAGGAGTCGGCGATCAGAAAGGCTTCTGTCGGAAAACTGATGCTAGAACAAATACACCGAATTTAAATTGGGTATAACGGGGGCGAGAAAAGGAAAGAAATGGGTCACTGCAGAGAATGGTTAAAAAAATTAAAAATAAAGCTTGTAGGGCTGTTATCAGGGTCTACAATTATTCAAAGAAATTTGTCAAAGGGTATAGCTAAGCTCTTTGCAAGGTCATTGATAACTACTGTTATTATAATTAATTCACCTGTGAGCTCGGTGAGAAATAGAAATGTGACATCTTTAACCAAAAAAAAAAAAAAAAAAGTAGTTTTACAGTTTAGTTTAATAGTTTTACATTTTGAATACATTTTTATTTATATGTCTTCTATTTTTATAATATAATACTTTAGATTTTACCATTGGTTTTTATATTATTTAATTATTTAATTCTAGTTTAAAAAGTAGTTTTAATAAGTTAGTTTATAATTTAGTTATATTAGTTTTTATAATATAATATATAAATGAATACTATTATTATATTGTAATTTCAGTTATCTTTTATCTTTTCATATAATAAAAATGTTTTTAATTGAATTTTAATTCTGGTTAAAGTCACTAAATAAAACTAATAATCAAGAGTCAAAACATTTTATTATGTGTTCAGTACTGTAAATATTTGCTAAAACATTTTTAGCATCTAATATGTTAGTTAACATGTAGTTTTAGATCTTGACAAAGGAAAAACTTTTCTACCAAGTAGGTAATTAGACAACCATATTAAACCACCTGATTAATCAATCTGACCTATCACTAATCATGATAACACTGACATCTATCTATCGCCTAGCATGTTAAGAGGAACTCTACAGTTAATGTAAAAAGCTCTAGGCCCAAGGAGAAATCAAACACTCCATTAGTGTCCATTAAAGCCCTTCCTGCTGTGAGAAGGACCCTCTCTGACCGGGAGGAAAGTGCTACATCAGTACAGGGTCTGCTGTCTTTTGTCTAGTTATTGTTTTAAGGCCTGATCCCTCGACCCTACCACTATTTGTCAGCCCCTGCATTGTGTCACTCCGCCCACCCCAGCGAGCCTGGGCTTAGCATGCGGTTTTTCAATAACTGCCCTGTCCCTTACAGCTGGATCTACTCAGGGGATTGCAGGAGAGGGGGAGCTGCTTTATATGCTGTAATCCCTGCAATCCAAGCATAAACAGGAGCCGCCCCTCCCCAAAAGCCCTTTACCTCCAGAAAACATCCCCCAGTGCTGCAGCGAAATCATGTGTGTCCTAATCTAAAGAAGTTCAGCTGATTCTGACTTTTGGCAGGCCAAATCAGCTTTGATACCCCCTTGATCTGAGCTGCTGGACTACAGTGAGACATCCAAGCTCATTAAACCACAGATCCATCGCTTGTGACCTTACTGAGGTCCCTGCCCAGGCACTATTTTTTGCCATCATGGGAAGTTCCTGATACTAATCACAAATTCTAGATATGGCCTAAGACGACTACAGGCATACCAACCAAGGGAAGAAAGTGATGAAATATAGTAGAGCAAGTCCTGGCTCCAAACTAACAAAGGCAATCTGCAACTGCTCAAATCTTCAGCTGGACCATCCTGAAATATGAGGCTTTTTAATGAAATTTGAGCATAAGACACAATATACATGTGACATTTCATAACAAATCTTGTTACCCAGATGAGTTTGGCAATATGTTTTTGAGGTTATTAGGATTTTCCCAATAATTAAGGTTGGACTACATGTAGTGTTTAGAGCATAGATATATATGCATAGATGCCTCATTGCCTCGTGCCTCATGTTACTATATAGTGATCAATAATATTGAAATGATGCCACAATCCTGCACAGAACGTTTAAAAGGCTCTGTACGACGCCAAGCATGGTGAATGACGTCAAACTCATCGTTCCAACATGGCAGCCACACTTACGCACCTGAAGCGGCCGCCCAATTGGGTGTCTATACAGGTCTATGGTTTAAAGTTTAAAGGGGTCATACGATGTGATTTCAAGTTTTCCCGTGACACCATTGTCTTCTGCAGAGCCGCTTACAACTGATCTGAACTTGTTTTTTTAAATTGATGAGCTTTGTTTGTCACTGAACTGAATCAACATTGAACTAAACTGAGCTGAATAATGACTCCATTGTCTTCTGCGCTTTTTGTTTTCCGTTTCTGATTAAATTGAATTTGTTATAGTTCATGAACTTTACAACAAACACAGTTTTTTCCCCTTGTTTGTTTACGTGAAGCTGCGATGAAATCTAAATCTGTATTGTATAATGCACTATACAAATAAATGTGCCTCGACTTGAACATGGTCTCTTTATCTTAGCTAACTAACATCAGGATCAACCTTGATAAAAAAGTTGAGTCTCTGGTGTGGTTCACACAAGGAGGGATATTAACGCAGTACACAGGCTTTCAATTCAGCACAAGACAAGAAATCAGCTGAGTTTTAAGATACAAAAGCCATTGTATCAACTCCAAACTCAGCTCTGTACATAATTCAGACCGGAATGTGCTGACAGCGCTCATACGACTTACCATTTTGATGGGCTTCTGCCGGAGCTCGGCCTCTGTCACGGGGGCATTCTGGTCTTTGGGGGCCAAGCCTTTCCTGCCCAGGACCTGTAGGAGTGCTGGGATGTCTTTGGGGGGCCCCTCGGCCCCCGGGCTTCCGCCGAGCAGAAGGCCATAAGTGCGACAGTAGAGCTCAGGAGACAGCAGCAGGCGAGTGACAGGAGGTTTCAGGTGTTCTTGCTCATACTGATCACAGTAGAACGGGTCTCGCAGCTCCACCGGAACATTCTCTGCAGGAGAGAGAGAGAGAGAGACAGGATGTGTTCAGAGAGAAATACTCACATGCTACTGTACTACTGTACAGTACGCAGTGCACAGCATATAGTGTGTATTTTTTGTATATAGTACACTAAACAACTTCTTTAAACATGCTAAACAATCATAAAAGTGCTGATTGGTCAGTTCAGCGTTCACACAAGCTAAAATACTCTAGGATTGTAAGAGTTATCACACAAAGAGCATGTTCACAGATCACTGTGCTGCACCTCTAGTGTGCATGTTAAACACTAGAACTACTAGCGAAGAATGGCATTCAAATTAATATCGCTTAATAAAATTAGGTTACTTAAAACAATTAAAACTAATAATGACCATTATGCACCATGAAGCAATTGCTAAGAGCTTTAAAAGAAAGTTGAGCCCTTAATTTTTATTATTACAGTAACCCCTTGTTTAAAAGCATGCATACTGAAGCACTTATATTATTAAGTATTGGACATTTATGTGACAACGAATACGTTTGTGAAAAGCATCTAGCTCTCTCTTTAATAATCAATGCACCTTAATCATTTAATCAAGAAAAATGTGTCACGACAGACATCCTGATTGATGTTGATTGCTTCAAACTAATTAACAACTGCCTGCAATTTTTTCCAGGCCATTTTATAACAGGAACAGATGCAAGTCTGTCAAGTCAAGTCTGTCATTTATTGTAAACGAAATATAAAATTGTAGCACAAAATGCACAGGACAGTGTCACACGTTGCACACTTTGGCACAAAAAGTAGGTCAACCAGTAGTGCATGTAGCAATCAGCACCATTAATGTTATTAGATGCAGTAGGTCTGAGTGACAACAGAATGATGAAAAAAATTCAACAAAACAACAGTGACGTATGTAACCCTTATGCTTATTAAGCCAAAATAGATTGTGTGTCATAAGGCCAAACCTGACTAACATTCATTCAACACTGACTAGCTTTTGCATGGGACTTTATCAACATCTTGGTTATTTACATCACCTGGAGGTTTAAAATAATACAATCGTTGTAACATCTCTTGCTTTTAATAATGATTTCATGATTTACTTCATTATCAGCATTTTATTGTACATTACGTCTCAAAAGCTTGGGGTCTGCAACATTCTTCAAAATTTATTTCTGTAATGCAAAGCTGAATTTAAAACATTTGTTTGTAACTTAAATGTCACTTTTGATCAATTTAATGCGTCCTTCTTTAATAAATGCATTAATGCATTCATTTGTCAATGTCATTACAAATGGTAATGACAGTGGTGTGCGTGTAAACACACCTTGAACAACGTATGAAGACATAAGAGAAAGACAAACCTAACAGAAGAAAACACAAAAGATAGCTATGAGGAAAAACAGCCCCATCGTGCCCTACAGCCCAAATCATCTGATCGAGTGAGCAGAGCAAGGGTTCAACAAACCGTACACGCACGAACACGCATGTCACCAGAAAACTAAACACAGTGTAGTGAGTGATGGTGCAGACACTCCTGGTCCAATTTCTACTAATTGGCTAGCTTCCACTCGCTGCCTCTCCAATAATCGGCTCTCTGGGCAACAACGACATCACTTTCCCCAGGGTGCACCACAGCTGAGCACACACACACACACACACACACACACACAAACACAACGGCACCCAGAGCCCGGGACCTCTTCAAAAGAAAAGCCAAGCAGTTCAGGGCTGAGGTCGGTGCAGCCAATAAGAGCCAGGTGTGCAGTGCGTTTGATGTGCTGTACAATAGAAGAGAGATTCAACCTGCCCATCTCTCTCTTTCTCACACAAACACCAGCTAAATGTGAAACCTGAACCACGTGGGCCGGGAAACAACGATCCGCATACGTTGGGCGCATAATAAGTGATTATTTTACTCAGTCATGATTTGTCAGGCCGATAGTTTGGATTCGAGCGCCTACACCTGAGAAAGGACAAAGAGAGAAGGCTCCGAGGCTGGTGTGAGACAGTTTCTGTAAACAAGCACCAAACACACACAAAACCTTGTGAAACGCAGACTTGAAACGTACACCTCACACGCCCCCCCGCGAACTGGTTCTTCCACATTCACGAATCCGCAAAGAGAACGGTACCTCTCCGCCACATCCATGTTTAACAAGCAGCCAGAAGCTGTGGGACCAGTTCTAGGACACGTTGGAGGACGAAAAGCTTCTGATACGAGCAGCTAAAATCAGCCTTACCAGTTTCTATGATGTTATTTGCATTTGATCTTGCCTTTCAATCTGTGTGGGCGATCAGTAAAATTGACGATATCCACCTGATCACTCACAAAGCATGCTGCGAATCGTGTAACTGTACACCTTTACTCAGAGGTTCATGCCACCAGGAACAACAATTCACTGCGTGCTTGAAGCCAACATGAAAGATTTCATTTCCACAGCGCGACGTTCACTAAAGTTCAAAAGCTTGCGTCAGAACTTTAATAAGAAGAAATGCTTTTTGAGCAGCAAATCAGCACGTTAGAATGATTTCTGAAGGATCATGTGACACTGAAGACTGGAGTAATGATGCTGAAAATTCAACTGCCATCACAGGAATAAACTGCATTTTAAAATATTCAAATTGATAAAACAAGTAAAAAATTGTTTTACATTTTTTAATCAAATAAATGCAGCCATGATAAGCAGCGGATGGCGATATACAAGTAGACACAATTAAGCGGTAGAAATTTCTCAACCGGCAGATATTTTGAATAACAAGTGATTTTAAGATTGAAATCAGCAGCAAAAGGGATCATTTTAACTATACGTTTCTGAGCTCTGTCAGAGAGGCATACGCACATGAAGACAGTGCTCATAGAGGATTAAACGTTATGCCCCGTCCACACAAATCGCAATTATTTTCAAAACTGAAGAAAAAAATTAAAAAGATTATTGTGAGTTTTTAATCTCACAATTCAAACTTTTTTTAAAGTCGCAATTACCTTTTTATTTTTTATTCAGTCGAGGAAACGGGCTTCCGTATACGTGACATCAGCAGCAGTGGACAATTGTTTAAAAGATTACAAAGACATACTAAATAAATTAGAAGAAAAGAAAAAACAATGATAATTCAAAAAATAAAAGGGGGAAACATTGGGTGACATATACAGCTCGAACCCAGAATGCAAAGCAGGATGCAAAAGCCGCAGCGATGTGAGATGAGGGTGGCTGATAGAGGCTTTATTTCCCTGTAGGACTGGCAGTCAATGAATGACTGGTCTGTACTGCACCTTCAGAGAAAAGATGGGAGAGTAATACCTGAAAATAGAGAGGGCGATGCTAAACTAGGGCGGAATTTAGTGGGACAAGAGCTGGATACACACACACACACACACACACACACACAGAAGAACTAGTTTGGAACAGCAGCTCATCAAATTACATGCTACTCACAATTCAAAGTCATCAGAAAAAGCATTTAGATAAATATCTTTTTTTCTGAAAGTTTCAAATCAAACCCAACACATAAGGTCACCGTAACAGAGTATGCCTGATTATTCGCAAACCTAGCTCTGTTGTAATGCTAAACATTAAATAATACAGCATACACCACAAGCAGTTTTGAGGTCTGTATGATGTTCCTGAAAGTAATCTCTTCTATTAAACCGAGGCTACATTTATGTGACCAAGAATGCTGTAAAAAGAGCAATAAAAAACAATATTACTACATACTGACAACAATAGTGTCACATGATCCTTTAGAAATCATTCTAACATGCTCATCTGATGCTCGAGAAGCATTTCTTGTCATTAACGTTTAACATTTTTGATGAATAAAAGTTTACAATGAAAGGCAATTGAAAATAAATCCTTAGTAACATTATAAATGTCTTTTCTGCCAATTGCATGCTTGATGAATAAAACCGTTTTGGTTATTGTATAATATTTTGCTGCATCATGCATGGTACTGTAGCTCCAAAACTACAGAAAAATGCGTTTTAAATACATTATTTGTGTTCTGTCTGGCTGCAATTGTGTCATGCAACATTTTCAGATTCAATGGACAAAAAACTTGGTCAAGACACGGTAAAGGACACTAGAAATGGCACACTATTTTGATTAGCAAGCTAACAAAACGCAGTTTCATCAGCAGTATTGCTACGGTACCTATACTCAAGTCAACAAGCACACGATTTAGATGATGTCTCATAAGTAGAAGAAAGAATCAACAAGGAAAGAGTTAAATTCTCAATAAGGAGCTTGTCACATGACAACCTAGACATTATTATGACAGCAAACATCAACTCCAAATGTGTAAACATTACCCATATCACTCCGTTCTTCCTCGACGTGCACGCTATCAGATTAGCTTTCGTTCTCTCACACACGCACACTAATTTCAGTCAATGAAGAGGTGAAAGGTTAAGAGATTCGGGAGGTCTGGCTCAACGGCAGCAGTGGACAGAAACATGAAATCAATCGCCTTAAAGAAACGATCGCTCCGAGTGTTACTTATTAAAATGGTTTGACTTGAGTCAGCTGAGCAGGACTCCTAAAGCAAACATAGATTTTACATAGAAGTGTACAAAAGACAACGGCAAATAGGATGTAGCCTCCCCACACCCACAGTTCAAGCGGTCAGCTGAGCTTTACACGCCTGTCACATCACAGCAAGTCTCCGAACACGGGCAGCTAAAGCCAGCAAAAGAACATCACACCGCTAGAATCTGGATCACGAGAGCACCGTTTCAAGTGTCCAATATAAAGCCGGATAGCTCCTTTACACTACAGAGAAGGGTCAGCCTCAGATTTGAAGGGGGTTGTCATGGGAACATTGAGCGTTAAAGTCCATTTATGTTTTAATTAAAGGCCAGCAGGCGCAATCAGAGGACCACACAGACGTTTCATGACAATCACGCTCTCATCCACTGGCCTCCTGGGTCAGGAATAAACCGTAATATATGACAAGGCAGTTTCAACAACAAAATGTTATACGTAACATTGCCTTGAGCCTGACAAAAAAAAAAAAAGTAGGCATATCCATCGATATCATGCAATAAGCAGGTGTATTACAAATAAGAACATATCTAATAAAATCAAGATTTTATCTTTAAAAAATGTGTGTATTTTCAATCAAATAAATGCAGCCTTGATTCTTCTTGATTCGATCAAACAAATGAGCCTTGAAAAAAATAGTTCCAAACAAAAAAAAAAACATACTTTTATAAATTAACGTCTTACTTTGAAGGCTGTTATTGTGTTTTGACCAGCATCTGTACAAAAGTGTGCCTACAAACAAAGCGTTCTTCATATCTCTGACAAACACCAACACAGGAAGCAGAGTCAGCAAACCAAAGTGAATCGGCAAGTGGCCAATTTGGGACCAAACTTCACTTGTTAAAAAGACAAGACAGCGCCACTGGACTTTCGTTCTAATCTTAGCTTTCAGTATGAAGAATTCAGATTTTAAGGGCGTGTTCTTCAAGCAATTACCTAAACAACATGATAGAAAACAAAGGCCACAGCCGTTCTCAGCCACCTCACCTGTTGAGTCACACTGATGATTCCAGCATGACTAATACAGGCAAACGACCATTTGAGAGAACGAGCATATCGGCTCATAACAACACTGGCTGTACTTAAACATTCACGGATGAAGAACACTTTATCATTAAAAGCGTCTTATACTTCCTTACAGTTATCGAGGGAGATAAGAACAATGCCACCAACTGAAGAGGGAGTGTTAAAGGTGCATGCTGTGTTTTTTTGCTGATGTGCATAAAACCTTGTTACAGGACTAGATGTACCAGCATCAATGTCGTCTTACACAGCTGTAGGTTTTGCCTACTAAAAACCTGGCTTGAAATCAGTGTCAGTTTATTTTATCGGTTTTGTTCAATCTGCACTTGAACTGAAAGCTCTTACAGCTAGGACAGAGCTCCAAGGATTACAGCCGAATTCATCCAGAATGAAGCCGTGACAGTACACTTTTACATTTTGCGTAGACAACATCAGTAGCACCTAATTATGAAAAATTCACACAGTTGCTATACAGCTGCTAAGGTGTTCAGAGTACTTAAAGTTACTAGTTATTTGTACATAGAGCTGGAGAGTCATACCCTTTCAAAAAGTATGCTTTTGTACTTTAATTTGCTATTTACTACCTAAAATGTGTGTATTATTACCTTAAAGGTACATATTAAAAGGTACCGTGCCAGAAGAATTTATTTTTATTTATTACAATAATTATAATAATTACAACTACAACAATAGGTGCATAAATAATACATAATTTATAAGTTAATTATAAACCAAGGAAGCTACATAAAAGTTTAATTAATAATGTTTACAAATATTAAAAAATAAAATGCAGCTCATGTTCTCACGCTCAAGACGACACCATTTTCAAGAAAAAAAAATTTTGGTCAATAATTTACATAATGGTCTGGCTGAGGGTCTGAAAAGTTTTGAAAACGGCTTTTAAAGTGCAAGTTTGTGTGTCCGTAAACTAAAAAAAATTCACATATTATGTGTTCGGTTTATAATTACGGGTGCAGATGAGAGGTCTTTTTACAAAGTGACAAAAAAAGTTTTCATGTAAAAAGAAACGGCGAATGAAAGATAAAAAGCACTACATTAATGAAAAAAGGCAGTCTGGTCACACATGAATGGGTTCTACACTCTTTCATTGAAGTATTGGGGGGGTTTTATCTTGAATACGGTATTTGCTTTGCATTATACAGGCTTTTTTTGGCTCGATTTTTCTAATTCACACTCATAGCACAAATGCTTGCAACGAAGCTCGCCGTGTTAGAAGCTGTGAAAAATCCTTAACCCCCGAAGTAACAGCTACACTACTAGCTTGCCTCGGCTGCATGGATCTCATCATCTGCGTTTCAGGCTGTAATTGAACTCACGGCTCCCGCATGTAGGACAGTGCTCCAAAGATAGATCTTTATTGAGCCGAGTTCATCCAGAGTGAAGCCAAAAACCTCACTCTGGCACGGACCTCTCGCTGATAACACAGGTAGCAATTAGCAGCGCAGTGTGTCTTAAAAGCGTGGGTTACAGCTCAGCGTGGGGCCAGGGCTCCGGTACGAATACGAGGACCACAGCTCAGACAGTAAAAGTGATGATGTCATCGGGTTCAAGCAGGGAAACAAGTGCAGCGCTGGATCAGACCTCACACACACACACACATCTCAACGCTGAAACACAGCTATCTCTCCAGCCAAGCCTGTTTAATCTGGTGAGATTTCTCTCCGGCTCGACTCGGGTGACTTTGACCAGAGGGTGTGGTCGTGCAGGTCTGCTGTTGATGCAGGGAGTGAACACAAACAAAAGTGCCTTCACAACTTAATTACACATCAACCAGCTGAATTAAAGAGGTGGCAGTTTCTCACACTCAGGGCAGATCCTAACTAACTAATAATCTGCAGCAAAAGGAGCGTATTGTGAGAAAATCTAGAAGATTAAATGTCCGTAGAGTTTATTTAGCGTGATCATATTGTGACTGAAACATTTAAAAAACAACAACAACATTTAAACCATATTATCAGAGTGCATATTACTAGAATATTAGCCGTTCTTAATGCTAATTAAGCAGATGTTAATTCCTTATTCTACATTCTTAATCCTACACAATACCTAAACTCAACAACTACTTTACTAATATTAATAAGCAGCAAATTAAGAAGATTTGATAAAAAAGTTGTAGTTACTAGTTAAACGTTGATACCTATTCTAAGGAGTTAAGGAGTTGTAAGTCGTAAACCGAACCGACCGGTCGTGAGGTGTATCGCAACATTGCAAACTTTGATTTGAACCAAAAAGAATGAGGGAAAGTGTATGCATTTGAACATCTGCCAAAACGAACGAGGGAAAGAACTACAAAGCGCTGAGATTAAAATCACACCAAAAAAAAACAAAAAACACAGAAATATAAAAACAGATATAAAAACGCTATTTACATTATATGCAATTAATCTCATCTAAAACAAAACTTTGATATACCTGTGTGTGTAGTGTACTTTGTAAATTAATAATGTGTATATAAATGCACACACAAAGCACGTATCTTGAAATTATTTACATTATGTTAATTAATTTTATATTATACATGAATATATACATTTTTAATATTAATAGATGTTTAATATTAATTATTTATTAACATATTTTCCTTAAATAAATACATCCATGTTTGTGTACTCGCATACACATAACAAGCATTACAGTACACAAGTACATTAAGTAAACAAAAATAATAATAATATTTTTGATGTGATAAATTGCGATTAATCAGCACTATATATTAACAAGGCATTTTACATTTATTGCAAGCATGCACAGTGACTCACAGGACCGGGTAACTGCTACATTGTTGTTTAGGTGATATTTGGCTACTCTCTGATTGGTTTAGATGTCCCTGCAGAATCATGGGTTATGTAGTTTCCCCTATTTTAACGTTGTTACTAAAGCAAACAGGTGTTATGATATTATAGGCACAAAAAACATTGTTAGAAATGAAAAGGCTAATACATTTTTAACTACATTGAACTTTTAGCAATATTTATCAAAGTGTTTATTTTCTCACCTTGTTATCCCATTTTTTTTGCACCAAGCAATGCATTCTATACGGCTAAAACCATCACGCAGAGATGCAAACGCACAGCTCTACATCACGCTCTTTATTTAAGATATATTAGTTATTCGTGACTTCTCTTAATACAATAAACTTAGAAAACACAGAGGTCACGCTACGCAATCGAAACTCGTTTGCAGTTGAAAATTACAGACTGCAGACCGAAGATTACATTACTCATGCAAACAAAAAACATCTTTAATTATCTTCTAATTCTCCACCCGTTTCGGAGCTAAACGTTGAGTGAGGAGAACCGTTAAATCTAGGTCTGCAGCCTGTGCTCTCGCTCACGATGACTCTAAACGGGCTCAAGTACTAAAGCAAGCGCAGGAATGCAGACTTACAATCTGAATTAACAGTGGTTCATTAGGCGAACACAATGGGGCTTTTTAAAAACAATCCAAGGACACACAAACACACTCACTACCCCGTCCGCTGCACCCAGCAAGAAAAACATCTTTTACGTGCGAGTTTCAATTCGCAGGCCAGTGAGCTGTTCGCGAGCACCTCACCGTACGCCGAGGTCCTTCTCATCCGAGTGTGAAGGGGAGACTGAGATTATACGCCGTGCGCCATAGGCCGAGTGATGCACAAGCTAGGCCTAATGAAAAAATATTCTCATGCTGGCTTTAAAATCCCCAAAACAATTGCTGGTGTAGACTACAAGAGCAAAAGAGAAAAATTGCAACAAACGTATGCAAGGCTGCACGGGCACGGTGGGAAACTAATTGAGTTGAAAAATGACTTTGACATTAACCATTCGGTTGTTACATATTAAAATGCATATTTTGGACACTGGAACTGTGTCTCGGACCATACAGGCAGAGCGATTGTTTTGGTTTTTTCCATGAACAGGTAAAGCTTGAGATTTTGGCCTATTTTGCTTCTGTAAGCTTTATTCTGACTAGCGGAGAGAAAACATTCAAGATGCACATTTAAGTGTTTATTTGGTGACACTTCATACATTTGCATTAGTAGGTTTTAATTACGGCCCGCATCTTTGAAGGCTTTTTTCTCAAAAATGTAGAAACATCCACTCGACACCTAAACACAACAAACTTCACATTTTCATTTTTATTATTTTATTTAATTATATATATATATATATATATATATATATATATATATATATATATATATATATATATATATATATATATAATTTTTTAATTTTAATATTAATTATATTAATTAATTCATTCATTATTAATTATATTAATATTTTAAATATTTATTTTTACTGACAGAACCAACTGAAGAAAAAGCCTTGTTCGATATACTCAACATATAAATTCCGTACCTGACTCCTGCTATTTAAAATCAATGCATATTTCATCCTGTTTTAACTTTAAAATGTTTACACTTTAACGAGCAGCAGCGGAAGTGGTGCCATGACGTCACACCGCAGGACGCTGCCGTCACTGCTCGACGTCACGTCGGCTTATACGCCTCTTTAATATCTCCAAAGCATGCTAGGGGTTTTGGCCATTCTCAACCTTCGGCTCTGTCAGAAACCAAGACGTCCTGCGTCTAAGTGCTCTCGTGGGTGTGTTAACAAAAGGGCTCGTGAATGTGGGCGTGCGCGCGCCTCATGACACATAGGCGCACAAAACACATATAGGCTATTCATATTCAGCTCAAAACTGCGTTTCGTCCCATCATATCATAATTCCCAGACAACAACATGTCTACTGCATGGATTAAGCCCGCATGGAAAATGATCACGGGCACATGCATCCTCTCTCACATTAAAGCATAGCTCGTTTTATCCAGGTGTTTTTATTTTTAAAATTACTTACAGTTATTACTTTTATAATTATATTTATAACATTTTGTGACAGCTTGGTCTTCACAAGATTGTACATACTAAAAATTAATAAAATTATTCGCGTTTTATCACTGCCAAATGGGAGGAAAACACACTTTTAGACCTCGGATGTGACTGTTGATTTATCAAGGCTATAATTTAAGGACCAGACTTAATGTTTATCCTAGCAAGACACCGCTGGACGAGCAGCAGCAGCTGCTTTCCACCTCTCATACGGTCTTTGTGTTGTGAAAAAACGCTGAGTTTACACGCCGTTCACCTTCACACATGCTTCCCTCCGCAGTCACCGAACAATGAGCAAACGCTGGCCCAAAAAGACACAGGTGAGGGACAGAACAGCACAGGATTTGAGCAGGAAACAGAAATACATTAGACACGAGCGGCTGTGTCTCATAACCCAGCGAGCTGCATAGCTAAACTGTATTTTTTTGGCGGGGGGTGGGGGGGTTAGCATATTTTGCGCAGTTTTGGGTTACGATGCTGTTAAAGCGACTCAGAAGAAAAACAAACGCGACCTAAGTAGGCAGCTCGCTAGGGGTTGACGCACGGCCGCTGTATTTACCTGCATTGCCGTAAGATTTCGCCAGAAGCCACCCAACACTGGCGCAGATTTTGGCTCTGGGCAAATCGTACTGATCCAATGGCTTTATATCCGGGACCACGAAAGTCTTCCTCATTGCATTCGAGTCCACCATAGCAGGTCCGAAACAGAAAAAAAAAACAGAGGAAGGCGATGCGGTGAGCAGTGAAACAAAATCAAACAGTCATCCTCTCCTTTCACGCGACCACAGCATTGGGACTGAGAAAGGCCGACGTTCAGGGGAGCAATCCAGAGGAAAAAATATAGGAATTTGCAATTTAATCCTCTCTATGTCTTCTTTTCCTACGTGTGGGTGTGTTTTGATCTGTCGGAGCGACTGATTCGGCCGTGTTCCCCGGGATGTTTCACTATTTTCGACGCCGCTTCAGAGTCCACATCCCTCTGGCTGATACGCTCCGTAAGCGTCTGATTTCCAGGTACTCCATACTCCTGTCAATCATCGCGCCGGGCGTCCAATCAGCTATCAGAATTTAGGACACAAGGCTGAGGGGGGCGGGGCTAGGAATGTGAACTCGAGCAGCAGGTAAGAAGGCGCTTTAACTCATGGAAACAGGTGCAGGACAGGTAGAACTTGCCCAGAAGGGTGCGAAGGGGAAGTATTAGTCATTATGAACAGCGCAATGCATGTAATAGTCACGGTGTTACAATGCTAAACTGAGTAAAGTTAACTGCACTAGTTTACTTGGGTTTTTGGACAGAATTCTTGTATTTCTTTTACTGTCAAACGATTAATCGCATCCAAAAAAAAAAAAAAAATTCGTTTACGTAATATGTGCGTGTGTGTTTATTTATTCCGTGTATATAAATATAAGCATATGCAACATATATTTTAAAATAAATACATGTACATACTTTATTTTATACAGTTTTTTTCTCTTAAATGTATACATGCATGTATTTATATGTACATAATAAATATACACATCGCACACACATTTATAACGTAAATTAAATCTTTTATTTTGTGTGAGGTTAATCGTTTCACAGCACTAACGCGTTTGAGAAAAGGACGTATTTTGCTGCAAATGTGTATCCTATTATTTCACCTCACTCTGACCAGCGTGATGTTGTGGATATTTTATAAAATAACAATTGTTTAGGCCAGAGCTTGTCATCATCGAGCGGCTATCGAACCCTGTTAATCACCAAAACAATGTAAGCACTTGAGCATTAAGGACTTTTCACCAAAATTGAAACGTAAGAACAGCTCAGCTGTGGACAAACCTAACAGAGGACATAATTGAGCAACGGTGCAGCTCACATGATGTTAAAGAGACCACTGCTGTAACTTTGTAAGAAGATTAACTCGGAGAACTATTTTAATCTAATTAGGGAGGAACAGGGCATTTGCTTTTCTTCATTCTTCGGTTTTCCTTTTTTCGTTTGTAGTGGAAACAATGTTCAAAACGTACTGCGAATAAAATAAAATAAACCAATTATGGTCATTTATATAAACACAGACTGGAAAACTTCAAAAATAACGGTCAAATCACACTACAGACGGAATAAACTTTAAACTATAATGAAAGTTTACAGTGACATCACTGACTAAATGCGCCGTTTTCTTTTTTTTCTAAAACCTGGCATATTCCTCAAACCACAGCATTCAGATGCTTGCACAAACAAACATCTGAAAAGCTCCACCCATGTGTCCATGCAATTAAAGGCTGTGCCTTCAGATAGTTTACAGTATTGCAATCTGATAATAAATGATCTGGAGATGTCAGGCATGTTAATTGTTCTTTTAATATACAATAGAGAGGAGTAAGCAATCGAGAGCTTGATCATTTTATCCACCCAATGTCACGATGAACATACAGAAAAGCATATAAACGCTGCAAAGAATGACACCATGTGGTCTGAACTGGTATCGCTGCAGTGCAATAAGCCATTCACATGAATTCAGCACATTGCTATTCATTTCTCTGATTACTGAATCCAGGTGTTTTGTGATCATCTGTAAAAAAAGGAGCCAACTCAGTCATCCTTTAGTCCTCCGAAGACAGCAGTAGGGACAGACTTCTGCTCCAATTGTACCTCTGCAATAAACAATGTAAAATGATCAGACTACCAAAGTCAAGCAACTGTTCGAAGACACACCACTGAAAATCATCTGCAAAAGCAAACAAACAAACAAAAAAAAAAAACAATCATGCCACATCTGAACTAACCATCTGGTTCCCCATCCTCTGCATCCTCATCTTCATCATCAATGTCAATCTCATCTGGGTTAGCTTGTTTGGCCAGTTCGGCAAGTTCACTGCGAGAGGTGTCACTCCTATACAAAACCACACAAAGGTCAGGTGATGTAAATAGCACAATCGAAACTTCACTTTCAACAAGGGCAGAACCTTTCGATAAGCTCTTGAGCCGGCTTTGCTCTGACTGATCTGCGTGGTCTGCCTCAGACTAAGGCGCAGTGCATACCTGACGAAAAGGATCTTGTCTTTAGGCTTGGGTTTGTCCTGTTCTGCCTCTGCAGCCAGCTGTTGAGCCTTCTGCTCCAGCAGCTTCATGTCATCCACTCCGCTCTGCCCAGGAGCAAGATCTGACACTAAAACACAAGCAATTAAAAAGAGTTGAACCATACAAAGAAGAACTTATATGCTGTTATATAACCCCAATTTGCGGATTAATGCAGCACCTATTTGATTACCATCCTAACCTATTTTTTTTTTCATTATATATATATATATATATATATATTTTTTTTTTTTATGACTAACTGTAAATTCATTTATACACCTATAATTCATATATACACATATGTCGTATATATATGTGTGTGTGTGTGTGTGTGTGTGTGTGTGTGTGTGTGGGTGTGTATGTGTGTGTGCGCGCTTGTGTTCCTTATAACACTGACGAATCATGCCTATTTTTTTTTAAAAACAATCCATTTTGAGTTCTGGTTCGTTTTAATAAATGACGTACCTGTTCCAGTAGCATTGGTGGTTGCCTTGAGCATCTGAGAGGACATGAAGTTGACTTGCGTGTTGTATGTGGCCTGGACACTTCGTTTAATCCGCAGCATCTCACGGATGGTGTCCTCATTACCGTGGCGTATCTCAAACTCCTTCCACGTTTGCCAGAAATGAGCGGTCACCTGATTGAGAGATGCCAAGTCAGTCAAAATACAGGATCACGCACAACGTGAGCAAAGTAATGTAAGCCGGTAGAGAAAGATTTACCCTCGGATCACAGATCTGAGAGCAGTACGAGTAGATGGCCCTCGCTCTGTCGATCTCTCCGAGTTTGCTCTCCATGTCAGAGAAGCGCAGACACATGTCTCTGGCGTGTTCATCCGGCAGGACCTGCACCAACCAAATCAACTGATTATAGCACAAAACACATACCATTACACTTCCTGATATTTTTAAATGAGTGACAGCTGGTTTACCTCGATGGCTTTCTGATAGATGGCTCTTGTGTGAGTGACTCCGTAAATCTCTGCGGCCCGTTTGATGTAGATGTTGAACATTTGGTGTCTTTCCTCTGGTTCTACAGCTGCAGTGGCTCTCTCATACACAGCCATGGCATGTCGTGCCAGACCGTACTCCTCCTCCAGCTTAGCATACAGCAAGTAGATAGCTGTTAAACAAGAGGCATTAAATTAGGACCTGGGTTTCGTGCATTTACTCTTAATATCTTAAATGAATGCAGTTAATTTTGTGTTTTCTGTATTATTACTTTTTGCATATTTAGCAGGGCATCCATCCAGCGCTTGCTCGAATAGATCTCGTGCTCTCTCCAGTTTTTTGCCTCCATAACGGTCAATGAACTTGGTAAGGTACGTGTTCCAGATGTCATGAACATTAGGCCACTTAAAGAGGGCAATGCCACGCTCGTATGCCTTTCAATCAAATACAGATTAGTTTATAAATAGACAGATTTGTTAAACTGGAAAAAAAAAAAAAAAAAAAAACCTGGAGAAAAAAAAACAAGGTTATGCTAAATTCTTTTACCTTGAAACTATCCTCAAAGTAGTTGTGTTCTTCAAGAAACATGGCGTAGTTAATGATGATCTGAGGAGTGGCGATCCGGAGATCAATGATGCGATCGTACACTGCCTTTGTGGACTGACAAAATAAACATACAACATACATTAACATACAAATAGCAAGATCATACATACATGCACACTTACCCCCTCAATGAAAAGTAAACAATAAAGCTACAGACCTGGAACGTCCCAAGACTCTCTTCTAAGTCTGCAAGCATGGACCACACTTTCAGGGACTTGTACACTCGATTCTGCACTGGTTCTGATGAATCAAAATACTCTGCTTTTCTGGCTGGAATCGCTGTTGCTTTCTGAAAAGAAAAAGAATGTCAACATCTGGAAAACATTTGACGACGCGATCTCCAATTTATCCTTTGGCATGAAATGCACTTTTTCTATGATGCCAAGCAAACTTTGAAACTGGGCTGCAAAATGTCTTGACCCCATGACATTTAACAAACAAAACCAAAAAAAACTGCCAAAGCTATATAAAATGTTAAAGTAGTTATTAGTACACCCAAAAATTCTTTCTTCGATTTATTTTTCACCCTAATGCCGTTCTAAACTCATGCCTGGTTACAAATTTTCTTCAAAATATCTTCCTTTGTGTTCAGCAGAACACAATACAGATTTGGAACTACTAGGGGTAAGTAAATGATTTTTCACAGACTTAAAATTTTTGGATGAACTATACATTAAAACAACTGAAATATAAATAAAAACAATATTAACACAGTGGCTCTAAAGTAACACTTTGCTTCACCAAGGCATTACTGGTAATGTATAGTGGTCTCTTACCCTTAGTATACGCAAAGCTTGGTCGTAATTCTCATGTCTCAGCTCCATCTCTCCATATTCACACCACACTGCAGCGAGATCGTCCACCTGTTTGTAGTTCACCTTTGTGGCCTTCTCGAAGATAGTCCGAGCCTTGAAGTTCAATTGAAACAGTTAACCATCAGTTTAACCAACAAATCTACAAAGCTGCAGGTACAAGAGAAGCATCATACATCATCCAGCTGTTCATTATCCTCATAAAATCTGGCGAAGGACACCCAGAGACTGTGAGGTTTTCCTGTGGCTTTCATGGCATCTATGGTTTGCACAGCTTCTGTGTACGTGTTGATGATCTACAGGAAACAGCAGTGTAAATCACACGGTGGTCATGTTGAGACAAATATCAATTGATTTAAAAGATGTACATGATCTTTCCAACCTGCCGCGGCTGTCCCTCGTAGAGCTTGACTCTCTTGTGCCACTCGTGAACATTGTGAGGATTCTGACGCAGCAGCACGCTGTTTAACAAAAGCGGTCGTCTAGTTATCAGCAACTCAAAACGCGCCAATCGCAACTCCAAGTCAATGTCATCTACAGTGGGGAAAAATCAGGATTTATGTGAGACCAACATCAAGTATTATTTGCTTGATAGTTCTTCGGAGGAAAAATCTCGCACCCTCTTCATCTTGTCCCAGTTCAGATGTGGTCTCCATCTTGGCAGCAATCATGCTCTCCTCAAACTGTGCATAGCTGTCGAAAACCTGGGTGAAGTCTCGTACAGTGACAACGGTTAAGATGGCTTCCTCGTATACATCTCGAGCCTTGAAGAAGCAAGACAATGGTGTTGATTTATGCATGAGAAGGGTTAGTGTATACAGTAGTGTTATCAAAAATACTGATATTTCAATAAATATTGATACCGAAATATCTGAACGGTACCGATGCTAATTTCCCGAAGTATCGATATACAGATAATAGCTGAACGACATGTGACCACAGCGCCCGTTTCGTCTCATTCGCTCTGCTTGAGTATAGTAAGGGGCCGTTCACATGTGGATTCTTTTGCGCGCTCATGTTTGAGATTTCAAATGTAGACGCACAACTAAAATCTGTTCATCAAATAATGTTAATTTATTAACCGGCATTCAAATATTGATATTTTTCAAGGTATCGTATCGAAGTTAGAAATTCCAGTACCGTGACAACACTAGTATACAGAGTCTTAGATGTTGTATATTTGTTTTACCTTCTCAAAGTGTCCGCTGCGGATGTAGTAATCAGACAGAGAACACCAGAGCTTGCCAAGCTGGTCAGTAAAGCGAGTGAGACCTCCTCGGATAATCGCTCCCACTTTCAGTGAAGTCACCTTGTCCGGGTTTTGTGAGATGAGGTCACAGAGCTCGTGCCAGAGCTGTAAATACATTTACATCGTAGAATGAAAATTCAATTAACTGAATAGGGACCTAAGCAATTCTAATTCCTATAAGAATTATTAGTCTATTCGGATATTTTTTTTTTCTAATCTTGGATCATTGAAAGCAACCAAATCCTAATCTGCAACCTACATTTTTGTCTTCAAGCATGAATATGCCAGAAAAATGTAAACCTTTTTACACCGCATCATTTTGAATATGCAACATTTCTGCAATCTGTGCCAAATAGTTTTGGTGAGCATTTCAAAAACATAAAAATAAAAACTGCAATCCATCCCAAACTTCTGAATTGTAATATATTTAAACAGGTGGAAAAACTGCTGACCTGATAATTGGACTTTCCCTCTTTAGAAACAAAGTTTTCATCGTTGACCACAGCCGCCAATCGGATCGCAGCTTCATCAAGACGTCCGACTGAACGCAGGTAATCAATGTATTCCTCTGCATTCTCAGGTGACAACTACAAATAGGACCGGCTTTATTAAAATACACCTTAAAGCGCAAAGTTTGGCACGTCAACTAATACAGACAATCAAGCGTGTTTTTGGTTACCAGCATAATGTCTGTTATTTACCTTTAAGTAGCGGCGGTAAACACGAATAGCTGTTTCTGGGAGAGGCAAGTTACGGGCAAAGCGAAGATACAGAGGCCAGATGCGAGGATGCTGGGTAATGGGTAGCGCTCTTAACGCTCTATCGAAAGTCCGTCTGCTCCGTGTAATTTTGCACTGAGACACCATGAACTGGCAGTAGTCGATCCATATCCTCGGCATCTGAGAAGATTGTGAAAAAAAACCAATAGGTACACCTTCAGTTTGCTTTAAAAGGGCAACAGTCAAATCACAGCGCTGCAAATGTGAAAATGTAAAAAAAGTTACATTTACCTTATGCATAAACACAAGTGCTCTCTCATGGCAGTTGTTCACCTCCTCATATGCCGGATCTGTGACACATTTGCCTTTCACCTGTTTCCTTCTCTCTCGCAGGTAGTTATACCACAGCTTGTAACTGAGAAACACATAAGAAAACGGGCAAATCTATTTTAGGTTTCAAGCACAGGGGTTTCATTATAAGAGAACGAAAAGGTATGCACATACCTGCCGGGCAGCTCTTTTAAAGCTCTTTCATAGATCATATCAAGCATCGTTTTCGGAGCATTTTGCTTGTGCTCGATGTAACGCATCCAGCACTTGACTGAATACGGATTCCTGATGATTTCCTCTTCGTAAGGCAAATCATCATCTTCCTGCAACGTATACACGACTTTATTAATTACACGCTCAAAAAGATGTTTTAGGGACCAAAAAGTGTTTCGAGCTCATATTTGTTCGATTACAGTGGTTGTTTAATTGCTAATAAATACGTTAGTTTCTTGCGAAACGTTTATGCTAACTGACTCTTTTATCCATTCAATCTATTATTAAATGCGGGGTTAATCAACGCAAACGCCACAACAATAACGCACTTCATGTCGTGTTTGACAGGTAACAAATCACAGATGACAGTAAATGAAATATTAAAACATATTTGTTTTGTATTTTGCCATTTTATCCTCTCAGAGTTAGCAGGCTAATCACAGCTAGCTGAGAAAAGACTCACAAAATGTCACAAAACCGACTTAAAAGCGCAAATACATACGAATAAAACGTCTGCCTTTCCGCTAAGCGTCGGCATTTTCCTTTGCCGGAGAAAATTCGTTCAATATTTATTTTTAAAAACTCGAGAGTTATCTTTGACAAAACAAATACTTTCCCAACGTGTTGGGAACGCAGAGTACAAAAGCCCCGCCTTTTCCGAGTGAAGTCGATTCCTATTGGCTGTCGCTTCTTCTGACAGACGCTTGATGTTGTTTCAATTATTGCCCTGTAGGGGGAGCCTCCAGGACTAGGGCGGTTCAACGGATGGCGCTTTTGCAGGCTTTACAGCAAAAAAGTTTTATATTTCGTGTTCCCCTTCGCATACGATTTAATAGCTGCAAGTACAGTTTCTTAAAAGTATATTTTTAATCTAAATCGTAACATTGGCCACTTTTGAAAGGGGTCGTGCCCTGTGTAGTGAGTGCATGCACACAAACTGAATATACAATTTTAAGACAAGGAACACCAGGCAGAGCAAAGAGGAGCTCCAAACCTCCCCAAAAGAAAGAAGAAGAGACGCAGCATGGGTTACGGTTTCGTCACATACTCCTCACTCGATGATGCTGTTATAGCCACATCTGTAACTGGCCCTTGAGAACCGCTTTCTCCCATAGTGCAGAGGAAGCAAGACAGGCGAAGCGGCTTATGAAAGCCACTTCCTGTCACAGAATAGAACAAACGCTAATTTTGTGCAAATTTTAAAAACAGACGTGAAGCTTCACACAAATACATACGCATTTATTAAATTCACAAGAGAATTATCAGACACAGAAACAGCACAAGCCTATTTGATCATTCATCACAGCAGATAAAAAAACTGCAAAATAAACTCCAGTCAGTCAGTATGTTCAAACCCTGAGCCATGAAACAAAACCATACAGAATACATTTTTAAATGTTATTTTCCAACGTGAACATAGCTTATTTTAACATGCTAATTAAAACTTTTTTATTATTTTTCAAATCAAAACGTCAAATGCAACAAGTTTAGCTTTTTTGCAACACTGACATTCATCTAGGAGACGTAAAGTATATGAAAATAAATGAACATGTCCTATTTTTTCTTTTCTTTGCTTCCCTCTTTTTTCTCTTTCTTTCCACTACTCTTTCCTTTTCCTTTCTTAACCTCCTTGCTTGGCTCTGCTCTGCCCCGTACATTATTCTGCTGCGGCTGAGTGGCGTGGACTCTTTGGTTCAGAGAGATGTAGTCCTCATATGGGCCCATTGGACTAGCGAGGTCTCCTGGGTGTGGAGACGAGGGTCTTGAGTGTCCCTGACTGGCAGGGGACCTGTGAGGAGACGCAGACCTGGAGCGGTGCTGTCCAGGTGGGTTCACATTGAGAGAGAGTGGTCTGCCGGGTCTTGGGCTGAGAGGAATGACTATAGCCTCCCCCGGCTGGCCGATTGTGAGGAAGATTTCAGGAAATGGACATGGCTGGTTGTTTGCTCCCTGTGTCTGAAAGAGACAAAAATAAACTCACCAACGTCTATCGCTTGCTTAAAGTTTGTAAAAATGAAGTGTACTTTTGGCAAATACTGTTTAAAATAGCTATAAACATACACCATGAAGACGCCAGCTATATATATATATATATATATATATATATATATATATATATATATATATATATATATATATATATATAATGCAAGTCTTTTCTATACAAATAGACAAACTCAGACCTGGTTTTACAGACAGGGCTTAGACTAAGCCAGGATTAGGCCATAGTTCCTCGTCTGTGAAACCAGGTTATAAAAGTTCATAGTGACTATAAATATGACAAAAAACCAAAAACATAACATCTCTTGCACTACATTAATTCGCTTGAGGATCAGCAGGTCACTGAGTGACTGAATTCAATGAGATAGTTCACCCAAAACTGAAAACCGACCCTCATGTCATTTCGATCTTTTTTCAGTTCGTTTTGGAGTCCCGTTGACTTTCAAAATACTATGAAAAACTGAAACATTGTGACGTATTTTGGTCTGTTTTTCACAAAAGGCCATCAAATGACTTCAGAAGTGTGAAAGTGTAAAAACCGCAATGAATTTCGCAGTCGTCTTCTACCTACCTGATGTGGAGGGAAGCACATGGAAATTTGAAATGATATCTGCAAAGCAAAAGCATGCATCCAATTAATACCAACACGTTCAGTTGAATTTTTAGAAATGAAAAGCAAAAACGCAGGCTACACAGAATCGGTCACCTGTGCAGACAGCTCATCATGCAGTAATCCTTTGGGGGAAAATGAGGCCGATCTGGGGGGAGGCCTGGCAGGTGTGTCTGGTTCACTGACGCTCAGAGTGGGAGAGGAAGGTCTAGAACAAACTCTTTTGGGCGCAGCAGGTGACGCGGGGGTCAGGGTGATTTTAGGGGCTAGTGTTTGACTCTTCTCTCTTGTAGTTCCAGTGCTGGAGGTCTGGATGCCCGGCAGTGTGCCGAGCGCCACGCGCTGGTCATCCAGTCGTCTGCTCTGAAAGTTGGCCACTAGTTTGAAAAACTGCTCAGGATCTTCCACTGCATGGGACAAGTACAGCAGAGTGTGAGACATAAGGATAGCAGTGATAAGGAGCACGGTAAGCAGATTTGGTTACCTGTGGAACTAGAGTTTGGGTTCTTCGGAGAGGACGCAGTCTTTTTGAAGGGCTCAAATGAGCACCGCTGGTCATCCATTCGACGTTGCTGTGCATGATGCACCAGGGAAAAAAACTGGTCCTGATCAATACAAGTTTGTACCTGATGCAGAGAAAGAAAATAATGTACATTTCATTTGCATTTGATGTTCAGCAGCATTCTGCATTCACAGGAATATAGTCTGGTCACCAGATAAAAATTAATAGACAGCATGACACAGACTTAACATGTTTTATTTATTTTATTATACCAAGATTTGACATATATATATTTGTTATTTCATGCAATGAACCAGATTTACCCCAAATGCTAATTTTTATCCTAATGGACAACTAACAGGAAATATCAAATATCAAAAGTTTATTGTTCACACTAAGTATTGAAAAGCAATTTTTTATAATTTTTTTTTATCAATTTAAATTTAAATCTATACAGTACTAGTAGAAAGTTTAGATTTTTGTTATTTGGTTGTTTTTGTTGTTGTTTTGCAATTAATTCCTTTAATGAGATTAAATTCTTAAGAAATTATTCTGAATGTATAAAATTCAGATTTTACCATCACAGAAATAAAATGCATATTAAATTAATTAATTAAATATAATATAATTGTTTGCACAAGCTTCTTACAAAATATAAAAAAATATATTATTCAACTGACTGGTATTGTAAAATATATAAAATGTAAAATATATACAATTTCTGTGGTATCTTTGTCACTTTCAGTTGGTACTATTATGTTATAAATAATGTTTAAACCTATAAAGGTTATAAACCGTATTCAGAATTGTCTTCAGTGAATGCTGTCTGAATTGTTGGCAGCTCACCTCCGAGGCAGGGCTGAATGATCCCAAGCTCCGAGATGATTTAGTGGGTGAGCCTGATCCAGACAGGGATACGGGCTGAGAATGAGATTTCTTTGGGGGGGCAGGAGACCCCAGCTGGATTTTGGGAGCAGAGCAGCGCTGATCATCTATCCGAGAGCCCTGCCGAAGAGCAAATAATACAAGAGTGCATCGTTATCACAGAGTGCTTTTAAATTAATGATAGTCTATCCGGGTCCCTATTCCTGGGCATGTACCAATTATAGAAACAGGAGAACGCTAGCAAATGTTGATTAACATCTTAAAATAAGCCCCTTTTTTATGCTGGCCTATATTTGTGCTCTTGCCTTTGTTAAAGCCATGCGTAGTCTCACAAGTGTACCATCATTTCATTATTTTAAATAGAGTTCAATGTTTTATAAAACCGGGTTCCTTGACAAATCGTTTAAAATGGCAGCATTTATTTGAAATAGTAAACTGATGTATCATTACAAATGTCTTTACTGTCACTTTTGACCAATGCAATACATATTTACTAAATAAAATTGATTAATTAATAAAAAAATACAATTGACCCCGAAAGCGTGAACGGTAGCATATAATGCTTTAAAATGATGAAAGCAACTTCTCAACATTTTACTCGCCTGTATTCTGGAGACCATGCTGAAGAGCTGATCTGAATCTTGATCAGTCATGCCACGAGGAGGTTTCATCTCCGGCAGCTGGTTCAGCGTCGCCCGCTGGTCATCGAACCGCCGATTTTGGGTGTTAGCAACGAGTTTAAAAAACTTCTCGATATCTTGATCTGTTTGAAGAGCGAAGGGAAACAGAGAAACAGCATTGATTGCTCGCCGATTTGTAGCTGTTTGGTAAATCATCGCACATGACAGACTTACCTGACTGGCTGTTATCCGTATGTCCGTGTGATAAAGGGTTGATAGAACAGCGTTGTTCATCCATACGTCCACTTTGCGCTTTACTAACTAGATTTAACAGCTGGTCCTGATCACGCTGACGGATTTGAAACAAGAATACCAGGCTTTTATACTTTTTGAGAAAACGTATGACTGAAGTGGTCTATATATATAAGATTCGTACTCACTTCAAAACTTTCGTAGTCCATTCTGTCCTTGTCTGATATAGGGTTGAACGAGGCTGATCTGGTTGTGAGAGTGTTATAAGTGTCTGTATCAGCAGTCGTTGGAGGATTGAAGCTTGATCTTCTCACAGAGCCCTGAGTCCCGGGGGTCAAGCTCATTTTTGAAGGGTTGCGTCTTTTGAAACTCTACATGGCAGGTAAAAAAAATTCCTTCTCTAAGTTTTTTTATATATATCTATACGCACTAATAAAAAGCTAGGATTGATTTTCTCTCATATATTGGTCAATTTCACATATAACAGGATATTTTCAAATAGAAAGCAGCTTTTTCTTGTATCTAGCATCTTCACGTAGAACATTGAAAATATTTTTTATACAGCACATGTTATATATATTGCCTGGGAAACTCACATGCGCTCTGCTGACCATGCTGCAAATCTGATCAAAGTTTGTCTTGAGTACATTTCCATCTTTCGGGTCTTTGATGGTGAACGCCTCCATCCCTGGCAATGAGTTCAGGGTCACCCGTTGGTCGTCTAACCGCTGACTTTGACTCTTGACCAGGAACTGGAAAAAATCATCCGGATCTGGCGCAGAACGTGCGGAGGTCACGTAAATGTTACTTTTAAAGCGATATGTAGCATTGTCCATTCATGCACTGCTAAATTTCGACATCACAAAAATGGCTGTTTTCTCAAAATGATTTTTGTTTCTCCTGGACTGAGCCAGAAATCTCCACTTTAGCAGACTTATAGGGTGAAGGTAAATTAACCTTCAACACGTAAATTCATGTGTTAATGACAGTATCTGACCTGGGCTGTAGGCATGATCCTGCTGGTGTGTTGCGGGACCCAAGGTACAGCGCTGTTCATCGATTCTTCCACGCTGAGCTTTACTAACCAGGGAAAACAACTCATCCTGCTCGACTGACACTTGCTGTCGAAAACATTCAATTCCATTTTTTCTTTTACATTTTAACAGACAGTAGCACAAATTTACACAGAGATTCAAATGAATGAACTACTTGAAATTGAATTTAAAATAAAGTGTAAAATACCTCCATTTTGTCCGCCACAGACATCATCTCCAATTCTACAATCTTCATCTGGATTTTCTGCTTATTAAAATACCAATATCAGCGCATGCTTCTTCAAAACAAGTATTAATACTTCAGTCATGCTGCGGTTGAGTACTTGCGTACAAACTTATGAGAGAGCTTCTCTCTAGACTGAAGCGATGGATGGAGAGCTTTTAGAAGGTCTTAAGCTTTGAATATAAACCCACAGCCATTAGGAAACCTAGACGGGGGCCGTCTTTAATCCCAGATAAAACCAGTTAATCCTCTCTATCATACAGCCCGGATCTTTTATCATGGGAGACGACAATTATTTGAGCAGTGACATCAATATCTCTCAGCAGAGACCCGCTGACACCATCAGTCTGTGTTTAGGTTAATAACTCTATGGAACCGATTAATGGATTTCTGAAAATCAGCAGACAATAGGCTTAAGTATTATATTATGAATTTGATGTACAGGAGCTGAGTTACAGGAAGTGCAGGTGCAAATAGTACAGACCAGAAACTTTTAAAAACACTTAAAAAGTGAAATGAATTGTTAAACTCAGAAAGCATACTGTAACGATTGTCAAGACTGGAATGAAAATTTAATTTAAAGAAATCCCAATGTTCTTCACATCGGTGGAAGAAGTAGTAGTAATAAATATTGTAAATAAGAGTAAATATAAAACATTTATTGATTGTGATGGCGGTGATATGAAAATTGTGAAAAAGGGGTAACTGAGGGGATCCCTAAACCAGTAGCATTTACTTGTAAAATAGGTAAAGTGTATAAAACTGGGGATGCAAAACTCAAACTACAAGCCTGTTCTCTACTTCCACAGTTTTAGAAAAATTATTTAATCGTAGACAATTTATTGGATAGACATAAATTCATTTTAGACATTCAATATACGTATTCAGATCAAATTGTGCCACATTAATGGCATTAATTGATTTGGTTGAATAAATTACAAAAGTTGGAGCAGTTGGAGTTTTCATTGGCCTAAAACGCTTTTGACACAACTGATCATAATTTATTAACTAATAAACTAGAATGATATGGAATAAGGGCTTAATACTGTTTGGGGGATATTCCTCTTTGTGCTTGAGCACTGCTTGTGGCATCCTCCACGGCTCAGTACTACATCCAAAGTTATTTTTGCTTTATATAAATGATTTCTATAAAGTTACAAAAATGTATTTTGTCAGACGATGGGTTTTGTGGGGAATTTAGAAGTGTTATTTGAGATTATTTAAAAGTGAGTGAATTAAAAAGGTTATTAAAAATGTATGTGACCGAAATTACAATAAAATCTTGTGAATTATTACAATTTAAAATAAGTCACTTTTGAATCAATTTAATGCATCCATGCTAAATAAATTTTTTTATTCTTAAAATAAACAAACAAAAAAAACTTACCTAATTTTTTAAATGGTGGTCTAACTATATCAATCTATAATAAGCAGAAAGCAAGATGAAAGATGTTATAGACAGACATATTTTTTCCAGAGAGAGGCATAAGCAAAATTTATTTATAATCATTAACATAGACAACAAACAAAAATTCCCAGTGAACCAGATCCACCTATATGTGATAACGTAACAGTAAAAGAAGAAAGTGCACAAGTTCAGAGCATGAATAATAATAAAAAAACATCTATACTGAGATGAAACAACTGATGCCCTCACCAACACAGTGGCAGAAAATATAACAAAACCCAGACTGGTAATCAAAAATAGGCTATTGTACTATAAGCGTGCTCATCTTGCTTTGTAGTATAAGCAAACAAATAAAAAAAATAGTTTGTTTCTACATTGTGCAGCTTTACAGCACAGTACGATTAAACCAGAAATCCAGTGTGATCATTTGTTCCAGTCTAAAGAGGTCTTCAAATCACAGCAGAACTTGAAAGGACTAATATTTAAATGATTTCAATGAAAATCCATTTATCTGAACAATTATAGGCTTTTGGCAACAAGTCCTCAAATAATTTTTTACATACATTGTCATACACATATATATTTTTCTTTTAAATTAAACAATCTTCAACAGCTTTAATATACATATACACACACACACACACACACACACACACACATATATCACCAGTTTAAGTTGGGTAATTAAAATTACTACTTTAAAACTGCCAATAATCAACAAGTAAGATCTAAAATGTGTCCTTTTACTAGTCATTTGAGAGAATCACTATTTCAGCTTATCAGCTTTCACATGAGTTCAGTGGGATCGATCTCTTCAGTGATGTACTGCTAAACGGCTGCAGGCTGCTCCAAATTCTTCAGATCATTCAGAAAGTTGGTTGGAGTAAGAATGTGAGACGATCCTGCGGAAAAAAAACAACATTTAAACAACACTAAATGCTGTATTTTGTAGTTCGAAACACGCTGTATGGATGGCAGAAGTCAACTCTTCTCACCGATCAGAACCTCCCATTTGCCCTCGGTGGCCCGGGTCACTTCATAAGCGCAGCGCATCTCCGAATGAGTCACGCCACCAATCACAAAGATGATGAGGCGCGGGCCGCTGCGGTACTCTGTGGCAGACTTGTTCTTGTGCCAGTGTCCAAAGCGCGCGCTGCTGCAATAGGATTTCACAGTGACATCAGTACTGATGCAAACAAAGACAAAAAGATCCATTCTGTCCATGGTTCATTCTTCATTTGTGTTCTGTGTGTATCCATGACTCAAAGATAATGATTTTAGGTAATGAAGGTAATGAAATTAGCTTTTGAGTCTGAAATTATCGTTTGAGTCAATTTGTAATGAAAAAAAAAATACAAATAATTCATTGGATTGTGCCCAAAAATATCTCGGTCTTTCTAGACTTTTTTATTTATATGTAGAACATATTTATTTATGCATTTGTTATTAGAGTTATAATTTCTTTCTTTGATGTCTCCTGTTTCAGCTCAGAGTGTGTGTAGGGATTGCAATTTAGTTTTGTATATGGAGATCCTGGTTCCCTTGATATAACAAAATAAATTAAACCAAAAAAAGAAAAGAAAAACAAAACAATGGATAAAGGATCTAATTGTAAAAGGAATCAGTTAAAATTGTAAAAGGAATCAATAAAAAAAAGGATCAGTTGTAAAATTGCATGAAATTATTTAAGCAAAAAATCCTCCAAAAAATAAATAAATAAATAAATAAATAAATAAATAAATAAAGGTTTTTATTTTTTAAATTATTATTATTATTAAATAAGTTTTTGTTAATCTAACATACAAGTGTGTACTATGTATATTTATTACATATACATAAATACAAACACATGCATGTATATATTGAGGACAAAGATATATATAATTAAATGTATACAATAAATATTATATAAAATAAATAATTATTTTCAAAATATATGCTGAAAGTTTGTGTAATAAACCTAGTACACACATATATTATGTAAATTATAAAATAAATTTCTCCGAATGCAATCGTTTGACAGCACTAATATCAATGTGATATTTGATAGTTCCAATGAATAACAAGCATTTAAATGTTATGTACAAATGTAAAGATACCAAAATTATAACAAAAATAGGTCTCAGGTCAGGTGACTGTTTAAACTAATATTGTAGAAACTGAAAACACAAAAGCTTCATTATGATATTTCATCAATCCGTTTAAGCACTAAAGTAAGTCTCTAGTGTCTGTGTGTTTGTGAGCTGGTACCTGACTGTGGTGCTCGTGGTGGTGACGGGGGCGGGATCAGACAGGAACGGCCACTGCTTCCTGTCACACTTGTCATCGATGATATTCTGCAGAGCCAAAGGAGTTTAACTGAGAATAAGTACATTCTTACACGATTCTACAACCATTACCGACAGCGTTTCCTGACCTCCATCACATCTTTAAGGGTGGGTGTCCACCGGGACAGCTGATACGTAGATTCTGTGCGCTCCTTCCTGTCAGGCAGAGTCTTACCTGCATTGGCGCCCTGAGAGACGAGACAGAGAATATGCTAGCACGTCATTTTCTAATGCTTCTATAAAGAGGTACTACTCCATTTTCATCAATGATCCGAGCGTCTCATCCTACCCCAGTAATGATGGGGCAGCCCAGGTGCTGCAGGCTGGTGATGATGTTCTTGTCCTGCTGCACGTTCGCGTGCTGGATGAGTTTTGTGAGGTTCTCCTCTCCGACGCCTGCGTGTACGGATGAATCACCAAGGTTTAATTCTTTAAGCGGTCTTAAATGATGTCACGCACGAATGAAAGTGTTCATACCCTTCTTCTTATGGAAAATGTATAGCAGTATGATGCGGATTTTGTCGTAGGGTTGGATCTCGGTGTTGAGGAGAACGGGAACGATGCTCTTCATAGCGTCTTTGATCTGTTCCCCCTCAGCGTCTGATCCCATGGCCAAGTCCTACAGAGCAAAGACTTCTTGAAATGTACTCTACTTCATTGCACACCACTTTTTAAGGATGTGAATGATATCTTAAACAATGCGCCTTCTTGAAATTGTCATGTTCTTAACTTCATTGTGTTAAATTATTATTATTATTATTATTACTCTGAAGCAATGGGAGCTCCAGTCGTATCATACGGATATAGAAAATCCTGTAGAAATGGTCATTCAAAGTTCGACAGTGATGTTCATTCCAACAAAATGTGTGGGGTTAGCACGAGTTTGAATGTTTTTAAAATAAAAGTCTTATGTTACATTTATCTGGAAAAAAAAAAAAAAAAAAAAAAAAACTGTCAAATTAGTGCTGTCAAACAATTAATCGTATTTAAAACGTTGTTCTTTACATAATATATATGTGTATTATGTATATATATAAATACGCACTCTTATATGTTCTGAAAATATATACACATGCATTTATATATAACTTATTGTATATATAACTTATTATACATACAAATATATTTTTTTCTTAAATATATACATGAATGTGTATTTATATATACATAAACATACAGATATACATACATACACATTTAAATCGGATATAATTGTTTTGACAGCACCAGTAAAAATTTTATTTCCTTTTATTATTAATGTATGCAATAGTTGTGCTGCCTAATTTTTACTGTAAAAAAATAAACTGTTACAAAAGTAAAAAAAAAAATAAATAAAAAAATAAATCTTACTGCGCCAATACTTTTGAACAAAGTTTCATTATTGCTATAAATACCACAAATAGCATCAAAAGTACCCCTTTTGTTTGTTACAACAAAATAGTTTTTAAACATCTTGGAATTATAAAAAAATAAATAAATAAATGAAACTAAATGTTAACAGAATTGCTCAAAGAAAACAAAAAAGCCAGACTATAAATGTAATAGTTTACTGCCCTATAGAACGTATCCAATACATAAACATTAGATTATTTTTTGTTTTGCAATTTATTCAAAAAAATTGTAATTTTTTTATTTTGTTAAAAGATATGGAACATCACAGCCGTTATTTAGAGGCAGATGTTGAGGTAGATATTTACATAATTATAATTCAAGTTTAAGTCATGCACATGCGAGTCCATCAAAACAGGAAGTAGTTGAGATTACCCATCACAAAGTGTAATAAATATGACACATAAAGAACTGCATCATCTGTAGTCACGTCCAGTCGTTACCATCTGCTTATAATACGTCCACACAGAGCAATGCACTTAGTAAAAACCCTCCATCTGCTATACATAAAAAAGGGAGATGGCTCTACAATGTCAAGCCATGTTGTTGGTACTTTTTAAAGATTACGCAACAGCTTCCTGTGCATTATTTTACTTCAACAGGTCAAAGTTCAGCATGCAAGCTGTTGCATGCATTTATAATAAGAAGCTTAGACGTAAGGAAAGACACTTATGGACCCTCTGAAATCAACCCATAAACAGTAGAAATTGTGTTTTGAATTTGTCGATCAATATCATTAACATAACTCTTAAAATGAAATAATACTGCTTTGTACAATGTTTCAGAAGTGATCGAATCTGGTCTGAATCCAAACCAGGAAGCACTGACCTGCTCCACCTCACAAAGCTTGTCCAATGAGCTCTTGAACTTCTTCATGCAGGCATCAGCGAGGTTCAGGTGGGTGGAGTACTGTCATGAACACAAACAAAAAAAAAAAGTTTAAGACACCTTGAGATTAAAACTTACAGGGAAACAGGAAGCGTGTCGTGTGAGACGTTGTACCAGGCTTAGTTCTTTCTGGTACTGAGGCATCTTCTTCAGCATCTGAGACAGATCCTTAATGTTGGCCTGAGAGATGAATGAATCAGAAGCAAAAGTGAATTAAAAAAGCCCATCAGAAGTGTCCGCTTAAAGAGATATAGATCAATTGTGTCAGCATTTTCTCCCTTGTGTCGTTAAAAAAACCATATTAGTCTGTTTTTTATGCTGAACATTTAAAAAAAAGATATTTTGAAGAATCTGGTAATCCCTAACCCTGTTGATGGTCATTTCTGTCTCTACTATGGAAGTCAATGGGGACAATATCTTCCTTTGTGTTTAGCATAAGATAGAAACTCATACATGGGAGTAAAATGATTATTATTTCTTATTTCAATTAATGTGCACTTGTAGTGTACTTTAACTTACAGATAATATTATATTAATTAAATAAAATGCCACTTAAGTATAGACTTTGTAATAAGGTAACATTAATTATTATGTCCCACCCTTAACCCCAGCCATAAACATATCCTTCACTGGGATGTGAGCAGATACTACAAAAACATATGAATTAAATCATTCACATTTGTATGGAATAGCCAAAATTTTAAAAACTAACATATTGCCAAAAAACTGCATTAACATACAACTATGTGTCTGAAAACAATCACATTCAGTTGATGCTTATATTCACACTCTCTTAAATTTCAGGACGTCTAAATTAATATATTAGTTAATTAATATTAGTTAATATATAACGAGTAGTGCTGTCAAACACTAAAACAAATCTAAAACAAAGGTCTGTTTGCATAATATTTTTGAGGGTTTTTTTTTTATTGTTTTGAGTATATTTATTATGTATATATAAATACATATACAGTATCTATTTACAAAAAATGTACATGTATATACATTCTACATTTATATTCTTATTGATAATATATAAATAAATTTAATATCAAAATAACATTTCTCTGAAAAATATACATGCATATATCACACACACACACACACACAAAACAAAACGTATATTTTAAATGTGATTATTTGCGATTAATTGTTTGACAGCACTTATGTGCAGCTAATGAACCACAGTATATTTATAAAGTAACATTAACTTATAATAATAAATGCTCTACGAATGTTATCATGCATTAACCAATAAACCTTTTTATGTGAAGTGTGGCCTTGTTAAAATTCTTTTAAAACATAAAGCACCATAAAAAGCAGTTTTTAATTGCCACTGCAAACAAATGTGAGCTTCTGCGTGACACTGACGCATCTGATCATGTGCAGCACGACATCATCAGTAGCGGTCAGAGAATGTGTACCTTGTCCGTGTTCATCCTCTTGCTCTCACAGAAGGTGCGCAGGAGCTCCGTCACTTTCCTGAAACAGAGCAGAAGACATCAGCACAGAAGGCCAGCCGAGCGGAGGGAAAACGTGAAGGCTGAGCTGCTCTTACTTGGTGACGTCCGCTATGTGCATGTGCCGCAGCTGCACCCACAGCTCATCGTCCTCGTCCAGCAACACTTCCTTCTCTCGAGCCTCTCCGATCCCGGTCGTCTGATACCTGACAGCGATAAGCAACGACTCGTAGAACAACAGTCATGATTTCACACACCACTGCTCAGATGAACTGGACACAACCAGTGTAAAAGCAGACAAGCACACACACCTGTAGATGTCGTGTTCGATGTCTAGGAGATCGTAGGCCATAGCCTGAAAGGTCAGCTCATGCAGGATTGGAGAGATGGGATCATATCCACGGTCCACTATAAGCAGCTGGGATCGAGCTTTATCCGTACCCTGCCCAGGAAGATCAATTGTAATTATAGCTCCTTAAAGCTGCAGTTCATAACTTTTTTCCAGTTCAAAATTTACTAAATTTATAAAATAAGCGAGGGCACCGTGAATTTGTTCTCTGGCTTCTTGTGCATGACTATGGTACAACAATAATAAGTATTTATTTTCAGACTGTTTAGACTGGTTTGGGCAGGTACAGCTTCAGTAGCTCAGTATTCAACAGCTCAATATCATTACACTTTAAAATAACTTTTTTATTTTAGTATATATTCTAGTGTAATTTATTCCTGTAATGTAAAGCTGATTTTTAGCATCGTTACTCCAGTGTCAAATGATTTTAATTTGTATTATCATCATCTGTTGAAAAAGTAATATATATATATATATATATATATATATATATATATATATATATATATATATCTCCAACTGTCTAGTTGTTGTTTTATACTCAAAAAAACTGGGATTTTTTTGGTTAACGCAATGTTGATGAGGGCTTCCCCAGATGAGTCTTGGTTCCTCCCTTAGTTCCTTCCTCATCTAAAAACGTCTGTCACCTTAGTCCCTGAAAACCCCTGAGTGAACTTTTTTTTTTTTTTTTTTTCACCATCTATCTACTTTATTGTTCTACTTTTATTTATTCAAAGAATAATTGCAGATGATTGCAGCTGAAGAACTGAAGAATATTTAGCAAATGAAAGTAAGGTTAGAAGAACACAGATGAAGCAGAGAACAACAACAAAAAAAAATAAAAGATGTGCATTGATACCCACCTTAAGCTCAGGAAAACATCAGCTGACAAACGAGAAGAGGAAAAAACAGAGAGAAGAGAAAATAGTCCAGAAAACAGAGTAAGAAATGATACAGCAGATAAGAAGTGTCAATTTAAATTGAAGAAATTAAAAACTATTTAAAGGCGCGGGAGGATTGACTAACTAGGTATTGCAGTCCAAATTCAAAAACAAGAATGAGCGCACATGGCTTTAGTAGAGTCAAAATCCTACAAACAGCAGCTTTAAATTAAATAAAATGATCAGTGTGCTATAAATCTCTCACCTCTCCCATACTGGGATTGTCTGCTTTATGTGCATTCAGACGGTCCATCACCATCTCAGCCAGAGTGAAATTCTCCTTTGGGCCCCTTAAGAGAAACACATTTGGTTTACACTTCAAACAAATCATATTACAGCAGGAGACAAGTACTGGCGAATGCAGGTGAATGAAGGAGCAGTACTGGCGGTAGCGGATGGCTGGGTATTCCTTCAGAGTGTCACAGAGAGTGGCGATCTGCTCAGCCATGGCCTCCATCATCCTGGTCCTTTCATCTAGATTAGTCTGAGTCGGGCTGTAGAAAGTGTGGAAGGAAGCAGGGTTGTCCAGGGTAAACACCTGTAACAAGAAGTACGTCAGGAACAACTAGATTTGTATTTTCAGTAAGACAGCGTGATACGTAAATGCTAATGATTTCTATTCAAAGAATCCCCCCAAAAAATAGCATCACATTTCCATCAGAAAGAAACAAAACAAAACAGCAGCGCGTATTTATTTTCAAAATTAATAAAAATGTTTCTTAAAAAAAAAAAATAATTAGCATATTTGAGTTATAATGCTGAAAATTCACCATCAAATGAATACATTAGATTACAAAATATATGAAATGCTATATAAAAATTTCACAATTTTACTTGGTGAGCATAAGAGACTTAAATATTTTTTAATCCTACCGACCACATAGAGCTGAACTGTAGCTACATTATGTGCTTGCATTGCTACCACTCACCTGCGACTCATACGGTATGAAAGCCACGTTGATTTCCTTCAGGGTTTTGATGGCCTTGGCGACCCTTGACCTCCCGAGCTCAGCAAAAAGCCCATCAGAACAAGCTGAATGCGGGACGGAAACAGCGATGCACAATAACTACACGAATCCGGATCACGCACCTTAGGCTACCATGACGAACAAACGTCTTCCAAAAAAACTAAACACGGAAGCAAAGGGTGCTGTCTTACTGTCTGTGAAGAAGATGTGCGCTGCTTTGTACGTAAAGGCCGCATCTTTGAAATCACCAATTAGAGATTGAATCGACTGGAAAAAACGGTACGAGGCAAATTAATGTATTTTGCATGAGCAGGACAGCGAGTGTTAACAAAATCATATTTAAAGAGAGTTTCTACCAACACCAGGCATTATATTAACACTTTAACTATGAGATGTGTGTAGCAGAGAGCTCACATTTGGCGCAGGGGAGATGAGGTAAATGGCTTCCAGACTAGGGATCGGCTCCCTTCGCTTGTTAATGTCTTCTACAACTGTGAAGAAAACAGGACAGCTCACATCTTGTTTTATTAATTCAAGATGTTTCTTGGTGGTTTATGGGCCAACCAATGAAGGAAAACACAGACACGTTTTGTAATAAAAATCTATTTATCACAACAGAAAATTAGCAACTGCTAGCAGCGTATCTTAAAAACAACAACAACAACAACAAAAAAACACTTCTGACGCTTCAATGTCTTTATAGAGAATCGCAAGCCTTTCGAGAATCGCACTAAAACAATATTGAATCTGCGAAAGAGAAAAAAAAAAGAAATAGACTCACTCGTAATGCCTTCTGCCATGATGTCTGACATTTTACAGCAGGAGGACAGAATGCGCATACTGATGTGATCCACGATGAGCACCTAAACACACACATCAAGGACACACCGGATTATGCTGGATCAGAACGACAACAGTATAACTTCACTCTTTTGTACCCACGCTACCTTCCATTCCCCATCTTTCCTCACGCTCTTGATGACACCGCTGAGGATTTCTGCAGACAAATGAGGTCAACAGTGTAGTTAGAGCTACTGTATTTGTTTAATACAGTGCAAATTTGAAAAAGCTGTATGTTTGAGGCATTTACAATGATGTTGAGCCTTATGGTGAAAGTAGAGATCATGTTCCATGAAGATATCTATATCTCTATTTTTTTTTTTTTTACCATAAATATATTAGTGCTGTCAAATCATTAATCACATCCCAACAAAAACTAATTTTCTGCATGATGCGTGTAAACTGGAATTCATAATATTTTTTACACGTATAAACTTAACACGTATATATTCAGGAAATACATGCATGCGTGTATTTACGTATAAATATACACAGTACAAAAATATACAATGCAAACTAAAACTTTTGGATGCGATTAATCGTTTGACAGCACTAAAATACATCAAAACTTACTTTTTGATTAGTAGTACGTATTGCTAATAACTTCATTGGACAACTTCAAAGGCGCTTTTCTCAATATTTGGATTTTTAGCACCCTCACATAACAGATTTTAAAATAGTTGCATCTCAGCCAAATATTATCCTAACAAGCCATGCATCAATAGAAAGCTTATTTCTTTACGCTCTACAGTTTCAAAAACAGTGAACCTTAAAATAAATGGTTATGCGGTCCTGGTCACATATTGTCAAAAACAGCCGCTTAAGACAACTGGAAACAAAATACAGGCCTGATGAAACGTAATCATAATTCATATTTTAATAATGCGACGATATTAAAAGCGTGAAGGGTGTTGTGCGCGGCCTAAACAGTTTTTTAAAGTGACATTTCCTGTGTTTTTGTGTGTGTCCGGCGTGCGGTTGATCACAAGACCACAAATGACACCAAATATTAAACAACGCGGTGCAAAAACAGGTCTACTGCCCCTTCCATTAACACAAATGACATTTCTGATGAGGTAAAGTGTTTAGTGAAGCCGTTAAACATTGCCGAAAGTGTAGTAAACAGAAGAAACAATTTGTGCACACACTTTAGCTTCACACGGAAGTTTGGTGCATCGTGACGTACCGAGCTCTTACTGTACACCTGTTGCTGTGATTATACGTCACGACGGGCCTATGTTTCATTTAGTAAGCCCTGAAACGTTTGCTACACGTACAGCGCGCGTTTTAAAGACCGTGTCGCGGATTTTCCTCAAACTTACTGTCGTTTACGATCGCTTTGAGTCCACTCGGGGCCATCTTGACACTTCCCTGTTGACAGGTTCCTGCAAGTAGGCCTGTGAAGACAGAAATGACTCGAACTCCTCCACGCCCTGACGGACAACAAAACCCGGAAGATAAAATCCAAAATAAAAGTCTCCGACGTGAAAACATACACGGGCTTCTTGTTACCATGGCAATAAATTACAAAAGAATGTAGCTCTATAAAACAAACTAAGTTTATGGAATCAGGAACCGAAACTTCAAAATAAACTACACGCCCTCGTGTTACCATAGTGGTTATTTATTTTTAATCTACATGATTTCGCTGAAATAAAGTTTAAGGTGCTCGCTTTAGAAAAAAAGAAGTCCAAAGACATATTTTTCTATACAAAGTTATTTTTATTCATGTAATTGAGAGGAGAGAAGAGAGATGGTGAATTTATAAAAACTACGCGATTCTTCCAACATGAACTTTGAGCTCAGCTGGCAATATTAAAATGATTATTTCTACGCTTAAAATAACTCATAGCGGACTTTTCAAATGTTGCTATAATAATACATCTATGCAAAAAAATAAAAGTGTTAATAAAGTTTAAACTTTCGCTGTATTGATTAACTGAGTGAGTGAATGAAAGCCACACTTTGTTTTCTTTAAATTAGACCTGTCAATAACTAATAAAATACCTGATCACACATTTTGCTGTAATTAATAGTAATAAATTTACATTACTTTACTTTAGCACTTTACATTAAACTCTGTAATAGATTTTTAGGCTCTATTGCTATATAAATTTATACGTTGAATATTTAAATGGATGTTTAAAGAAACACATAAATACAGCATAGCATAATAGTTTAATAGCGTCTTTTTACTAAGTACTACCTATATAAATGAAGGCCAAGATAAAGATTAACCGTGCGTTGCTCAGAAACATTACGGTTGCTATGGATTGCAACTTGAAATAAAATATTGAAATAAAATCCAAAATCCTTTTAATCTGAGTATGAGACAGAGACAAGATAAAGGAGGTCGAGACCAAGACTTTTAAAAATGAGACTGGTCTCGGCTACTACATCACTATTTTCTCTTTAATTTTAAGGTACAACACCCACTTTCTTTTCAGCAGGGGTGGGGGTTTTCTACTATTTTGCCACATTAGCTGCATTTCTTCTCTTCATTTATTGTTCAGTCTGCTCTCCTTCTCTCTCATTCGCTTCCAAAAGCAGAGAACAGTGAGCAGAGCTCCTCACTGCCTAAACTGTATGGTGCTTTTTAGTGTCGTGAAGACTGAAGTGTTTCTTTCGGGGAGGTTTGGATCTACTCTTTTGCTCTGCCTGGTGTTTTTCGTATGTCTGAAAACGGCACACGGACACTAGATAGCCATGAAACGGCATCATTTGACTGTGACTGCGGTCAAAAAGAGCTTTGTACAAAGCGAGCCGCTGTGTGGAACGCACTGTCTTTGTGCGGCATTCGTAAATGTTAAATATAATGTTATTTTGTAAAAAGCATAGCCGGATCTGATGTTAGAAGCCGTTCATAATGCCAGCATCTTTTTATAAAGCGTTCTGAACGTTCTAAAATTCCGATGACCTCACGCTATTATGACATCACGTGACTCCAGCGCAGCGCGGGAGAGCAGATTCTTCAAATATAACGTTTTGAACATATCCATATACAAGGGCTCATATACAGTGTTTATTTTTCATATATGGGCTTGGAAACAATAATATTCTGTCTGATTGCGTAAGTCAGTCATTAGTTCGTTTGCAGCCGTGATGCTATATTAATCAGATTTTATTTTCTAATATAGATTATAATTAGAATTAATCTGGATTATCTAGAGCAGTGGTTCCCAACCTTTTTTAACTCACAGCCCACACAACCAAACACATATGTTTCCGCGGCCCACTGCAAAAAAATGTAAAAAAATTTTTAAATGTATGCAGCAAAAATATGTTACATAGCCTAAATCGGCGGGTTGTTTTTAAACCAATCAACGACCTGGAATAGTGAACGCATAGTAACAGTTTATTATTTTTTTATTTATTTAATTATGATATTTAATTATTACTACACATTTTTACGTACATTAGCAATATTATTATTTCTATTGATAATAACTGGCGGCCCCCCCTGCAATACCGTTGCGGCCCACTGGGGGGCCGCGGCCCACAGGTTGAAAACCACTGATCTAGAGTAATTCGCGCCATAAAAAAATGCTACAAATTGATCTGGCCTGAGAATCTTTGGCCTGAGATGATCTAATAATTAAACGAACTAATTCATTCATTCATTACATTAAAAACACGACCCAGAAAGTAAAAATTTGGCCGTTCTAGACCGTTCGAGTCGTGTGATAAATGCTTGTTTTCAGTGTAAGTACGTGCCTGCAGGTGGCAGTACTGCACAGATTTCCAGACCTGAAGCCTGAACACGAACAAAGCCTGAACCGTCACTCGATTCTTTTGTTGTAAGCGTAAACTTACATGGCATTTAGCCAAATTGAACATTCCGCTTTAGTCTCTAATTTCTCCCTTTTCACTTCCAGTGCGAAGGAAAGACAGGCAAACGCTAAGAAAGGTTCACTCTGCGAGGCGTTTAACTCTTTGTAAAGTTAACGCAGTCAAACCAAAATGTGCCTTCATAATTTCTCACAACATTTCAGTTTACTCGCTGTAGTCCAGAAAATACGACAAGACTTAAACTGTCAAAACGGATCGATCTTGACCATGTCAACTTTGATAGAAAGGTGTGTAGTGAATTATGCTGATAATAACATCAACAGCCGTCATCTATTAACTGTACACAGATATGTAACAGCAATTTAGGTCGACCAATTTAATTTGGTTCAGTCTGTGGTGTAAAAGGGTTGCATTAGCAATTAAAGAAAGAATACGTTTTGTTTACAAAATTTGGTTACAAATATGAAAAATCGTTGGATGTATGTCTCAGGTCTGAATATGTTGTTAATTGTTTGGATATTTCAGCAAAGTGTTTTCTTCATATATCCAATTTAACAGCATTCGATCCAAGAGGCTAAACTTTATCATTCAAATATATTGTACACGTGCATTTTACATTATCCTTAGCAACCACATTAGTGGGAATATTTTTTCACTGGTCAAAATAAAAGTTGGAACATAGCGTCTTGGGACAGGTGTGGTGACACAAGCAACATCTGTATGGGCAGAGGATCTGAACTCCATTAGCTGTTCACTAATTACTGCCAAATGTGCTTCAAAGTGTTGCTTCAATCAATAAATATATCACCATGTTCACATTTATTGCAATGTTTTGTTGATACAAAATGTAAACTGTGCTGATAACGTTTTTATTGTGAAACCCCCCCCCCCACTTGGATTACTTCTTTGTATCCAGTCTTACAACTTTGTTGCCTAAAGTGACTGTAAAATCGTATTGAAATAGATTTACAGCTCAAACACACAAGCCCTCCAAAGGAATGTAGGTCATTCGATAAAATTCACCTACATGAGCTTCATTATTATTTTTTTCCCAATGTTCAAAATATTACCCCCATTCACATCTATTGTAAATGCTTCAATGTAAACTCAAAAGAAGAGTCTTAATAATGATCGAGGCGATCAAGCTTGTTTTAAACCCTTAATATTATTGACGGCATTATACATGAACATATTTTATAACCATACAATACCATTCAAATGGAATTTAATTTATTTTCAATTCAGAATACAACAACAAAAAGCAGCGTTTTACAGCTATTAAAAAATGAATATTATACACAAAAAGTCAAACCTTTTAAACGTGACCGTTCAAAGGCAATTAAGCTCATAGATTTACAAAAATATACTCCGTTTCGCCCATTTCCTAAATTACGCCCATAAACAATATCCTCGTTCTCAACTTTCACTGTGGCTGACGGGAGAAGCGTTAAAGTGGCTTGATCCCAACATTGCATTACGAGGCAACAAGAAGTGCCGTCGTTTTATAGTCATTCCTCAGACTGCATGCCCATCTGTTTCAGCATCTTCTGCTCGCTTCGGTTTCTCATGCGCTCCTTGAAATCCTCCAGCTCTCGCCTCTATTTCAGTATGAGAAAAGGCACAGGTAAAACACAACATATTGCACGCCGCCGCCGAATAGCAAGTTATCTGACCGAATAACCGTTTAAACTAATCAAAGCAAGAGCAGTTTGCTTACAGGCGTGCATCGAATTAAGGGGAAAATACTTACGCGCATTTTCTCATCAGGTGGGAAGATCTCCCTCTGAAAGATGCGAAAATATAATGTGATCGTGCCACAGCAACCGCATACAGAAACGCTAAACGGATAACGCTATAATACTTGGATTATTGGGTCGGTAACGAACCTTTCGCTTCACAATGTATTCCTCAAAATACTCCGCTTGGTTTGATATCCAGAACATCGCCACCGGAAACGACAGATACAGCATCATCTGTTTGACATAACAAACACGACAAAACCGGTGATGTTCAATTCATCGCTCAGGCACATACAGCGAGGAAAGCGTTCAACGTTTAGCGAAGCGGGACGTTTACAGCTTCTGTGCGCCTCTTTATTTCCCAAAAGAGGAACTGCCAGATTAACATACAGTTCGTTTAGAGAGCACAAACGTAAATAGCATTAAACTCACCCTGAAAACCTCTATTTTAACCCCCATGTCCTACAGCTCGACAGTCACGCATTCAGGCACTTCCTGTTTTGCAAGATGTCAAAATAAAGGTAGCGCTAAACTCGCTCAGTCCCAGCTGTATTTTCGCGCACAATGAATATATTTCTCTGGACACGTTTTCTGTTTTTATTTTTAAATACGTGTATTTGAATCTACTATAAATTTCCAGATGTGTAACTCAGACTTTTGTTTTGTAAATAACCACCTTTCAGCAGACTACTTCCTCTTACGTAAGCCAGCTGCAGGCTTATGAAAGCGCGTGCAATCGTTGACCGGATGCAGGTACAGCAACATGATGTAAGCATGCAGTAACTTTACATCAGATACACGTACAGCAGTCTCTCCTTCCGTCTGTAAGACAGATATTTTTACCTGACCACGTGAAATATAAAAATAAATGAAAGGGATTCACATTAAAATTAAATAATTTCTTCACCCTCACCTTGAATTACGTTACGAACGCAATGTGTTACTAGACTGAATGACTCGTGCTTCTGTCATCGTTTACTTTTATACAAGACATACCCAAAGTGGATATTGGCTGAGGCTGTAGATTCAACAATCTCTTGTTGAGAAGGTAAAGCTGAGAAAAATGTAATTTTTGGTTGAATCTCACAGAAAGCGTTAAATGTTCTGGACACATTTCACCCCAAAATCAAAAGAAAAAACGCTGTATTGAAATCTTCAACTGACTCTACACAAAATGTGTTTTTCGGAGCGAAACACGAGCCTTTATGGGTATTTATTTATTTTTTAATTCATATTTATACACCACCTGAAAGCTGAATTAAGAAAATAGCCCTTTTCGTTATGGTTTGCAAAATCAAAATCCCAGGGTGCAAAAAACACAACAAAAACTTTAAAGTTCTCTAAATGATGTTCTTAGCAATGCATATTAAGAACCCAAAATTAGGTTGATATTTTTTACAGTACTAAATATATCCATTGAACATGATCTGTAGCGATCCTAATATTTTCTTGCATAAAAGACAAATTGATCATTTTGACCCATGCAATGCATCTTTGGTTATTGCTACAAATATACCTGTGCTACTTATGATTGGTTTTGTGCTCCAGGGCCCCCATCTGTACTTGACATTTCATTTTCTCTGGAGTTTTCCAAGACATCAGAGTACAACAACCCTTTTAAATACACAAGCTGCTTATAAAAAGTCAACCGTTTCTTTGCACCTTTCAACCTCAACCTGTCTGAGGAGTGAAAACTGATCTGCAGCAACACAACGGACACCATACCGTAGCAGATGGACCGTGCGCGGCGCTGATGAATTATAAAAGAGACGACAGGCTCGTTTTTTTTTTTTGTTTCCTTTTAATTTTCTATAAAAGAGATGAGTTTATTTCATGATCATAACAGATTGAACCATTGACCTCGATAGCCCACGCACATACCAAACAGTAATCGAGGAAAATGCTGAACAAACCCAAAAGAAAAAAAAAAAAAAAAAAAAAAAAAAAAAGAAAATGACAAAATACCTGAATAAAGCAAACTCTCTGCTGAGCTGCAGGTCAGCACATTCTCCGGAAAATCCGAATCTATGGCACATAATGTCCAACTGTTACCATGGAAAAGAAAATACATGTAAAGGCTTGAAGGAATGAAGTGTTTCTCTTCTTTGAACTTTTACAGACCAAATTAACAAAAGAAAAAGAAATAATAGATATTTATATAAGTGTGGACTTCATGAAGAAGAACAAGAACCAAAAAAAAAGTTTGCAAAGCATCATTTAAATGGTGTTGTTGCGATTGAAACCTCAGGGTGAGAACACCCTCCCCAGCCACATACCGACAAACATCCACACACACACACACACACACACACACACACACACACACACACACACACACACACACACACACACACGTACGTCGATGACGATGATCAGACATGTCCTCTTTGCATTTTCGAAAAAATAACGAAAAACTAGTTGTTCGGTGTATAATTAAGAAGTCCAGCTAAAACTAGATTTAAACCTGAATATTGTAAATGGGTAAAATATAAAATGTTTACTTTCCGTTTTTGTCTCTTAAACACAAGCTCTCACCCCTAAACCCCATTTTTCCCCTCCCCGTTCAACCATGGCCCTCCCCACCCCCATAACATAATATATGCCAACTAGAATCGCAATACAATACAGGCACTGGAGAAAACACTATAAGAGAAAACTCAGAGGACCTGCCAAGGTCTCGAATTGTGCCCACCCCGCCCCCTTGCTGAGTCAAATAACAGAATTAGAACACATCCACTATAATCGAACAAGAACAATGATAAATCAGAACGGTTTGATTTTTTTTCCTTTTTGTAGCTTTTTTTTCCTTTCGAAATTTTTCGTAATTATATCTAGCACAGCATACAGAGTTCTCTCTGCGCAGGTGTAATAAAATGATCTGTGAAAAGAAAAAGAGGAGTCATGCAGAAACCAGCTGAGAGCTCCGTCGCGTTGGCCCGGTGTTCGCACGACGCTCTCGGACGCGTGTACCAGTTGCGCAGAGTTGCGTGTTTTCCTTCTATACGTATAATACACTTAAAATAGCTCTCGTATTCTTTTAAATTATATTCAAACTAAAGGATGCTCAGAAACCGCCCGCCGCAGGCGAGACTCCTCACCGGGCGGCTTTACGTGAAAACGATGAGCAATGAAAGTATATCTTCATGATTCTGTCCTCAATTAACACTTGTCAGAATTATGCATATATTAGGGTTTATCTTCTACAAGGCTACCTAAACTTTTAATGACGAGTGGGGAGAACAAGAAAATATATTTATATATTTAGAAAGACATGTTAAGAGTGAAGCGTTTCGGGTCTCGGCTATCAGCGCAAAAGGATAGAGGTGTTTGGCATAGACGTCAGAGGGTAAGGTGTTGGTAAGAGAGTTAAAAATATCTTAAAAAAAAAAAAACAAAACAAAAAAAAAAACAACGAAAAAAGAAAGAAACAAAAGTACAACCAACCAATCAACCAAAACAGTAATTAAGAAAATACCTTTTTACAGTAGATCCTACATAATGAAAAATCTGCACATGATAACAGTGTGAGAAACACCATGTTTAGTCATTTGTCACAGCCCCTGGTGAATATTGTTTTGTCGTGGTTACGAGTCAGAGGTGTAAGGCGAGCTGGACTTCCTCTCCCGAGGAAGATCATCTTAAGTGCCCCCCGATCCCATCCTGCCGTTTGCCTCGCGAAAAAGGGGTGTGGGGGGGTGGGGTGGGGATGGGGAAAGGATATAGGGCCAAAATGAAACGATGGGAGGGAAACCAAATCAAACAGGAAACAAAGACGTTTTTTTTTTCTAATCCCCCACAGACATCTGGCGGTCGATGGATGCCGTAGTACAGAGAATCAGTACATTTCATTGTTGTCGTTCAGATATTCCTCCAGCAATCACATTGTCCATTGCTCCCATATTCTGCATTAAGAGTCACACGAGTCCTCTCTTTCCCGCCATGGTCACAATGGCAAATCCAGGAGGAATGCCGGAGAGGCGGTGCCGTCCCAGTGTGAGGGTCCCTCTTTCTGCTAAGGCAAAAGGAGAGCTACAACCTCCCTCTCGGGGCCTCAGCTTATGCATCGCTAGTTCAGCCTCTTCAGTGTTTCGTGTGGTCAGGTGGGGTCTTTTTCCCTTACTGCTTTTTGAGTTCATTCTGTCCGTGCAGAGGAGAATCCATGAGCAGTTACGCAGTTTCTCGCTTCCTCTCGCGCTTCAGAACAAGTTCTCCTCAAAGATAGCCATCAAATCACTTTGGAAATTCATGTCAATAGTAGCTGCCATCTGTGGAGGAGAAGAAAACAATATTTTTTACAAATATCCTGATCGTAGAAACTAGTGTAAACACCTTTTGTACGCTTTTTAAAGCGAAACCAATGTTTTCTTTATGAAAGTATGCATTGCGTTTAAATTAAAAGTGACTGAAGACATTCATAATGTTAAATAATTATGAATTAAAATGTTGCCTAAAAATTTAACTGTTACAATAATCATAAATGTTTCTTTATCAGCAAATCACATATTAGAATGATTTCTAAACTATCATGTGACACCGAAGACTGCAGTAATGATGCGAAAAAACTAAATCTGCTTTGAAAAATATTTTAAAATTAAAACAGAAAACAGTTGTTTAAAATAGTAATAAAAGCCAGTGAGGTGATTAGCTGTAACTCACCGCCTCTCTCCTCCTCCTCTCCTGTTCCCGGCGACGTGCAAGCTCCCTCTGCTGGTCAAGTGCACTCTGGGAAGCAGCGGGGGACTGGGGCGGGCCCTGGGAGGGCTGCGGGGCCGAGGGCGGCTGGGCCAGACTCTGGGCTTGGGGCTGAGTTTGGTGCTGCTGCTGCTGCTGCTGCTGCTGCTGCGGTGGCTGGACCTGCTGCTGCTCCTGCCGCCTGCGGGGCTCCTCCTGAGGCCTTCGAGACGTCTCGATGGAGTCCTCTTCATCTCGTCCCCTTCAGGCAGAAAGAAAACATCCTGAAACCGCTAAAACAGCCTTTTTTAATTAAAGGGCCACAAAACCCCATACTATCTTTTATCTTAACACCCCCAGAAAAAGTAATGTTAGTATATGATGATGTTAACTGTTGGAGAAACCTGGTTGATTTTACTCTTTATTTTGCACCATTTTCATCTTCCAGGTATAAAATCTACATCATGTTGACATCACAATTTGTGAAGTTGCAAAGAACGATAGTACATCGATGATGCATCGATGTTAAATTATTCATGAGACGGCATGTTCTTATCTTATAAGGCGACGCTTCACTAAATTATTCATGACAGCATGTGTTGATTTGCTCTGACAGACCCCTCAGACTGTCATATTGCATACATTAACAGAGAAACGCTCATGGATTGAAGTAGAGTTTGCTTTTGCTTCGAAACGAGTTTTGCACAAACGCGATTCATTCGCACCAGTGTAACCATGGCAACCCATCAAAGGCTTATAAATGCCACAAAAAAGGTTCTTTTACCGAAGTTTCTCTTGTTCTCTGCGCAGGCGGTCTTTCTCAGCTTGCTCGGCCTGGGCCTTCAGGGCTTTCTCCCGTTCTTCCTTCTCTCTGGCCGCGCGCCGAAACTGTTCGAAGCTGTCGCTGGAGGACTTCAGACCAGATGAGGGAGTGGAGGTGGATTTCTGTGCCAGGCTCGCCCAGGAACCCATGTTCTTCAGTTTCACATCCTGGCCACCAAACGAGGACACGTTATGAGGCATAGCGACGTCGAATAACTATTACAGAAGCGTTGTATTAATTTAAAAAGTATAGCGAATGAAGTTGTCCCTTCCACCCACCTGTACCTTTTTAGGCGCCACAGGAGTCTTGGGCTCCTGTTTGAATTTTTCTTTGTCCTGCATGGAAGGCGGTGGACCGCTCTGCTCAGAGGAGCGGATGACAGGACGGGAACTTTCAAGTGGTTTCATTTCTGCTTCTAAAACAAGAAGAACATCATTTAATTCTGGTCCACTAATTTGACTGGCAGAGCGGAAGGAAGATTGTCTAGATTAAATATAACACTTGAAAATTTGCTTGTCTGTGTTTGTGGCATTGTGCCAGAGTATGTGGGTGATGTTTTTTTTTTGTTTTTGTTTTTTCAAATAGCAAAATTTCATTCTTAAAAAAAAAAATAAAAATCAATGTGCAACACAATTAATCAAAAACTGTAAAATCTGTGTCAAAATCTGGTCCAAACAGTAGATATTACTTGATATTAAACTTCTTACTGTATAAAAGCAATGTACAAGTGCACGCTTGGGAGTTTGACTCACTCTGTTGGCCGTGGCCTGGCATTGTGGGTTTGCTCTCAGGGTGTTTATGAGGGTCTTGTCTCATGGCTGGACTGAAGGGCTCACCACGCATTACAGGTGAAGGAGGCAGCTTCTCTTCTTTAATGCCACCCAAAGCTGAAGGACCTTGCTGTGGTTCCTAAAGCAAACAGAGCAACAATGAACGTCTAAGAAAACGAAAGCGGTTCATCACGTGTTAGAAATCCACGTGGACACTGAAAAGAATCCTTGTCAAAGCAAGGAAATGGAAATGTCACTGACCTTTTTGGGGACCTGAGGAGGGGACTGGTGGACTAAAGCATACTGAGAGATTTGAGGGGAATGCATCATGAGCGGGGAGGGGTTATCTCGCAAGTGTGCTGTCAAAATAAAAACACCATTAACATGCAAGTATTTACAGCGCTGTCCAATACAAAAAAAAAAAAAGTTTTAACTCAAACTGTGCTGAAGATTCAGGGAAGCATTTAAAACTGCAACGACAAGCTACTATAAATTTAAAGCAGTTGAGCTACACACACAAGTTACATTTGTAATATTAGCAACTAATGTTGTCAAGGTACTGTAAAATTCCTGTGTTTGGTACCGATACCAGTGAAAATCCAGTTATTTCAGTACCAAGGCAAAACATAAAAGCATGCTAATAAAAACAAACAAAAACTTTTATATTAAAGAAAAGTGATTATTTCTTTAAAAAAAAAAAAAAAAAAAAAAAAAAAAAAAAGGTCTAATTTTTTTGAATAGTAGTGGTTCTAGTAGCCTATAACATATTATTCTAAATAATAGTATTATATTTTTGGCACGATAGCTAAACCTGCCGAAGTTTACATTTCTATGCGTATATGACATGACGCTGGTTTTATTCTAATTAAACCATAAAATGCATGTGAAGCATTTCTGGAAATGTTATTTATTTATTCATGTCCTCACTGATATAGCAGATTATAAAATCATCACAAGCTGTAGTTTATGTAATCAAAACCGCGTGTCTCAGCCATTCACACATTCACACGACTGTAGTTGTAGGCTACGTTCCATTTTTTAAACTGGATTCTGAGATTCCATCCGTTTTCTGCATCGCATAAGTACCACCAGTACTTAACACTGGTACGGTGATGCTTTTTTTAGTACAGACTTGGTACCAAACTACCGTGTCTTTTAAACAACACTATTACCAAGAACAGATTTTGCTGGCACAAAATAATGCCAGCAAACTCAAGCAACTAGTGAAACCAAAATTTATTCGGACATCTTCAACATTTGATATTAAATCACAGTTTTTCTTTTAGTTTAGAAAATGGTAATAAAATGTCAAGAACTCAGAAAAACTGTTAGAAAAACGTATCTTGGTAATGTCAGATCAGATAGAAAGGTATATAATGAATTGGGTTGAATAGTTGTCAAAGGTTAAATTTACACAAAGTACACAATTAGACAAATCACAATTTCGGTCAATAAATTACCAGGAAATGCTTAATTATGAAAAAAGGTACGACAAAAAACAAACAAACAAAAAAAAAAACAAGCAAAAAGTGTCTGAATTTATCATCCCAAAATCTGCTATCAGAATAATTTTGGTTCAACTGTAAATCAACTTTTTTTAAAAGATAAATAAATGACAAAATATAACAATTTTTAAATGAAGACAACTTAAAAAAAAAAGAAGCAAAAATAAACATCACAAACTAACAATATTTTCATTTTAGTACCAAAAAAAAGAAGCTAGTGATCTTTAGCCGTTTAATGAAGCGTTTCTCTAAAACACTGTAGTTTACCTGAGTTATAGGAGTCAGACTTGTGTTGACGTGGAGAGTGATGCTGCGGTGGCTGCTGCTGGATAATCTGCTGTGCTTTCGAGGAGGGCATGGAGACTTTGTGTTGACTTGGCTGCGTTTGCGTGGTCTGCACAGGGCCTTGAGAGAAGCTCAGCTGCGAGTGCTGCATGTGTCTGGCCTGATGCTGCGAGAGCTGTGGGGAGGGCTGCGCTTGAGTCTGAACGGGGATCTGCGGTGGGGGCAGAGAGCTCTGCTGGCTCATCTGAGACTGAACCTGTACCGACTGCAGCAGAGACTGCTGGCCCGGCGGCTGTGGCCTGCTCTGCAAAGACTGCATCAGTGACGTCGGCGGCGGCTGCTGCTGCAGGCGGCTGGGCTGCAGGTGCTGCAGGTACATGGGCAGGGGCATGGAGGGAACGGGCTCCTCGTCGTCCTCTAGCAGCATCTGTGGGGGCTGGGAGGACAGCAGGCCCTGGGGAGTGAGCGTGGGAGGGGAAAGGGGCCGCTGGCGGATCTGCTGGGGAGGGTGCAGCAGGTGAGGAGGGAGGTGGTGCTGGGGCTGAGGGGGTTGCTGGGACTGGAGCTGCTGTGGCAGGGACTGCTGGGGCTGCTGCTGCTGCTGGGGCGTGCTTTGCTGCGGAGGTTTAGGAGGTAGCGGGGCTGCCCTATTACTGGGCCTTGAAGGCTGCTGGGGCATGGCGTTGTGCAGGGCTGCCGGAGAGAGAGAGGAAAGCCACAAATACGTATTATGTAAAGGGTCAGTATAGATCGGCTGCAATCATTTTAAATAACTCTGGTGCAAGAGGAAGTGAAGACTAGAGCCGGTCAGAGTGCATCTACTACACACGTTTTGAACTAATTAGAGTTGGGTTGTGTAAAAAACAGCATGATACTCCAGCAAGAGTAAACAAAGAAAAAGATTTGTCTTTTTAACTGTATTTTCTGGAATATCCGTCACATTATCTGAAATATCCTGCGATGCATGTTCAAAAGCGACTTGCATAATTCAATTGAAGTAGAGCACACAAAAAAAAGCATAAACCACAGACAACATCTGGACTTCCAAATAAGAAGTACGTAAGCCCAAGTTTATTTGTACAGCTTGTTTTCCCACAAACACTGGTAGTTTTGATATCACTGTTAAAAATTGATTTAGGCAGAAAAATTATGGTTATATATTAAATGTTTTTATATAATACATTTAGAAATACAGAAGCAAATATATACAAAATATACTTTGTGTGTATATTTATATATACACATAATAAATAGAACACACACACATTATGCAATCAAAATTTTTTGATGCAGTTAACTGTTTGCCAGCACTATTTAATACTTTTGTTGTGAAGTGAGGTGAATAAAAAAAAAAATAAATAAAAAATAAAATAAAATGTATACCAGTATTTTATAGTAATCCTCAAAAATAAATTTGGGGGTTTTGTTTTTCAGCTATGCAATTTCAATCCGGTACACTTGGAAGATACACGTTATTAAAGTACATTTGATATAATAAAAAGGAAGTTTCCACTCACCTGGGGATGGGAGGATGGGGTGCTGATTGAGGAATGGGTGCGTCTCAGGAGACACTGGGCCTCCTGGAGGGTGAGCGTTGAGGTGAGGCGGTGCAGGGGAGGGCGAGTCATTGGCATGGTGGGGAAGGTGCATGAGGGGCTGGACGAAGTGGGCCAGAGGGTCAAAGGGGTTTTCCAGGAGCTGCGAGGGTTCCAGAGCTGTGACAGGAGGAGGCATGTAAGCAGCAGGAGACGGATGCTGCTGCTGCTGCGGCTTCAGCTGAGCACTGGGCTGCAGAGCAGGGGTCTGGGGTTGATGGGGAACTTGAGGCTGAGGCATGCCTGGAGCAACCACCGGGTGATGAGCCTTCTTTCCTTCTCCTCTCCCCCTCTTCTTCAGCTTAGAAGTCAAACCTGAGTTCATGAAGAGAAGATTCATGCATTGCTGTCTCTTGAATCATTTAACATTTTAAAAGCATTAGAAGTGCCGCTTGCCATGTGTTATAGATCTACAGGGCTCACCTGTAGACTCTGAGTCTTCACTTTCCGAGGAGCTGGACTCACTGCTGCTGCCTGACTCGGATGATGAGCCTTTTGTCTTTGCAGCACTCATTGCCTCCATGGACTTCTCTGGAACTGAAAGATGAGAAACAAAACACAACCCATAAGAATTTGTGTACACTTGGTATTCATGTTGATTTTAGGTGATAAAATGTAACAAACAGCAATAAAATACAAGTATAAAAAGGGATCCAATGCATTTTAGAGACTAGCTATGTTTACGTTTTATGAATGCCATCACCTACTAACGCTGAATCCGGTGGAGAGAGCATGCTCTTATATATGGCATACTGACAGTGGCACTGTACAGAAGATGGACTAGGTATAAAGAAAGCGAAAGTGGAACTTAGCTTGTATAGGAAAGCGATTGCAGGCTGTCACATTTTGTCTAACAAATGTAGCGAACAAAACTTTCCCATAAGGCAACTCCAACTACAGGAGCCTGTTAACTCAAAAGGAGCAGTGCTTTCTGCAATTGGGTCAGATCGAGGTCAGATTATATTCACATTTTAAACGAACCGTACCAGAGTGTGGTTTCTGTATTCACGGCTGCCCAAAAGGTCAGCTCCAAAGGGGGAAACGAACTTGAGTTAGTTTCATTCGAGCCAAACAAGACCGGTGTGAATACACCCTTAATCTATTCTGAAGAGAATTCAGTCTCTTCCAGGGACCAGTTAAACAAAACAAAAAACATTTGTAAGATGTAAAACAAATGTAAATCTACACATCATGGCACTACGCATGTGCACATGTGTTTGTGAATCTGACTTGAGAAAGCTAACCATTGACTAACCATTTTTATTTTGGTATTTGATTGCATGTAAACTTAGCAAGTGTGTTGCAATTAAAACTGTCTTCTGCACATACCACACATACCAAGTCAATGCAAATGCATCCCAGACAGTCACGGTTTTAAGGGTCATTACAAATGTCCAGGCAGGCGTTTTGTTTAGATTTTTTTTAAAGAGAGAAACTCTGTAAGAAAGTGGCCTCACAGCAGTGGCATTTGAAACCCCTTTTCTAGGTTTACCTACAAAATTGTCTCAAAACAAGTGTTGGTACGGCCAGATCAGACCGAGCACGTCTAATTGGCCCACCAGTGACAAAAGTGCTAATGGCATGTAAGAGCAGATTTGTATAGTCACTAACCACCAGCAGGCTTCTTCTTCTTGCGAAGGCAGGACGACACGTATCTCTCCAGTTCCCGCAGCGTAGAAGGCTTTAATGTCTCAAAGTCAATCTCAATCTCATCGGGGTTGGAGTTCTTAAGCGAGGGCTCACGGGACTGGATGATGTGGACCACACGGCCCAGCTTGTCTCCAGGCAGCTTGTTAATGTCCAGGCTCAGCTGTCTCTTTTCTTCATAGGACATAGGTTTACATTTCTCTCCAGCAGGCATGCCTGCCATTGCAGCTCCTCCAGTCAGACCCAGGTCCTCCTCAGGATCCAGGCCGACCACAGGCTGCAGGGTTGGTGGAGCAGCACTTGCAGGAGCCATGGAGCGATTGCCCTTACCTCCCTCTTTCTTGCTATAAGGCATAAGACAACAAGAACTTCTCATTTGCACTGAGTATGGTGTAAACTTCAAAACTCTCAAACTCTCCATATTCATAGAAGTTATTAAACCATGTAATTCTCGATACTTTCTTGCCTAAAATGTGATTTCATAACCAAATATAGCTCACCTCAGCTTCTTGGGCTTCTTAGGCAGAGGATCCTTGTTCTTAGGCTTTCCTTGAGCCTTGAGGGTAGGAGGCGGATCCAAGATCTCTTCCAGTGCAGGCATGACTCCCGCTTTCTTTTTGTGCTTGTCTTTCTTCTTCTCCTTCTTTTCTTTCTCTTTCTTCTTTGGTTTGCTGGCCTGAGGCTGGGACAAGGCAGCCAGCTGCTCATGAACCGCTTTCAGCTGAGCAACAAAAGAGAAGAAAACAGGGAGATTAAAGTCTTCTCAGTGGACAGTAAAGTAGAAACTTTTTATACACTTCCAGTATCTGTGGTGACAGCTCTTTGAGCCAGCCTGCCCTTGGAAAGACCTCTTTCTTAGGGACACGCTGGCAAAAACTAAATATTTCTGCTCACTTGCTCCTGAAGCTCTGCCAGCCTCTGGGCTCTCTCCTCTTCAGAGTCGTCCGTGGAGGAGTCTGATTCAGAAGAGGAATCGCTGGAGCTGTCCGAGGACGACGCTGTACCCATGGGTGGCTGTGTCTTCACAGGAGCCGGGTGGAGCACTGGCGCAGGAGCGGGTGCCAGCATTTCCTCTGGCTCATCTGGCATTTTAGCAAAACGCATCTCAAACACATCCTACAAAAAAAATTGAAAAACTTTTGATGATCTAGTATAAGATGACTCTAATCTTCATTTTAGAATTCAGCCACACACTTCATGTTGCATTCTGACAACAAAGTTTAAAGGAGCTTTTTAAACCACATAGTTCAAGAAACTAACCAGCAGAGTCATTCCTAGAGAACTAATTTCTGGTTACATTCACACTGGAAGCAGGAACTCTAAACGGCCAACAGCAATGTTTTTATTCATGGCATTTACAAATAACAACAACAGGTGAATGGAGTCCATGTGAAGCATCTTCACAATTAAACAAATCTATTACAACTGTGTGGATTAAAGTAAAGTTTTGCAGCATTGAGCATCAAACAAGGTGGCATAGAGGCTTTAGTGATGGACGCTGCTTTCTCTGCTCACTTTCTGTACATTCCCAGTTTAAATAATTTTTTGTAACTACTAAAATAAAATTAAGTAGTTGATTTTGCATTGCATAAGCGTTTTTTTTTAAACTTTTGTCTATATAGCCAGAATGATGTAGTCTTATAGGTTTTATATTAACTTCACATTTATCAACACTAAACCATTACTACAATATTAAGCACAAAAATCAACAATTATCATATGTGCCCTGTAAGTTGTTGTTACTTTAATAATTTGTATAGCTTATGCTTGCTCCTTACAGGCCAAACATTGCCCTATGATTTTAATTTAGATTACAGTAGATTTACCAGTAACAGCAAAAACCAGTAATGCAGCATGGTCTACTTCAAGTCACAGACATGAAGTAAATACTGACTGCCCAGAAAGAGAAAACACACTTGCCATTCAAGTCCTAATATACACAGTGTTTTGCAGGTATGCACATACCTGCAGTTTGCGTGCCATAGCCACCACTTCATGGTCTGGAGGGTTGTACTTATAGCAGTTGGAGAACATTAACCGTACATCTGCTGCAAACTCCTGAGCATCTCTGTATTGTCTGTTTTCCAACTTGTCCTGCAGAACCAAAAAGAAGATTGAAAAAATAAGCACGGAAAGCAAGAACAGCTCATCCTCTGACTGAGAACCAGCAACTATATTTTCACCTTAATAGAGCTGAGGTCCATGGGATGTTTTATGATGTCATGGTAATCGTGCAGCCCTAAAGCATCCACATCCACTGGCTTGTAGAAGGGCCAAGCGTACGCTGCATGCTTCTTAGCAAACATGTCCTTTACGATGCCGGAGCAGTAGCGCAGCTGCTCTTGTTGTTTGGGGCTGTGGGTCCCAGTGACTGGTGTCCAATGGTGCTGGGAGTCCGGTGCCTCCTTTTTGGATAGTTTGCTTGGTCGTGTAGTATCCCGGCGTGGCAGAGTCTTTCCTGACTTGGACTCAGCGGGCGAGGACTCGTTCAGCGGGTCGTTTGCAGTTGGTGTTGTGGTGTCTGCTTTCCTTTTCTGACTTTTTCTCTGCTGCTGATGAAAAAGCGAGTGAGGACAAAGATGCTAGACTTAAAAATGAGAATGACACTGTGTTTGAATGTTACGGGCCAACTTACTTTGTGAGGCATTGGGATGGGGCTTTGTAGAATAGAAGGGGCGCTCTGCTGCATGAGCAGGGGTGGCAGGGAGGTTTGGGTCGAAGGAGGCACAGCCGTTATGATGGGGACCTGTGTGGTGCAGTCAGTGGGGCCCATAGAAAAAGGTGGCCCTAATTGAGGTGCAAGGGGAGGGTGTGTAGGGTGTGTAGGGAGTGTAGGGATCGTGGGGAGCGAAGGGAGCAAGGGGAGAGAGGGGAGCGAAGGGGGTACTCGAGGGGGCAAGGCTTGCATGGTAGGCTGGGGAGGTAAAGTAGGCGGACCCTGCGGTGGTCCTCTTGTTTGTGGCCCAGGTGCAAGACTGGAAAGGCCACGTGTTTGAGGGATTGTGGGCGAAGACTCCAGGCCAGGTGCAATTTTCATGTTCATGTCTAATAAAACAGAGAGAGCATAAAATTATAATTTCAGATGTCTAAAACATTTGTGTGATGCCATAACATTCAGGATAAAAAGGAGTTATTCACAGCAAGAGGCATCATTCATTTTCAGTGTCGGAAAAAGTAACTTTTAAAAGAAAAGCATTTTGTTACTTGTGTTACTTTTTAAATCTGGGCAGGGCTTGCTTGTTTGATTTAATATAGTCTCGCGTAGCCTCCTGACTGATGACTGAAGGTCTGGAATCCATGACAGCTTTCATTGGCCAAGGATGGCCCATGAGGGCATTTTGACTGACATGTGAACCAATCCTAGTCTCTTTCATTCTGCGTCACGTTTCACTGCGTCACGAGCTTGGAAATGTCGCCACAATGACAAACCAGTACGTAAAACTAACGCATTTTAAAGATTCAATGCTGCAAACTTTAAATATTACACATACTTTTGAAAATCCAGTGTTTAGTTGATCCTGATAAGCGCTCGTCGTTGTAAACATGACTGCTTTCTTCTTTTGTGAAGAGTTTGGTGTCACGCCATCTTTGTTTCCAGGCTGAATGTTAAAGAACGCGACACGCATGTCTCCTGGAAATCTTGTATAATTCAACCAATCCGATGACGACTTGTGTTTCCACTTTTTACGTGTCATATGTATCAGACGTTTAGCCAACGTTCCATGACTAGGTTTAATATAAAAGAAAGTTTGCAAAATGCAAAAGCCCTTTCACACCAAAAGTGAAATGAATGCGCCTCAGGCTGAAAACACAGAAGAACAACATTCAACACCCTTCAGAAATAAACAAAAAGCAGCACAAATGTTTATCTAAAGTCAGTTTTGCTTATTAGTATGGTTGAATTGAGTCATTAAAGCAGCAAAAGTCATTTATTAATATGAGATTAAATGCAGGATATTTATTAAAGGATATTTGTGTTATTTAACATTTAATTGTTGCAGATTTGTATCATTCTGAATTGCATTTCACAGTTCTTATGCACTGAGGAATACATTTTTTGCAAGCAAGATGAGTTAATTCATGTTCACATTTATTCTACACTAACATCTTACTCCCAGTTTCTCTCAACATGCAGACAGTAGAGCCGTAAATCAATAAATGGGAAATAGTAACATTTTCTTATAAATAAAATGAAAAAAAAAAGGTATTAAATGCATTACTTTACTAGCGAATTAAAAAAAAAAAAAAAAGAATTATTAAAAAAAAAAAATCTGATTACATCTCTTGTGTTACTTGTTCGTTTGTGTGTCAATGTACGTTTCAGATTTGAGAAGATGCAAATTTAGTGCAAAGATGCAGTGGCACCAGGACAGATAAGGAGCTGCACACCTCAGAGAAATTGGGTGGAGTTCAACAACCAGCTCTGCCTCGCTGGACATAATGGGTGGAACTAGACACTCCGACCACACCTTAACCCTGCCGCTAAATATAACTCCACCTATTAGGTCTACAGAATTGGAGCTTGCCTAAGCAAAAATCCTGAGCATTACATTCTGAGAGGTGGAGCTGGATCGTTTGGCTCTGTTTGGTACAGACCATAAAGCACATATGATCTTCTGGCAACCGCAGTTGCGCAGGATCCCTAAAAGTGCAGCAGTTCAAGTGGCCCTCAGGAACATGAGTATGAGTATGAGACTTATACCTGGATCCCTTCTGCCCCGGCCACGACCCTTGCCGGCTGTGGTCGTCATCTCAACCTCCTGCTGGGGCATCTCTGAAATCTTGTGGAGGAACACCTTCTCCAGTGCTTCTGCCATTAAGACTATGTCATCCCCAGGCTGCAGGGGGCGACACATACCATTAACCACATGCCCAAACACACAACTTGGTTCCACTGTGAATAATGGGTGCAGAAATGTGAACCAGTACCTTATTGTAAATGTAGCAGTTGGTAAACATGGTGTTGAAGTCTTGAATACATTCTTGGGCATTGATGTAGTAACTGTTCTCTAGGCGTTTCTTGATTGTTCCCATGTCCATAGGGTTTTTGATTATCTTGTAATAGTCCTAGTGAGAGGAGGTTACAAAAGTCAGCATAACATATCACAATCCATAACGATCATCATCAGAATGACCTTTTTGTGTTAACAGCAAGGAGCTTTTAGTGACTTTCCATGGAGCATATTCTTGGAAGTCAGAGTAACTGTGACACCTTTAAGGGGCAGACATACGCTTTTTCTGTATGTGGGCCTCCTGTGCCAACTTGCTACTTTAAACAAAGCTCGCAATGCTTTCCTCGTCTCGGAGGTCTTCTGATTGTTTCACTTTTTTGGAACTGATATTGATGAGCAGAGCTGAATGTAAAATTTAAAATTTTCTAAACTTGACAAAATTCTAAAAATGCAGAAATCGTATGCAAGATACTTCAAAAGACTTAAGACATGAGCGACTAAAAACAACTGAAAAGCAGCGCATTAAAATGGTAAAAACGTGTTCTGTGTGAACAACCACTAAGAGTACTCAAATAGACACAAATAGAGTGACAATACACAATCTAGAAGTGTTTCACTCTTCCCACCACAGGAAACATGGCCCTGAGCCAGAGAAACTGGCTTTGCAACAGTCACAACAATCTACAGGTCTAGGACTAAAACCTGCTTACGTCAGAGTCCAAGAGGTGGGAAAATGACCTCATCGAGTTTTCAAAACACAGCCTCTAATTCTGGCAAGGCTAATGGTAAAGAAAACTAGATAGCACAATATCACATTTGCTGGGTATTATGATAAAGTCCATTCAAACTGCATTTCCCCATCTGTCTATATTTAAAACTTAATTTGAATTCATAAACATAGGTGTGAACTCTTTTCTGCATTTCTCCTTTACTCTAGCTTGTTCCCTAATAAAGCAAACGATATTGGAAATTGTATACAATGTTTGTTAGAAAGCTATTAGACAAATTGTTTATGCTATTCTATATTCAGTAAAAAAAAGCATCTGCTGAAAGCATAAATGTAAAAGATACAAATTTTTATTAAATTTTGTAATACACCAATACCAACACCTAAATTGTTTACAACATCCAAAGTCATGTTAACCTGTACTCTAAACTTTGCAAATGTTCTCAAGCAACTAGTGTTTATGTAAACGGATGTAGTTACTGTAATCTTGGGTAGGCTCATGAAGGATAAGCACATTTATTTTAGTTATGTTAAATATTACCACCGCTTGCAATTTGGACAATGCCAAAACCAATGTATCGCTCAACTGCATGTCAATCATTCGATTACATATTGTGTCATGTGCACTTAGGCAGACACATTAAATCCAAATTATAGCCACATGAAATCCTATCATATTTTATATCATTTTTTAGCAGGTAAAAAGCATAAATAATATGCCTAACTTCAGGCTGCAATACTGTTTTTTTTGTGAAATTATGAAAATAAAGTGTTCCATTGCTAGCAAAACAACAAAAAACAAAAACAAAAAACTGCTGGACTGAAGCAATCTACACAAAAAAATAATAAAATATGATCTCTCAATCATAATTGCTTTGCGCATGTAAACGTACCCCACAACTAGAGCATAACTAAGCCTTTAAACTCATCTAAGACAAACTGTCCTGAGATATAGAGTGACAACTGATATTTTTTATGCATCTTTATGCAAGTAGTCTATTTTACAATATCAACAAATGCCACTAAATTGCACATTTTTGCTCAATTTGCATGTTCTTCTCCCTGTGAGTATGAGCTCTATATTCTCCTGCATGAGCTAAAAGCAAAGCCTATTGTATAACACATAAAAACTAAAAATTTTGTATATTTTGTCAAATTCTTTGACAAATTATTATTGTGTGTCATGCGTCGCAAAACCCGACAGCAACAGCTTGAGATAAGCCTACTTTCAGTTTGCTTGCTAGCACCATTTCAGTGGCCACATTCTTTTTTTAAATGAATTAAAATAAATAAATAACATTCTGCAGTAAAAATCAGAGCAGCTACACTGTCTGACAGGACCCGCTCATCACAAACAGGACGATTAGTTTACTCACAGGCAGATTCAGCTTAACGGCGTCAACAGGAGAGTGGAAAGGCCAAGCGAACTGGTGCTTCCAAAGAGTCTTCAGCACCACCTTCAGCAGGTACTGCAGCTGGTTGGTCTGGCGCTTGGGCCGGGTAGGGTTAGCGGTTTCTGGGGGGCAGGGGTTGAAGATGCCAGGGCCCTGGGACGAGGGCTGCCCCTGACTGCTGCTGCTCCCTGACATCTGCACTGCGTCCAGGCCGTCCCCCATACTGGTGGGGTGGATCGCGGGCAGAGGGACGGGAGGGGGTGGGGCCGGACACCACTCGTTCAGTCTCGAGCCGGGCGCGGGCTCCACAGGGAGAGCACCGCTAATTCCATTGCACTCCTCGCTGGGCTCTCTGTGAAGGAAGCAAATCGCAGTCATTAGCCCTTTAATTTACATCTATGCCATCTGCATCAGATCCATCACTGTAATCATCACTATCATCTCAATTATATTTAAACTACCAGCGCACATCCTCTCTGCCCCCCAAAACAGCATTATTCAAATGGTTCATGTTTGCTTAAGTAATTGCCCATGGATTCTCTAATTATCCCCTGATGCGGTCTGATTCAATGACATCTTCCGCAAGACTCATACTGGGTTTTGGACTGCTGTTATTAATCTGTGACACGTCCGAGTCGGCGCAGTCTAGCCAGCTGCATAACTAGCATTGCTGTATGTTTATTTCTAAAAATGAACGTAACCCACAGGTTTCACAAAAAGACGCTTATTTCTCAGAGTTGGCTTTTATGGGATATTAAATGTAACTGACAGGAGTTTGAACAAGTCAAATGCACTTCGCTGTCATGCTTTTTAATGGCCATAATGCATGCACGTGTCAGTGTCATTAAAGTTCGCACATATATACATACATATAAATAAAAAGATTTCTTGTAGCTGCAAGTAAATTTTACAAGACAATATTAAAAAGTCAAATAACTCAATGTGCCATTTCTTTACATTGACATTTATTTAGCTAATTCTGAAATATGAAGTGCAAATTGGTTAACCCCCTAAATGCATGTTTCGCCAGTCATTACTACATATTTGGGTCTGTAGCCACCCAAACCTATCCAGCACAAATAGATTTCTAACTGCTGAAATAGCAAAAAACTTAAGAACAATTACAGATGATAAAATAAAGCACATTTCAAAACCTTTTGAAACTGAAAAGAAATTCATTTGAGCAGATGATTTTAACAGCGCTGTCATTGTGACTCATGAAATCATTGAAAACATTTGTTTTGAGAATATGGTTGCGATCGTGAATATTTCAATATTTTGATTACTGCCAGCCTATTTCTGTATCAAACAAACTTCCTGGAAAAAAAAAAATGCACTGCAGAGTCATCAGACGTGTGAATAAAGTTGCACAGGAAAAAAAATTTTTTTAAAGAAGATAGAGGTTGCTTAGGTGTGTATTGTTTTTTTTTAAACAAAATATTAATCCGAAAACAGCCAGTCTTTTACTTGTTTGTTTATAATCAATTATTATGAATGAAATAGAGAAATACTAAAGAAAGTTGTCTAGTATGAAAATAAAAAAAAAAATAAGGAAAGAAAGGACAGAGAATGATGCACAAGGTTAAAAAAAAAAAAATCAATAACACGCATTTAGAAACTAGATAGCATGAGCTTTTATTTCATGCTGACTTCAAGACTGAAACCTGTACACTTGATTCTGCTCAAACTCAAATGAATGCGTTATTTGTTCTATCCCTAATCATGTGTTTTTTGTTTTGTTTTTTTTCTTATTCATTTTTAAGTAAACTAATAAATTAGTAATTCCACAAAAATGTAAATATAAACTATGCACCGGTATCAAGCACCATATTTGATGAGCACAAGAAAGCCACCTTTTGCTTTACAGCTCTCAAATTTGCATCAGGTGATTTCTAATACAGAAAAGCATGCTTATTTGAAAGCAATCCTCATGGCTCACTCAGGGTTAGCCAATGACTGGTGGTTGGCTTCGGTAAGACGATCAGATAATTGTGCTTGAGTAAAGGAAAAACACAGAGCGGAAGAAGAGAACAGAAACTCGGAGCGCACAGCAGTGTCAGCTCATCAACACGACTTGACCAGGTGACATCCCCCACCAACTGAAGCTCAATCACAGAATAGTGAAGGAGAGTACATCTGCTGTGGAGCTCAGCAAACCAAACACATTCGCTGGCACGGACCATCTTGCACCTCCACAATCAATTCTTGTTCCTCAGCCAGTTGTTTTTCGATTGAAGCATGTTAAAGGTCAGCCTGGTAATTGATACCAAAGGAGGGCCCAAATGTCTTCGTCTCTCTAGTAATCACACCCCCGCCACTACTACAGCTGCCTGGGTAATCTGGCAATCCCCACACCTACACTTCCTGCTAATGAAACCTCATGTCACCTCATACTGCCGTCTAGAGCCTCGCATTTAATCTTTCTGCAAGAGAAACCTGTAAACAGCAGCAATGCAGCACCGCAACTGAACAGCGCTTCAAGTTTACACGGTTGTAAGTTATCAGATTGGGAGCATTCAAACAAACCGGATGCTCTGTGCTTAAAGAAATGAGAAACAGGATCAGAGGAACGCGTTACGACATCTGAAGAAGCGTGCGGACAGACTGCTACTCCCCGGCAGCATGTATCTCACAGTCAAGTGCTGTAGTGACTCACTGGCACAGTCCCCCTGTCTCCTGTCAAGTCTTCATAAAACATGATATACCAGGATGTATTCAGTCGGTATGAGTCCACAGTAGGGTTGTGCCGAAAGAAGATAGTCACAGATATTGATGATACCAGAAGTCTGTCGATAGTCAAGACAATATTAGGCTCATTCTCCTATTAATGTATAAATCTATTATTAACAACACCATTAATAATAATAATAATAATAATAATAATAATAAGCATCCTGTTATTATTGGGCTCTTATTGAATTGCCCCACCGTTTCACCTCAGTACCATATAGAGATACAAATGAAGCTTCTCCTCATTGGAAATGACTGACAAAAAAAAAAACTGACTCTGATCCCACAAAAAAATGTTTATATCCGATATTTAGTGTTAAACTGTTGATCTTTAAAAGAAATCTACTTTTGATTCTCACTTTGATTGATTTTTAGACTGAACTTCCATGCTGATGCACATGTGGTTTAAAAAATATATATAATAATAAAAAAAAAAAAAAAAAAAAAATCACCAAATAGTGAATGAAATATGAAATAGCCTGTGACAAGTCTTGCCCCCCGGCCACTCATACATGATAATACTGTGCATCAGTGATCTCACAGGCTGGCGATATGACGGTATGAAAAATTATCATATCGCCCAAGCCTAGTCCACAGTGACTGCTACTTCGAATTATTAAGAATACCCAAAAGAGCAAAAAAACAACAACAATTAACCCTGCAAAAATAATCCAGATTTGCTACAACAGTATGAAGCAAAATTCAAAGCATCTTCTGTTGTGCTTTTCTGCATTCAAATTAGGGGTATTTACAGGTATGTACAGCTGCTGGCCAAATTATAATAAAAAGGAAGTGAACTTGTGTGTCAGCCATTTTAATGTACACAAGCTTTGGCTATAGTAAAAACAATAGTGTTATAATGATTTTATAGCACGGCAGCTGCCAAGTGTCCAGCACTGGGCCCGCAGCAAAGCCAAGCTAAAGAGAAAAACTAAACAAAACAAGATATGTGAAAGTATCTGCTGAATGAATGAAAAATGTCCACAATGAAATGTAACAGTTCGAAAAAAAATAAAATAAAATAAAATAAAATAAAATTACCAAAAGGTGACAAGTTTTCAGGTATAAAATAAACTGGCCGTAGAACAAATTGAACTTGTACTTTGGGTAACCCAGGGGGTTTCTATTCTCCCACGCAGACCTGCCAAAACTCATGACACAGTGTTCAGAAGCAATTCAAGACACCAGATGTTTACATGACACTAATCTCCAATGAAGGTCCCCAGATTGGTCTGTGACTGTAACTCCAGAAAGGGATGTGTGCGAGTAACTTTCTAGAGGGTAAATATTGGTTTCGCATCTGCCAGAGCCTGTAGCTGCGGTGAGGATCGGTGGGTCTGACCAGCATCCTCCCTCTCTTCATGCTGTGGATCTCTGGAGAGCTCAGGATGTGCGAGTTCAGCTCAGAGTTAACTTCGCTGTTCTTGATCAGCTCTGTACTGGGGGACATCACGTCCAAGTCGGTACACAAAGAGCACAAGAATAATGTTCAGCCCTAGGCCACGAGCACACACACGCAAAAGTACCGAGCTAAAAATACCCCCAACTGTGGAGGAAATGCAACCAAAACGGGCAGGGCTGGGGCTGAGTTGAATTATTCCGCAGTTCCACTGACACAACACATTCAGGCTGCCACACATTTCCCTTGTTTTCCCGAATCTAAAAGTATCTGTATACACACAAAGCAGTTGTTTATGTCTGACTAACAGCATTCCTGATGACTCACCTAGTGACGAGAAAAACTGGTCACATGACCACTGTATCAACCCTAGAGCTCAGACGCAGAAAGAGAGGGAACTGACGATCTGCCAGCGTGACTAGCCAGGAAAGAATGCCAAACTGTCTGTTACCAGTAAATGCTCACTCATACGCCGCTCCAGGGAAACATTTAAGGCCTACCTAGAAATCAAGTTAAAACTCCTACAGACGAATACACCTCGCACAAAGCTGACCTAATTACACTACACTTATAAAATCATTTTAAAACGCTTTTGTTCTGAACTTTGTTCCCCTATTGAGAGCCCTGAAGAAAATTGGGTTAGCAAATCAGAATATTTTAATGATTTCTGAAGGATCATTTGAAATTCGTTTGACATTCTATAGCACGTTTATTCTGTTCATTACAGACAACAATTTTGCTGTGTCCCTCAGCCTTTTAGGGCACTATGTGCAGTTTTTTTTTTTTTTTCTAAAGTTATATTTACCACTTATATTTTTTTTTATCAATTGTAATCTATTCCTGCCACAATTTCTTTAAATTAAACAACTTAATTTTAATGAATTCCTGTCAAGACCTTTGGGTTTGTGTGTTTTATTAAAGTCATATTAAAAGTCGAATGCTCATGCAGTGACTATCAGAATTAGTTTTAGAGATGTTGTTCATGCATTCACGACTTATGCTAAAAACACTGGCGACTGTTACGCGTGCTTCAGTATATGTAGTAAACGAAACCTCATGTCTGTGCTATTCATTCACACAAGAGACACGCAAAACATGCATAAACTAATACTCAATACTATATAAAATAGTTTTTTTTTTTTTTTTTTTGCAATGTGATATTCACAGACACTAATCCATATCTTCCTTTGCATATAACTGATCTACAACTTTACGAATTCCAAACCATTTCACATTAGTCAAGAAATTATGGCTGGGTTCTGCAATTCCCTTCACGTTTTCCACAAGACGAAAATCGCAGGGCATTAAAACAGCGAGAATGTTTATGTCTAGCGGAAGTCCTTTCAAAGATTTATTTTAACACTTTTCCAAGTGCAATGTTTTATCAGACTATAAACTCATTAAACATGCAATTTCTGTTTGCTTCATAAACGGCAATGAGTCAAAAGAGAAGAGACAACTAGTCTGCATGTAGCTTCGCTGTGAACGTGAACTTTGATGCGCATAACCGGGTGTACTAATAACTGCTGACAGCTAATGTGCCTCCAGTTGCTAATATTTCTTTCATCAAACAGCAAAGGCTGTTAGCACTTGTTTGTTTATAATATAGAGCCCATAATACTTTGTCAAACACTAGGTTTCCTGTAATCTGTGCTGCAATTAAATGCGACTGACGCACCACTATTGCTGTTGATGGAGCTTAAGTAGAATTTACCCAGAACTTTCCTTTAAAGCCTGAGAGGTCTCTTGAATTCAGCCAACCGTAAACCACCACGCTTAAGGGTTTGATTCGGAAGAGCTCCCAAACTGAACAAACACATCAGGAAATCACACGCCAATGTGAGACAAAACACACGCCAACTGTCTTGTACCAGCAACGCGCAAACGAGCTGTTGTGACTGCAGCGAAAGTGGAGTGATCGCACTCACTCACACACACACACAAACGCACAGGCTGTGGCAAAACGCATGAGAAATCCAGGAAGAGCTCGCACTTAAGTGACAGACTGGAGCTGGGAGCACTACACGACCCCACCACGAGTTTACTCCAGCTGGTGCAGCACGCACACATGCACACAGATGGCCAATAACCACCAAATCTGTGTGGTGCAGTAACGTTGATTCGGTGTGCTTATAAAGATCAACAGCCAAATAATTCATTCAAACACAGTGGGGGATTTTTCCATAGCAAACAAACTGCTTCATTAACAACTCGACAGTTGTTATCCAGCTGTTCGGGGCAGGTTTTACTTTAACTCGCTCTGCAGAGGTTTGAAATGAAAGTCACTTATTACAAATTGACAATTCTGCAATATGTTGAAGAAGCTTGAATAAACTGCTTTATGCTGAGTACACCAAGATACTCGGGCTGATTTGTGTCTAGGTAAATGCCCTGATTATCTTGGTGGTTCTCAACAGTATCTTGTCAGATTTTCCTGTAGTGTGAGGTGCGTTAAGAGTGACTGAATCTGCTTGGAAGAACAGAGGCGCCCCGATTGCAAATCGAGGAAACCATACACACAATATAGAAGCAAAACTTTTAAATCTAGGACTTTTCTCCCTCATGTTTGTGGTCTCGCACATTGAGGATCTTGTAAGATTTTTAAAAATCTTTTAGTGTTTAACCAGCCTCAGTTAGGGAAATGCTCCGAACGCTCCCCTTTATTAGTCAAAGGAAAACTTCCTCTAGTGTAAAAATCCCCTCAAAAGTGCTAGTTTCAGCCTAATTTATGACATGCATTACTCAATAGAAAACGGGATCTTTTGATTACATAAGTTCTCTACTCTTTTAGGATTTTGCTTTTAGGCTGCAAGTTAGAGGTAGTTCGAAAGAGTTGGAAAATTCTCTCACTAACTACTCACCCGCGTTCCAAACCTGTAAGACCTTTGTTCGTCTTCCAACACAAATTAAGATATTATTGATGCATTTCGAGCACTCTCTGACCCTCCATGGAGAGCGTTAGTTTTACCACAATCAATGTTACGAAGCTACAAGAATACTTTTTGTGTGCAAACAAAAACAAAACACAGCACTATTCAAAGTCACCTTGTAGCGCAATTTTGGAGAGTATCACATAAACAACGAATGAGACATTTACGCAGGTACGTTTTTTCACATTCAGATCAACGCTTGAATGAAAATTACACAATACAATTAAAAAAATAAAAATGGTTTGGACATCTGGACAAATTTTCACCAAAGCGCAACTTCACACTGTACCAAACCACATAGTATTTGCTAATATTACACAGGATGAAAAGAGAGTTATAAAAATACTAGCTATAACGTTTTTTGGTCTTATATTAAAATATAAGTATATAATATAAAAATTTTAAAAGTGACATCACACTTAATGTAATCTAATACATTACACCATTGATTGTAAGTATGGATATAACCAGATTCTGGCTGACACCCATCCCTACTGTTTAAGACTCTTAGAAAAGCTTTTTTTAAAAGCCATTTGAACAGTAAACAGTAACACACATTTAAAGTTCAGTCAATCAAGGAAGAACTCCAAAATGACCTGCTACAGAAAACATTTATCGGACTTTCCAAAAAACCTTTAAAAAAAATTTAAAATTAAAAATCCCATAGATCTTTTCAATATACTTGAAAAAAATTAACACTGATTACATTGTAAAAACTGCTAATAATTTCCTCTATTAAACTGGTTTAAACAGCAGGTCATGCACACTCGGACTATAATGCTGAACTGTGGCATTAACAGAAACTTTCGACATAACTTGAGTACAAGAAATTGCTGCAATCTTAATTATAATCATTGCAAAGTGCCTTAATCAGGCGGGACACAATTGGATTCTTGAACACTGAAATGCAGTGCAGCATAACAATCACAAATCACAGCCAATAAGAACACCGTGTGCAAGAGTTCACCATTTGCACACAGTCACATGGTGCAACGCAAGGTGTAAACCACATTGCCTTGAGACAACTTATATATATATATATATATATATATATATATATATATATATATATATATATATATATATATATATATATATATATATTATTTATATATATTTTTTTTTTTTAAATAAATGGTACAAGTAGCTTCAGTGGAATACCCAAATATTATTAAACACTACATTTCCACAAAAAGTATACAGAAAATTAAAAAAACTCAATATAAAAATGTTCAGGAAAACATGCACAATCTCAATAGATATAGTGACCACAAGTGAGATTCTGGGAACTAAAATCAGGAACAAATCTTAATCGTAACCTGTAATGAGAAATACAGTATCTGGGAAATGTAGGACAAATTATGATCAGTATTAAATAGTCAAGCTCTTACTAAAAAGGAGTTATCTGGAGTTATACATCTAGATTTAAATGATTACACAACTGAGAAGTCATACCACTGATGGCGTACGTGAACAGCTGAATAATTCCAGTGTTTTATATTTGCAGTGGAAAACTTACTCTTTACCGGTACCTATATCAAAATGCCCTGCACATACAGTACATCTGAAGGAAATGTCAATAACTACTGGTCAGAAAGAACGGATGGTGGAAAATCTTGTATTGCTTCTTCCACATGTGATGTGTCATGGAAAACAATGCAGTCTAGCTAAAGCCATTATAAGACCCCAATACAGTGAAACGTTTTTAAAGAGGTTGTTGCTTAGCTAAAAGCTTGATTTTTCCAATATGTGGTTGACTCTTGCGGGAGACAAGGAGGCTGAAGGTTGTAATAATGACTGTTCAGCAGTGGGATTAATCGTGTCTAAAAACAACGTGAAAAGGGAAATGCAGGTTGTATTAATGCCACCAATATCACTTACCACCTAAACAAATTTCATTAGGGCTGCTCAACTAATCGAATCAAAATGTTATAAAAATGTTTTATGTCTGCTGATGGGTTCCCATATAAAATGCTACATGTTAATTTTATTTTCCTCATTCCAAACATTCTGGCAGCTACCAGTTACTAAACTAATGTTCCTTAGCAATGACACACAAAAGTGCATTAACTGCATTATTAAAAATAATGAATTTCTTTTTCACACTAATCAACAGAGCATGAACAATCCCTGACCTAAGAACAAAAGACACAGGGTCTCAATTTCTAATAATTGTGTGGCTTATTCACACTTATCCTTATACTAATCTAATTCATAACATGTGCACACGCACATTAATTTGTTCTTAACCTCGCTCTAATGTTAATGAATTGAGTATTACAAACAAGCCACCCCGGGGTTAGCAATCTGCATAACATGCATCCAAACCATCTCCCATAACCTTTACCTTTAGCCAGCTGTATATAAGCTTGACCTCACCGCTTAAGCCATAATGCAACTTAGGTAGGAAGATGTTTGTAACCACAATCGTTAGCTTAGGTTAACTATTAAAGTCTTTTCTCCTGTCAAAAGGCTCAATGCAACCGCCGACTTTGTTTGCGTGCAGATTAATTTCCGCCCATCAGCCTAGTCAGTTTATGGTTTTATTTTGGTATTGCATTACTCATAGCTCTAACGTTTAAAATAGAGTTTAGGAAGATGCAAGTAACCACAATCAGCTTTGATTAGCTTGTAAAACGTTGTCTCTTATATCTCTAATGCAGACTTTGATGAACACCTCTGGCATCTGTGACATCTGTGCCGTACCATTCTCAATGAGAATTTCATATCTCCTTGCTCCCAAGTCATAAATCTTGTATCTCCAATAAAACATGATTTTGGAAAAATGCTGTGTTAAATGTTTGTAATCAACAGTATATCATAGCAATAATGTATAATACTATTTTTAATGATAAAATGTTTAACTCAAAATACATTTTATTTACAGGAAAAATATATTTTGTATGAAAGAATCAGATTTTTTTTGGTGTGAAAACATTCATACAAAAAGGCTAGCTTAAATGAAGTGTCAGAAACAATGCTTTAACTTAATGTTGGTGCAAAATTTGTGTTTAATTGCTTTTGAAACTGCCATGCAGAAAAGCAAGTGGTACAGAAACGTATTACCTTATAATATACTTGTTATATAACTCTTCAAAGCAGTGGCTTGTCAGTAACACCCAACACTGATTGTGTTTGAACTATAATGTAAAGAAAAAATTTCCAGTACAGGCCCGGTCAAAATCCACACCAACTAATAGAAGCAATAAATGTGCTAATATAACCTACCTTCTGATGCTTTACCTTTGGCCAACTTAGCAGTGATGTTAAAACTGTCAATATGTAAGGTTACACCAGGTTGTAAAACTCCAACTGCTCTAGGCTCTGCTCAAAATTATTTACTGTTCTTGTGAAGAAAAATCTCATGTTTCAGCCAAACTTTAGTAATTACACTAGAACAACAGGTGTTTTGGTGCTTTACAGACTTGAACTATCACAGAAAACAGGTTGGATGCTGTACTAATAAGAATGTGAACTTTATGAACCCTACCAGACTGCCATGACCACCAAGGAGCAACATTAACTGCGGAAGCGTCTGACCTGGGGCGCTAAACTTCCTGCCCCAAATGCCCAGCGGAATAAAAGCTGACCTCTGAACTGGACACAGATCATTACGTACCACTATGGAATGTGTGTGAGGGAAGCAGCAGCTCTGGTTACTACGAACATGAGCACACACACACACACCAGGAAATCTGGTTCTACAGGCAGACCAAGCCCAAGCATGACACACGAAAAGGGAGGGTGCAAAAACCGACGGCAGCCAAAATGGCTGCATCCCTAACGAAAGTAAACAATTAATCATTTATGCTTACTGGGAGTTTCTCAGGACAGAAAGCTCCAGGCTCCCAGTGGAGGTCTAGGTACAGGACTCGGGCAGCAGGTTTATTTGCTTGAAAGCATATGCATAAATAATAAATGAAACTGTACAGAGTCAGTTGCTCAGGCCAAGAGTCCCAACTCCCTCATCCATCTCCCCTCTCTTCTTTCACACTCCAGTCTCGCCAGCTCTCCTCCTGGGAGCTCTTCTTCTCTACATCTCAAGCTTCACAGTCGCTTCAGCTGCCAGCAGAAAAGAGTAAAACCATCTAACTTCACAGTTGTGTTTGTGTGTTACAAACAGCTCCCGAAGTGGAGGGAACTAATCTGTGCAAACATCAGCGGGGACTCCACAAGCACCTCAAACAAAACAGAGGTGTTTTGAACATTTGCCATGCCGTGTTGTTTGTCCTAGCGCTTTGATCAGTGACCTAAAACGACTCTGAACGGGGTCTAACAAACGTCTATTGGAGAACGGAGCCAGGAGCGCACTGGCACACGGTAGGCATGTGCGCAATGTGACTGGAGAACTTTTTTCCACGGCAACTGTTCCACATGCCTCACACGACTAACTCCAGGGTGGGAATGTCCAGCTCGCATGTGACACACATTCACAAGCCTCAAAGCCGTTTGTTATGCAAAGACGTTGAATATTTCAGAATAAAGTACATGTGATTTTGTTTAGTTGTCCGTTTCATCTTCGGAACTGCAACCCTCAATTTATACAGAATCATGCAGCTCTATTTTGCACACAAACATCTCATAAACAAGTCTTTTTTTATGGAACCTGCTGATTTTTGTTTGTGGCATTCAGCTAAATATAAATGCTTTGTAAAGAGACAGAAAAGGGTTTGGTATCTTTTTTTGATCGCATTGGAGTAGAATTGGAATCAAAGAATGGGAAACTGCTAAAATTCAAACATTACCCACCCCCTAGCGTCTTTGTCATTTACCGAAACACAACATTACCCAAGTAACCTCATACTATATGGACTATTTTAAAGAATATAAAGCGAGTCGTTGGGTTGAATTGCTTTTCTAGGTACACCTGAAGGACTTTGTCTGGTTAAACAAGCGAAGGACAGAAGGAAGTCTATTCTAAGAACAGCACAGCAGAGAGCAAATAAACAAGGACAAACTTCCTAAGAGAAAGAGATCATATTGTAAATGCAGACCTTGATTCATTTTGAATGCTGCCCACTAAAAACCATGGAAACATCAAAAAAAAAAAAAAAAAAAAAAAAAAATTCAAGATCTCTTTCAAAGGATCTCTTTCAAAGCACAATAAGGTCATATTTTCATTCGCATTTCTGCAGTAAGTCTGAGATCACCAATTCACTAAAGTTGCTAAATCATAGCCGGCTGAACCCTCTCCTTCTGCCACAACAAATACACCACCCCCTTCTTCCTCTGAAAACCCACCCCCTCCCCTGCTCGCTCACACACCCCCTCTCTCCCACCGGGAGGCTGCCTATTCGGGGCTTTTAGCTTTCTTACCAACAATGCCATCCTTTAAAACACTATTTTGAGGCCAATTTGGGGAAAAAGTCTCAGTGAAGGACAAATATTTCTGACCTGACGAAGTGAAAACGTAAAATCCTTCCAGCAAATCAAACCAAAAAGACTCTCACACTAAACCCAAGTACGCTCCAGATCAAACTACAAAAAGAGACACTACACAAGCAGACACTGGTGTTTAGCCATGTAACATTGAAGAAAAGCAACTTCACAGAAAAGCTTATCAGTTTTACCTTTTAACAGGGACGGAGCAATGTGCAATTTTTTCCAAAAGGGCATCCAGTGTCTGAAAATCCAGCAAATCATTGGACTTGGAATGCATTTTGTAATCCATTTATGAGTTCCTCTCGGCGCAAAAGCAAAAGCAAAACAGAAAGGGAACTAAAAGGCAAGAAAAAGTTCGTCACTCCTTCCCAAAACACAGCGACTTCTCGCTCTCGAATCTCCGGTTCTGACGTATGTTTCCTAAAATCCACTGCGCCAAATACATGTTAATCCATAGTTAGTCCACCATAGTCCTGAGAGGAAGGTTTCACGGTTCCTGAGAAGCCTCTAATCGGAGTCTCGCTCGCGATTGAGAGAGAGGCGCAGAGGCCTGAAGCCGGCTGGATCTGTTAGCTCTGTGCGCCGGTCGGCTCTCTACCCCCTCCCCCCGTCGGCAGCACAACGGCCCAGTTGCCACAGGCACTTCGCCCCATTGTGTGTCCACCCGAGGCCTGGCTCGCGTAAACCGCCTCCAGCGGGGCGCCAGAAAGCGGGGGAGAGGAAGAGCGAGCGAAGGCGGCTCCGAAAAAACCCAAAAGGCGCACTTTCTTTCTCTCGCTCGTTTGCCGAGAGCAGCGTGCTCTTACTCAACAGTGAAAATGGCTCTGGCGCTTCCTCATTGAGAAGAGGCTCTACCCACACACCCCTCCCTCGCCTCTCTCTGGCGCTTGCTCGTTTCTCTAACCCCTCCCTTCTCTTTCCCCATCAATAGCTTGAGCACTCTCCACCCTCCCTCTCTCTCTCTCTTCCTGCATGGCTCTTTCTCTCTTCTCAGCATACACACACACACACACACACACCTTCAGTTCCCCACCCCCTTCCTCCCTCCTTTTGCCTTCCCCCACTCATTCTTTTCAGAGCGATCTCCTGCGTGCCTCCCCCACTACACCAAGGGCCGCCTTATCTGCTGCCTCTCCACACGCCGCACACATTCACACATGTCTAGACTGAACGGGCACAAAAAAAAAAAAAAAAAAAAAAAAAGCCACAGTGGGCTGCCCAACCACAGTGCAGGAACTGCCCTCCGTGCCAAACCACATGGATGCTCGAGACACCCTTTGGATGGGGAGGGTTTGCCAAGGAAGAGGAGTATGAGGAAACAGTGAGTGAGTGAGTGGACCCATGAGAGGGTGAATTAGAGGACAACACCTCCATGAAACACATGCAAGTTTCATGCAGATACTCCTTGGACAGTGCTAGCTTAGTGCAAGATGTCGATTTCAGGATTTCATTATCTGTGGGAAGATTTTTCCACGTGTTCTCTGAGGTAACGCTGCATGAATCACAAATTTTGATTATGTGGAAATTATGAGCATTTGTTTTTAAGGCTCTTCATGTTGAGTCTGAAGCGGAGATGTTTCAGCCAGCGCAGCTTCTTAAAGGGCTATTTCACCCAAAATGCAAACGTGTCATCGCTCATCCTCATGCTTTTCCAAACATGTCCGTCCTCAGGTCTAAGTGATGACTTCTTCCATGGAACACGGAAAAGCACCATAAAAGTAGTCCACATGACTCATGTGTTATAATACAAGTCACCTGCAGCCATACAGAGGATTTGAGCAAAAACCAGAAGTCATTGCTCACTAAAAATCTTCTTCCCCCACAGCTCTCATTTGCACTTGTTCGCATATTCAAAAAAAAAGAGATACACAGGAACTGATGGCCATTGAGGTTACTGAAGTCTGATTTTAAAAAGTGTGAAAATGACATTTACTACTACATTTTCAAACTGTTTCTGCTTGTGTCTGCAAGACTTTACAATACAGTTAATTACATCAATAAACAATTAAATGTTTACTATTGCTGTCAAATCAAATAACTGCAATTAATCATCCAAAATAAGTTTCTTCACATAGTGTGTACTGTACGTATACATGTATTAGACTGGTATTGGCAAATACTCAGTTTTCATTATTGGATTGTTTCTGAAAAAAAAATAAAAAAATACATAGCTATAACATGTAAAGTTTAAATTACAGCACTGCCTGCGCACATTATAGGAACAAATTCAGTCTATTTCTTTTTTTTGCATTATATTTGTGGTCACGTTTAGAAAATTTCACAAAGCTCTTAGTGTGGGCCAGCCTTAAGTAACATTAATAAAGATTAATAGATCAGATCAACTGTCAAATTTAGTGAATGCATCATCTCATTGAAAGCATTAGCCTATTGCATAACTCCAGTAACTTTGGAAAATGTCTATACATGACTAGCAAACAGTTGGAGCTTGACTTCTACTCTATGGAAAATTGGGAGTTTGGAATGACTTGATGACAATTTTCATTTAGGGGTGAACTATCCCTTTAAGCACAAAATTACACATCAGTGTTTGTGTGACAGAGTGGGACGACCTCTCATTCCCCTAAAGACCTGCTGTCTACGTCGTCTGTCTCCTCCCCCGATGGCATCAGCCCACCATCTGTCCACACACACACACACCACCTCATCATCATCATCATCATCATCATCATCATGACTCAGGCTAATTTCCTCCCATCCTCCCGCCTTCTCTGCCACTTTTACCTCACTCTTTTACTTTCAGCTTAGGACCACCCAGTTACAAACACCAACAGCCAGCGCAGAGAGGAGGGAAAAATATTGGAAGAATTATCTTCATATTTTGCTTAATTTGTTCAATCTAAACATTCCTCAGATACTTTAGAACATTTATGCATGCAGATTATTCTGCTAATATATATATATATATATATATATATATATATATATATATATATATATATATATATATATATATATATATATATATATATATATATATATATATATATATATATATAAAGCTGTAAAAAGACCCCAATTACAGGCTGCATATCTATCCTCAAAGCCTCGAATTCATTGGCTTCAAATTAAATACGGTTTCTCCTCTAAGGCCCATGTAGATGTGATTCTGTCTCATTAAAGGACAATTGTAAACAATCATTCCAACCCAAAAGGGAGAGGGATTTACATTAGAAGCTAACGAGCAATTATCACGTACAGAGTGCCAGTGAGAATAAAGGCGGGCGTTGTGCTGGGCCATGTGAGAGTGACAGATCTCTATAGAGATAAGGTCACAACAGCAGATACAATGTCGATGAACAGATGTGACATGGAGAATCCCGTGTAAGCTCATCCACCACTTTATAAACCCAAACCTCCTCTGCTCAGACAAAAACACTGTCACCTCTGTGTCATTTGCTGCTCTCATTTATCGGTATAGCACAGAAAGGACTAGTAATAAACCAGGTTCAAACACACAACATGAGCAAAGCTTAATATTTTACTACATGCATATAACCGCTGTGCCACAGACCCGACCACCTTAAGTCTTTAGGCACCAATTACTGGTGCTTGTTAATACAAACATCATTACTCTCACTTATGGTTAAGAGGGGTTCAATTGAATCCCTGCGCATTAATAAAAGAGTGGCACACAACAACCTGTGCTGTTTGTACCACAGACATGAATAGCATCTCAAATCACATGCATTGAGGAGAGAGGCAAGATTTAAAGTTTTAAAGCAGTTTTCAGCAGGTTAAAAGATCTATTCAGTATCATGGAAAGGTTTGAGCTTGGTATGATATGCGTTTCTAAAAAAGCTGCTACATTTATTTGATCAAAACTACAATAATACAAAATATGGGACCACATTATCTTAAGTAGCAATAGGCAAAAAAAACACTGTGGATCAAAATGACTGATTTTTCTTTTATGCATCATTAGAATAAGTTAATCCAGGGATATGTTTGGTAAATATATTAATCATGTCTTATCCTAATCCACATCAATGGAAAGTTGATTTATTCAGCTTTCAGATGATGTATACAATAACATTTAAGGTTTTGATATCCAAGGTCATATTGCAATTTATAAAAAACTGCTTATATAAATATATTAGGCATGCATTGAAATTTTGGTCGCCGAAAATTATCGGCAGAAAACAGCATTTTCGGTTTTCGGCCAAAAATACAAGCGGCAAATATGCTATATCATATGATGTGCCAGCACTGTCATTCCGCAGTTTGACGCTCTGCTCAGTATCTGCTCAATGAACATGCATCTGCTCATATAGTAGCCTACCACTCATACTCAAACTCCACTATAATAACAACAAAGCTCAAGAAGCGGAGTCCGCTCAAAAATGTGCCGACAGGAATTTTATATGTAGTATACTTGTTCTTGTTTGTCCTACTGTGCTGTAACATGCTGTAGTATAGCTGCCGCTACCCTCTCGTGACAGTTATTTTCTGTTGCATAAAATAATACAGTTTTTAGTTCATGTTCATTCAGAGTGCATTAACCTTAAGCACAACTGTTGGTTTTAATGCTGGCATTAGTAAATGTTGCAATTAACATTAACCAATATTAATAAATGAATTAATAAACTATTGTTCATTAGTACGTTATCTACAGTAGTTAACTAATGTGTTATTACCCTATTGTAAAGTGTTAACATTAAATTTATATACTTTAATATGCTAACACTTTACAATAGGGTACTAATACTTGAAATATTCCTGTGATGCAAAGCTGAATTTTCAGCATCATTACTCAGGTCAGTTTCAGTTTCAAACGATCCTTCAAACGGTATCAATGCTGTGCACATTTCTGTGAAAAATAAATATACAAGATGGTTTAAGTTATTTCACAAGAGGACATTTGGCACTCACAAGCAAACCAAGACTTGCACACACAGTAGGGTCTTTTGCATAGCTTTAGAGCCGGAACTAAGAGTACAGTACTAAAGAACTGGGACGATTTTGCGCGACCTATTTGCAAGTAGTAAAAGGGTTATATGTGCACCGACAGTGGGTACTAGAATGTGACGTAAGGTGGACTAAAGAATCTCCAACGTCAACTGGCTGTGCTACATGTCATTGAGACTGATAGAAGCAGAAAATGCTAATAGTAGATACCGTTAAAAAAAAAGAAAAAAAAAAAAAAAGAAATAAGTGGATGGCCCTAGTGTTTCCCGTCTGCCAGAGGGGACAGGAACTCTTAACCTTTGACCTCAAGCACTCACATTCCAGGTAAACCTCTATCCAGGCCTGGCCATCTGCACTCACTTTTACTGCCCCGTCGCAGTACTCCACTGCTCCTTTTAGTGTGTGTGTGTGTTTGAGATCTCTGTTTTCTGTGTCTTTGGGCTGTATATATACGGCTGGGGGGAGGACGAGACATCCTCCAATTTCACATTCTGTCAGGAAGCCCTTTGCAGCAGCGCGCCAGAGCCTGGTCAAACCGCGGCAATCCCTCCACCCGGAGAGCACGTGCCTTCCCCAACACCGCCCAAGACAATACAGCAGCTGCCCGAGTGACAAAGCACAACTCTGAGAGGTTGGGACGACCCTCACCAGCATTTGGTGGCTCTGTGAGTGTGTGTGTGTGTGTGTGTGAGATCCTGCATTCAAACATAGATAGGTTTGGGGGAGAAAGGAGAAGCAGGGGGATGGGAGGAATGGATGAGGAGGCGGCGGCGGTGAGCGCCTTCAGATTCTGAGCCCATTAATCATCTGAACGTTTGAGAAGCCCGAGCCAACAGGGACCTGGCTGGAGAGAACAGGGGAGAAGTAATCCGTTCTGCGTGTGCGCGTGTGTGTGTGTGTTTGCCTGCATCAGGGAGGCGTACAAAGGCTAGAGCAGGTGAGAGTGAGCCCATGAAGAAAAGAGGGAAGTACAGGAAAGACAAAAAACAGAACAATGAATGGCTTTCATGTGACCCATTGAGTGAAACGAAGAGGACTCAAACACAGAAGGAAAAAAAAAAAAAAAAAAAAAAAAAACCTCTACTCTCTCCCCATCTGCTCCTAACGCAAGCCTCCCATGACACACGGGACAGAACCCCTCCCATCTGTCGTTTGGGGCGATGTGCCCTGCGATGACACAGTAGCCATACGCTGGCACACGAGAGCGCCAACAGACACCTTGACCCCTCTGTGTCTCCTGTCATACAGCCGACGTGAGCACGCTCACAGCAGCAGACATGTCCTTTGGAGGACACAGATCATCTTCAAAAGGGCACAAGCCAAATCAAGACAACTATTTTTGACGCAGATACAAACAAACACTGCCCCAAAGCCCAACTAAAAATGTGAGCAATGCTTGATGAACTTCAATGTGGAAGACTGTAGAGTTCAAAATCGGTCCCTCATACATTTACGAACATGAGAAACCACAATGCTGTTTGAACGTCACACCTCTTGCTGTTAAGAGCCATTTGTTTACTCAAAAGCACTTATGTGGATTAGCTTGAGCAGCCTGAAAAAGACACTTTTAGTGCACTTAAGAGTTTCTTTTGCTCATCAAGACTGTAATTCATTTGATTAAAAATAGTAAAGAGTAAAAGAAAACAATTGTGAGATATTACAATTTTAAATAACCTGTTTTACAACTGAAACATTAATTATACTGAATAAACGTTGAAACTGAATACATTTTAAAATGGAATTTAATAATGTGTAGAAAAGCTAAATTTTGAACGTTGTGTTGCTTTGTCTTTGTGGAAGCTCAAGTAACTTCACTACTTTTTCACACTTTTTTAAACTATAAGCACAGAGGGTTTCCCCCTGAAATCTGCTCATAAAGCAAGTTTACTGTCAATTTAAAAAAAAAAAGTTCTTAACTTTTAATCTAAGTTCTTAATCTCTTTTGTCATTGTGAGAAATCAAAATGCAAAGCACAATCATTAAGATCAGACAAAAAAAAAAAAAAAACAGGGACCGTGTTAAAAATACATTCCTGCTACTTCAGAAGGATGAGAAGTGGGCCGACAGCATCACAAGGCTAGAAAAGTTTCCGCATATTATATAATCTGCTCTTCTGCATAAAAATCTATTGTTCTATATAAAACATAGCAGGAACGTCAGAATGACTTGGAGTTAAAATAAATGAAAGTAACTCTACAGTATTAGTCGTTTAAGCTACATTCATGAGCTTTTTGCATGCATTATTCCTACATTCAGACTGTATTTCTGTGTGTTGGTCAGCTAGCAGTGAAATGCAGACTATCAGCTGTAAACAAGCTGTAATCAGTTCTTCTGCCTTCACCACATGCTTAGTCTCAAATACATAAACAATAGTTTAAGTGACAGTCGCATGCACAACAATCACCAACAATAACAAAAACATATTTAAGTAATTATTTTAATACCCAATTTTCATTGATTATTTTTACATTGCAGAAATTGTTTTATTATATAAAAAAGTAACTTTACTTTCCATTGCTGCCTTTGTTTTAATGTAATATTAATAAAAAAAAAAAGTTATGCATGTTAAACTTATTAGATAAAAATCAACATTACAAAGCTCTTTAGGTTTGACGTGATGACAGTTAAATGTATAACAAAATGTGTAAAAAACGAATGTTTTTAAAACAAACAAAAACCATTATGACAAAATGAATTTTATAAAAACTTCTGAAAAGTGATCTGACAGACAAACTACTCTGCCACTTTCATAAAGCTTTTAGCCAATTTGGCAGACATTATTTAGACATTATGCTTTTATTACCCCTCTGGAATTATGTCAGGTTATTGACTCACATTTTTGTCTCTCGTGTGAAGAGTCTCTTATCTGAGCACACACATCTTCTCCAGGAGCACTCAGCAGAAGAGCTGCTTTCACACCGTCCAGAGAGAAGTCACCAGCTCAGACACAGACTGCGCCGATCACGCTGCTGGAGAGAGAAGAGAGAGATGCGAGTGACTTGTTTGAAGCCTCCACTCATTTCAACAGCACAGTACTGATACGTAATTTAGCTGACTGTAGCTTCACGGAAATAAGATCTCAATTACTCACTAGACACAGAAGTGCTGCAAGATTTTACATTACAGAAGGCATCTTTTTGTTGTTATTGTAATTCCAAATTCTGCTGTTTTTTCGGACTATGATGAAAGCTGCAAAACTTATAATACTACCAAAAATAGTAAGAACTTTAATTAGTATCTTCTACGTCCTTGTTCGTAATTTGAATTTTTTATAAAAAAAAAAAAAAAAAAAAGAAAAAAAAGTGAAAGATCACCCATCCCTACTATGGTTTTAATGGACATTTTTTTCACCATTTTATGTTGTTTCCTTATAGGGTACTATATTTAAATAGGGAAATTAGTTTGGCTGTGCTGTTGAGTAACTTGCAAAGCAGTCTTAAAAACCAACTCGATAAAGAATCACGATAAAATCATGACTGAAGTGGAGTAAGTGACCACAACTTCCTCTTAGTGTGAATGGTTCATTTAAGCCCTGCAGGTTTTGGGTTCACCTGACCCATAAGAACCAGTCATAAGAAGTCTGTAACGGACCAGAATTCATTTTTAAAACAGGACCATTTTAAACTTAACACGTCTTTTTAAAACACAACACTTATGTCATTTCTTTATCGAGAGCATCACATCATAACACGATGGCCAAATACATCTGTCTGAACAAGAATAGCTGTACAATGGTGCTTTAAAAAGAATTTTTTCAACTTTCATCAACTTTTAAATCAACTTTTTTTGTGAAACGTCAGCCAAATCTACCAGAAACTAAATGTTAAGACTGTAACACAGACGTGACTGCCTATAACAGAACTATCAGTGTGGACACATTTAATTAACCCATAAAGTCAACAAATTGAAGAACTTCAACTTCAAAATCTTATTCCTCCTAGTTGCCAAATAGCCATTTTCAGTTAGCGTAACCAAAATATCAATAAATAAATAAATTTAAAAAACATGTGTAATGGAAATTATTTTAATTGATTACATTTAATGTTTTATTATTTACTTTAACACTGAATTAAACTAACTTCACTGAAAGATAGATTAAGCAACATATATATTCGTAACACCATTGTACTGACCATGAACACGAATGTGCAAACAGAGAACTGGGATGCTAGAGGTGTGGGAAAATAATGTATGCGTAACAACCTCATCTGGGTGTAGAACACCTTATCTGTGTTGAAGACGGGAAGAAAACTGAGAACAACCAGACACAGTAAACACGAGATGGGTGGTGTGGTTTTGAACTATTTCAATTGGTTCAAGATGAATTTGAGCAACCTTGGAATGTATACTTTTTGCCTATAAAGCCTCTAGCCTGTAGCACACTGTTATCTCTTTGCTCACAGACTCCACTGTGTATAAACCAGATCATTCTTTTGTTTCTTTGCAAAGAAATAAAAGCAAGGCAAAGACAGATTTGTTTGATTCTTCATTCTCAGTCTTCACATTATTTTGAATTGAAAATTCATGACACATGCGTGCCACACTTTTTAAAAACACTGAAAGTGAAAAAAAGTGCATCAACAGAACCTCCCACACAGATTTATAACCATAAATCACATGTGGGACAATTTGCCATCTCTGACTTACAGTGCAAAGTACAGTACTCTAGATACTATGAATAGCATACTGCAGGGCTTCAGACTGTGACCAAAGAGTGGCATTTTCTGACCATTTTTTGCCGGTGTGACTACATTTTACTAGACCAGCGAGTTGTCCAGCTCATAAGAACTGCATATAAAAAACATCAAATGGCAAACGAAACAAGTGTAACGAAAACACTACAGGTTTAAGCTGCGAAGCGTGGACCGTTTATCAGCTCAGACCAAACACAGTGCAAGCTAACTTGTCCGAGCCCACAACAACTTTACTGGGTAAGTTGATTTCATGACACGGTTACAGCACAGTACTGTGAGATCTAGTGAGAAGAGAGAAAGAACGGAAATTTGAAATCTAGCGAGATGCATTTAAATTCTGCACAGAATTCTTAAATCAAAACAGATCAAACAGCGCTGAAAGAGAAAACAGAAGCAGTACGCCAACTGTAACCATTGTGCTGTAGCGGAAACAAAAAAAAAAATTACATAAATCGCAGAGGTTGTACAACCTTTTTTGGGCAAAAAAAAGTTCTTGTAGAGTCACAAAACTGAAGTTGAGCCACTAATGTCACGTGACAGAATTGTCATTTTGAGGTGTACCAACCCTTTAACCTAACTTTAGCCCAACCTGTCCATAACCTTATCCATATCCCATCTCAAGATCAGCAAAGGTGTTTTTCAGTACAATACGAACACAGTACATAAATTGTACTTTTGTTGTACATGGTATATAGTAGGTAATGCCTAATAAAAAGTTTCACCAATTATCAAATGATCAAGAAATCAGATTTTGTCAGAGTTCTGCATTGAAGCAAAAAAATTAATTTGCAACAATCACAGATAGTGTTCCTTTATCACTGCAGTCGCTGGTCAGTTACATATAATACTTTAAGCATAATGGCATATTTAATGAAAATATAACAGCCTATATTCATTTTCTATGTTCTGCATTTTACTGGGTGTTAAATTCAATTTTGTTTGCACCAACTCAAGTTCGGGGCTTTACTATCAAATGTGTGTCTTACCAAGAAATAAACGTGCAATATGAGTAACTGCTCTCATTAATGCAAATCAATTGTATTTTTTTTTTTAATCTTTGTTTAAATCTTTTTTAATACCCACACCCAACACCCCCAAGCGCTATCAAATCTGCTCCTGGCACCACCACCTGTAGAACTTAGCACCGCTGACGCCACTGGCCTCAAATGTTAGTCTGGAGCCCTGTGCTGAATTAAAGAAAACATACAAGAAAATTTCTGTTTATCTGGTCTTCTATCCATTTACTCCTGCTCCCCCATTCAGAGGTCACATCCTAAATGAGGCCAGTGATGGAGTTGCTATGGCAACAAAAACTGTGAGGAGGGGAAAACAACCAGACATGCACACAAAGAGGCGTTCCACCCAACAACAGCTCAATTACACTCTGAAAGATCCCTGTGAAGTTACGACCAAACAACAAACAAGCGTTCTGAAGACACTGACCTCGAGTCACGCGTATATTAGCATACATATTTAACTCTGTTTGTGTCTAACCTCCAGCATCTGGCCTGACCTCTGCTCTGCTAACTCTGTGCATTTTACTTCGCCCGAGTACTGTGTACACAGTATAAAAAGGTACAGAGGTTACAGTATCTGTGTTTTAGTCACACTAAAGTAAAACATGATAGTTCGTAGAGTGCACGAGTGCCTGCCCACTTTTCAGCATTGCTGGTTCCCAAGCGTTTTTAACATTAAAATAAATCCCTACGAGGAAGAGGAAAAATAAATAAAACATTTCTTGTAAAAAAGACAAAAAGGTACAAGAGAGTTTACTTAATGGCTTTAGTGAGAAGAAAAAACTACAATCCCATGAACCGCTGTGAATGAGTTTTGCATTTAACAATTGTGAAACAAAACTATCCATTTAAAGTAGTTTTTATTTGTAGAAATGGAACAGGGTGATAAAACAAGATAATTATCGTGATTTAAAAGTATTGATAAACCAATAACGAGGTAAATAAACGTTTGATGCAAAGTTTATGCACAAAAAGCCGAACCCTGCTACTGAGAAACTATGCATCGACTCTCATTCGATTATGACTGCTATACTGAGTAGCTTGTCAGTGAACTGCTCTGTGTAGTAAATGCCGCTCCATCTGAATGCAGTTGATGGGAGATTTACTACTAATGACAGAATTGGATTTACTGACAAGATGTGCATGATAATCACATTTGATTAGATGCATTTGCATTTACTCGTTGATTAGTCTGTCACGCAACCACTAAACAGCGCTGAGATCCAGCGTGACGCACTTCAATTCAGCCAAGAACGCCAATAACTGGGATTTAAATTAGTTTAAAGCCAGATGAAACAAAACTGACAAAAAAAAAAAAAAAACTGTCACTGCGCGCGCAACGATACGGTAAAAAAAAATGCTTTTCAATATACAGATAGACAACCTTTTAATAAGGAGAAAAATAACTCACATTTGTGAATGTCATGTTAAAGAGTGGTTAAAGAGTGTTTTTAAAAAAAAAAAAAAAGAAAAAAAAAGTTAAAGGTCTGGTTCCTATAACTTTCACTTAGGAGTTCAAATCTGCCTTACATTTGAAAGAAATAGCGATGATACATTGATGATAATAGTGTCATTTTTAGCCATATCGCCTAGTCCTACACAGAAACAAAATGCGCATTTAGTGAATCAGTTTGTGTCATTTGTGGTTCGTGGAAGAGGGCATTGCTCGTTTGGCGCGATTCGTCCTCAGCAACTCTCTGCATATTGCATTACATCGTTATTATCATTATATGTTACTGGTAAAAACCTTTTCCCCACATTTTTTACTTCCTAACTGTGACCGGAGCATAGTACTGAACCCATCATATTACTAAATTATACAAGGGAACAAGATGTTCTCCAATCCTCCATAAAGATGACACATTCGCATACAGAAGTGAGCGTTTAATTGGGGTGTTCTTTTCAGGGGGCTGGTTTACACACATTCTGTTAATTTGTAGGAAAAACATCACAATAACCCACAATTAATCAATGCGCCTTGAAGTAAAAAGCCAAGCGCATGTAAGAAACAAACAAACCCTCCATTAAGGCATTTTAACTTCAAAGCATTACTTCACACTAAAATACTGATCCATAATCCGGCGGACAAGAGTCCATTCCTATTTCATCAGCTGTTTGGACTCTCATTCTGACGGCACACATTCCCTACAGCCGATCCACTGGTAAGCATGTGATGTAATGCCAAATTTCTGTTCCAGTGAAACAAAATCATCTACATTTTGGATGGCCTCAGAGCTATACATTTACAGCATAATTTCATTTTTGGGTAAACGAAACGTAACAACTCACAGCTACTTCAACTTGTCTTTTTCCTCTTGATGTTTAGATACTCTTCAAACTGAACCCATTAAAACTAGTCAAAAGCAGCAGAGCTGATGAAGTTACTTGATCGGTCTTTCCAGTTTTCGCAACTCTGAATTCATTCCATCAAGCGACAAAAGACAAGATTAAGTCACTCACTGCTCTTGATGCAATTAGCAGATCAAGAAGAAGCAGTATTTTCATTTATACAGTGAGGACTACCAAGTGTTCATTTTACATTAGATTCCTCAATTTCTTTAGTATTCGCTACCTGAATACCAAAAAAACAAATAAAAAGCACTATTGTATTTGTATTTTTGTCCTACGCCTGGGCAAAACAATTCACCCTGCAGAAATAAACAGCAAAATAACAGCAGCCAGTCGGTGCATGTGGCTAATAAGTCTATATCATAGCACGATTTCGTCTCATACACAAACTCAAAACATCCTAAATGACAAAAACAAAGTTTCTTTTGAGAAACTATCATACAACACAGAAACATTACTACTGTATACAAAATACACACTCCTAATAAGTAGCCAAAATATTTTCAATCATGATTTTGAGTTTCATACAGTACAGCATCTTTTAAACAGTTTTGTCTAATTCATTTTATTAGACACCATTTTTGATTAATGTTTTATTATTAATTATAAAACACAATCCAATGAATGAATAAGCAAATAAAATTAAGATCTCAAAAACATTAGGTAAAACATTCCATGGCCGTAAATTAAAAAGATAACTTCTTTACATATAATCTCAAGGGCTAATAAATATGGAAAACACTTTCTTTCTATTAATGGTACATGAATATCATGACAAATTGTGTCGTACAACATGGGGATTCTGATATTAATAATATTTCTCACAATTGTTTTTTTACTTTTACAATTTAAAACAGATGCTTTCTGCATTTTTACTATAATGTATATCTAATGTACATACAATGTCACACATAATACGGTTAATGTTGCATCAAGCACATTTTACACAAATTCCGATAACGGGTTTAACAAAATTGCACTTTTTTTACGGACTAAAAATATCAAAATCCTGCAGGAACCATTTAATGCAAAGAGCGAGATGCGAAACAACTTTGTGTACTCACCTGGGTTGAGTTTTAAAACTTATTTTAACATTTCAATTGTCTAATAACAAACCCCCAGAAACGCTTTGAGAAAGCAGACAGAAAAAGCAGTCAATCACAAAGTCATCTGCAATACAATGAACCCAATTTGCCTGCCTTAACACAATTTCACAGTCACAAGCTAATTGCGATTGTACCTGACACTAATTCAACTCGAATGTCAACACAACGATATATTTAATAAGCGAGCAAAAGTGCTAAGCGACTTAAAGCGGAAAGAAACGACAAATCATTTAAGGATTGGAAACCTGTCAGTCATTCAACAGCTGTCAATCACATAGCTATACTGTCAGATAACAGACGCCATACAAAGGCTCGCTTCGCACACAAGCTCGGGTGAATAACTGACGGCGTTTACTGGATGTTTTCAATGCGCTGAACACCTAAACCCGTCCATAAGCAGATACGTCTGATATTTGTGTCACAAATCGCAGGATTCGCTCTGAGCTCAAACCGAAAGCGCTTGGGAGGCTAGCGAACGCTGTTGATAAGAGCTTCAAACTCGGGCCGTTTTCAACAGAATGCACTTTAAAAGGCGTAAAGAATAGTCACGTTATTAAAAACGAAAAATATGAATCTCGAATACGACTACTGACTCTGGGACATTAAAACGAAAAGGCAAGAGGTTGTGCGTTTCTCCGTTACGCGGCGGAGCAACACAAAATGGCGACTGTGGGCAGCTCGGATGAGTCCTTATGCTCAAAGTCGCTAAAACACCGAGGGCCACACCATTACAGTCCCATTAAATGAGTTCATATGCATTCAAAACATTTGTTAAATAAATGTAATCCGGTTGAGACGCCGTAATGGTCATTAAAAGCGGGAGAACGAGCTACACATTTCCTCCTAACATTACCCGCTATCAATGCTAACGGTGTATGACACGGATTTGTCCGGCGTCGTGTAACGTTACGTATCAGTGTGTGTGTGTGTGTGTGTGTGTGTGTGTGTGCGTACGTGCAATCAAAACACACACTAGTCTCACCCAAAAGCGTGAAACAACCACGGCCCGCCATTAATACACATCTGTCAATGTCAGACGCTTGAAACGAGCGCAGATCACATGAACCCCACTTAATTAATATGACCGTGCGTAAAGTGTACGCTTATTCTCATTGCATTTTACGTCAAATCCTCCAGCATTCCCGCACAGAGAAACGTGAGATTTTCGCGTCAAGCTGCGCAGAGCAGAGATGCGATGCTGTGCTAGCACTGGACAGCAAACGGCCTAATGCTAATAAACAACCAGAGAGCGCTTCGTTGATCGCTTTCTTTGACGCGCACGCGATGTCTACGGGGAAACGCGGCGCTAAAACGCAAAAGCGGCCAGCCCAAGAACGGAATAACACCCACACTGACCCGCTTTCGTGAACGAGTTCGTCTCTCCTAGCCGCTAGCGTTAGCACTCGGCGACACACAGGCCGCTTTCACCGCGCGCACCAGACAATCGTTTCAGCGCTGATTAGCGCTCTTGACCGCTGCGAGAAACGACGCGGCGCACGCTCGGACGTTTAACGAGAAATAAACGCTCCGCGTGAGCGCAAAGGCTGCTTGTTTGTTTACCTTCTTTATTTTGTTGTGAGGGCGCGCGGGCTCTTTCTCTCCCACAATCCAGAACAAACAGCTCGAGACGTCGGTGACGTCATGCGCGCGGAGGACGCACAGGACGTGAGGACCGCGAGCGCTGCTGTCACACGTGTGAAAGATCACTTAAAACCGCTCGGCTCTGATCTCTCTTCCGTTTGCTGCTCGGACGAACTTATTTAAAAGACACTGCGGCCGAAATGACAGTGCAATAAAAGTACGTGATGAAATCGTCCGATTCAAGTATATATATATATATATATATATATATATATATATATATATATATATATATATATATATATATATATATATACATATATCAAGGATATAATATCAATATTAAATATTAAAATATAAAATATAAAATATAAAATCAATATATATATATATATATATATATATATATATATATATATATATATATATATATATATATATATATCTTGACTTTATTAATTATAATATTTGTAAAGTATCATAAACATATCTATCTAGCTAGCACGAAGCCTTACGAATCTATCTATCTATCTATCTATCTATCTATCTATCTATCTATCTATCTATCTATCTATCTATCTCGAAGCCTTACCTGTAAATATAAAGATTTATATCTATAGTTCTGACTGGTTTTAAATTGCCATTTTGGCTGACTCAAACCACGACTCAAACCTCAGGCAGTCCGAGCTGCTGAAGTACATACGTTATAAAAGCCAGCTCATTTAAGGACAGAATTTATTGCACGGAATGAGGACATCGCGTAAATTTCTATGATGAAAATGCAGTAACATTTCAATCACAAGCCAGTGCGTTGTGAGTCGGAGAGTTGTTTTTCCTACTCTGTGAGGAAAATGGGTTTTTTTTAGGTCTGTTGGGCACGATATTCTAGCTTTAAACATTTTTTTTTGGAAAATAACACCCATGATAATTTTTGTAAGGAAAAGTGGGCCCTACAGTCTCGAAACAATGCATTTTACTGTATGATTAAAGAGACTGTGTCATTGTTACAGAATGTGGAAAGATTTAAGAAACGTGCAGCTTTGGAACTTAAGGGCCTAAAATAGGCCCTTTTCGCAATAGGTTCACATTCATGGTTGTAACCTTAAAGTCAAGTCTCCCAGACCATTTATTTGTGGTATAAAAATAGCTCAGTGACAGTTGTTTCCACACAGTCACATGGGGTTTATTTTGAAAGGTGAACTTTTCCTAAGACGAGGGACATTTGCCGCACAGAGCCTGCGTCTCCGTATCCATTATAATCACTAAAGTCATGAGCAATTCTTTAATGCACCTGCTTTTATTTCCAACTCGACTGAGCTTATGGATTCTGTCTTTAGTATATTATATTGTGGTGTACGGCACAGCTCTAATCACCGCTTGTTTGGTTCTGATCCGAATCGTCTGGACTGGATTCAGAGATCCATACGGAACTTTTCACTGGACCGTCCGGAAGAGACCCCCAGACTGCCTGAAGGACCCTGCTTTCGGTGACCACGCGTATCTGAAGGGCAGGGTGAGGGGATGTAGAATGAAAACTGCGAACATTTATTCATGTGACGTCTCTAATAACATTTAACAAAGTAATATGTGGAAGTACACCGCTGAAGTTTTAAATAAAACGAGTAGAAAAAGGAGTAAGAAAAACACTACTCCAGACTTAAAATGGCGCTTTAATTCAATGTGTTGCCTTTTTTTTCTTTTGCATAATTCACAAGTGATTTCCGAGTGCGTTTTGTTTGTGAGTAAATAATTGTTTCCAGGGTGATCCGTGTTCGTTCTTTAGCGAGAAAGTTTTTTTATTATTATTAATTAATAATTTTTTTATTATTACTGAACAGTACAAACGTTATAACATAGATACAAATATACATAAAGACAAAAAAAATGCGAGAAAGGTGAACGGAAGGCTAAATCGCGATCATCATCCATATCTTGTGCTCTTGCGCCATCTGTGTTTAGACACAAGAACAACACGGCGTTTCTCGATCTGGTTCCGTTCCTTTGTCTTTAATGAAATCGCACTAAAAGCGTGACCCACGCTGGAATTTATGCCTTTTCAAAATCTTTCTAAAATGTAATATGCATTAGATTGCCGCAGTGGTAGGTGATTGAAAATAGTGGCGAGGTATCCGCAATTTATTCACTTACTTGCTTTCTACTAATAATGATAATATAATAACCTGACATGTCTCTTTTTATCCTTTAGAGCTCAGGCTTGAGGTTTCATTACGTCACCAAAGGAGACCACAGAAAGCCTCTCATGCTGTTTCTTCACGGCTTTCCAGAAAACTGGTCACTTTTTATTTTATTTCTGCTCATTTTATATTGTAGATCGGGGTGCGGAAAAGCACACAGAAACTTCAGCTAGTGGTTTATTAATATTGTATCAAATCGTTATCGCAGTGTAGACGTCTTTTATGTTTATAGGAAGCAGATTATTGTATTTTATGAACGCATATGACCTGCAGGTTCTCCTGGCGTTACCAATTGCAGGAATTCAGCGGTCACTTCCACGCGGTGGCGCTAGATCTGCGCGGCTGTGGAGGTTCTGAAGCACCAGTCCTGCTGGAGGAATATTCTCTGGACACTCTCTTATACGATATCAGAGACACCATCGATGAACTGGGTACTTACTGATTACATCGCACATTAATAGTAGCAGCCCCTGGACATACACCAAGGCCGGGAAGATCTGGGGTCGCACTGTAGGTTATGATTAACCTGTAACTAACCTTTAAAAGCTGTTCTGCACTCAACGACTAAACACGTGCAGAAGACATGCGTGCATACATAGAATCAATGGACAGTTCAGGCATAAACTGTCATCCAGTTGTTCTGAACCCGAATGTCTTTCTTTCTTCTGTTGAGCACTAGAGATGTTTTAAAGAATGACGGTTTAAACAGTTGACGGTAGCCATTGGCTTCCATAGTGTGTACCATTGGCTACAGTCAACTGCAAAATCAGAAACTCATACTGACGAATGATGATATTGATAGTGCATGTTGATTTTGAGTTTTACGAGATGTGGAAAAATTTAGCAAGCTATGGGTTGTTTAGCGAACAGAAACAAACAAGTTATTTAGAGGCTATGTTTCTATTTTTTATTATGGTTTGTCGCTTTCGATATAATTTTTCTTCAGGGTGGCCCGTACGGATGGGCCATGGCCGAATGCGAACCGGTTTTGTGTCAGTCAGTGAACCGCTGGAATGACGTGTTTAATTACAGGTCACACAAGCTGTATATTGGCGGGGCATGACTGGGGTGGGATGCTGGCGTGGCATTTCGCACTGGAAAGGCCAGACATGGTGCAGCTTCTCATTATCATGAATGCCCCTCATCCTGCCTCGTGGCTGGGTAAGTGCGCATGCCGACAATTTCCAAAACGGGGGCATCGTTTCCGTTTTCATATCATTTCAACCCAAAACTTACGCAGGTGCAGACAACTGATACTCGTTTGTGTAAAACCCAGACGCCGTACTGAGAAGACCCTCTCAGCTGTTACGTTCAGGACATGCTTGTTTCTTCCAGTTACCAATGCTGCCAGAATTGATTTTGTCCCTTGAGGATTTCAAGGTAGCGTGAACTCTTTTGACTATTAGGTCTTGAACCCCAACCACCAATGTTTGACAGCGTGGTTAACATTTTGTGGTCGTTTCTGTTATGACATTACCATTAACGTAACAGGAAACACAAAAGACGCTCTAAGTAACTTCCTGTCTATTCGATTTCAGTATAATGGTGTCGTTTCAAAAGTGGTTACAGCCGACTTGTATCTGTCGCGTGCATATAGTTGGTTCGAAGTCTATTTTGTGGCAAGAATTTGGGAATCAGGAACAAATCCAGACGACTGACTGAGACCCAGCTGGAGGGGTATCTATATCGTCTGTCCCACCCCGGAGGACTCACAGGCCCTCTGAACTACTTTCGTTCTCTTCTCAGGTTTAACATTAGTCACGCTTTCATTTGCGTAACCACTGGCGCTATATATTGTCTTAAGTGGATATTGTTCATTTCTCTTTCTACAGTAACGCTCTGTACAAGCATCAGGATGTGGCTGCGCCCTGCATGTTAATTTGGGGTGAGGCAGATAGTATACTGGTTGAGGGGACGTCCGGTGGAACGCGGCCTTATGTAAGGGGTCCGGTTGTCATTCACACTATTCCTGAATGCAGCCACTGGGTACAGCAAGATCAACCTGACAGAGTCAACAAGCTCATATGGGACTTTGTTCTGGATAAAGACATCATAAAACACAATCGCTGATCGCCTTTGATGCAATGAAGACATCACGAAGAGTTAATAACAAAGAGTTATTAGCACTAGCAAGGTTTCTGGTTTCCACTGAGAAAATAACTAGGCTAATTGCATTTAGCCCGGGTTTTCTTAAACGAGTAATAATATAAAAGTTATATAATTTCTGTTCAGTAAACTGTCTCACAGTTTTTGTTGTATAAATGATGTCAGGAAATATTTATAGGCATAAAAAGTTTAGTCCAAATGTCAGATGTGTTTGTTCCATTTTTTTTTAGTTCCTCTTTTTTTTTTTTTTTTTTTTTTTTTTTAAACCTTCTTGACAACGGTGAACAAATTCTCACTGAGAAAATCCCAGATTTTCAAGGGGAATAAATACTGAACATACTGAAGTTTTAAAACGTCACAGTTAAAAATAGTAACCTTTGTTGCAAAAAGCAGTTAATATTCTCTGGAGACCCTTTTTGTTGGTCATTGCCAACATTTATTTCTAATATAGCTTGTTAATTTTCATATTTACTAATTTTCATTCATTTTCATAGTTTTAGTTGATGCAATATAATGCATGGGTTATGCTGACCTCTTTTGCAATACTTTTATGGTAATTTTATGATACTTTAATGGTTATATGGTGATATTGGAGCCATGCAGTCTAAACGGCCATCCAATTTGTTTGCTGCATTTGTTTCACTACATTTCTAAATTGATATTTTTGTGTTCCACGTACAATTACATCTAAATAAAAATCAGCTTTGAACTCTTCAACAAGTCGTAGACACAATAAGAATGTTTAAATTAATTTCCTTACCACATTATGTTACTTCAAATGGCAAGCTCTTGTAATTTATTTCCTAACTACAACCATGTTTTCCAATAGCGATGACAAGAGGCCTATCTGCTAAATTAGTCATAATCCTGACAGTGACAAGTAACATTTTAGTGAAATTAAAATTAATTTTGACTGCGTGTTTTATATTGCCATTCATATTCATAATCCATATCAATCCATTTTTTGCTCCCAACGTTTCATTAGGCGACACTGGCTATATTTACATCCTCCTATTTTTATGCTCATTCTAGGATATCGCGTAAACAATGCACATAAAATCACCATAACTTTGGATGAAAACATAGCTACTGTTTGTCCTAGTTGTTACTGCTGAAAAAAACCCTCCAATATAACCATCACAGAAAATGTGAAGGCTTTCCATTACAAACATTACAATCCATTAACTTTTAACCATTAAATCCATTAAAAAAAATCTGTAGTGTGTTTTGGGACATATTCCATTTGCTGATTTTAACAAGCCACCAATAGAAGGTACCAATTACCAGTAGAGACCCAATACAAGTCCCTTTATAACAAGTAAAATCATTATACATTTTGTGATGGGTAAATTTATTATGTCTTATGTCCACATGATTCACCTAAAATGTTAATAGCAGTTAATAGTACTTTTGTATATTCAATTAGTAATAAAAACCCGAACAGGTAGTACTATTCTAACAGAGGTACGAATAACTAAGCACAGCCTATTGAAACCGAAACGAATAAATATGAAAACGGCTTGCCATACACGCTCCGTAGCAGATACTGGAAACCGAATTGAAATATTTACTTTCTGAACCTGTCACCGAACGCTTTGGACAACGGTCCGGCGTTCATTGGGTCCGCGGGCGGTGAGTCCATCAAATCAGGTTTCGGGGAGGCGCACGAGGGGGATCTCGGCGGATCTCGGATCTCTTGAAGATTTCTCCACGAGCTCCGCCAGATGAGCGTTTCCGGCGAGCGCCCGAGTGCCAAAACAACGAGCCGCGGCCAGCTCCGAGCTGCTGTTACGCGTGTTTCCTTTGTTTGCTCTAAAGCTCTGGCAACGGTGAGTGGTTTTTTTTCCACTAGTGTCATTTTAGAACAAAGTAGTAGTTGTTGTTTTTGTGCTGACAACCGAGCCGAAGTGTACAGAGCGAGTTACCTCTGCATGGGGCGAATGAAGTCGGGTGTGTGTGTGTGTGTGTAATTTGTTGCGTCCAGTTCTCACTGAATATAAGAAGTAACACAACACAAGAAGAAGTAACAGCGACCGAAAATAATTTCATTTCTCGTTATGTTTTTGAAAACCCGAGTCGACCGTGCAGCTGTGATCGGTAATGGGGACCCAAACAAAATTACTTCGGTCTGTTAATTTGCTTTGAAATCAAATCTCGCGTGTGTTTAACGAATAAGTCAGTATCACATCCTCTACTTTCCTGTTAAAGATTAACCATTTCACTTGTTGGACTTATAAGGACAGATAATCTTGTTGTCCTCCCTGTCTTCCTGTGTTTTAGGGTTGGAAAACAATAAAAGGCACGCCTTGAGAGCAGCAGCACCGGCACGGTTTTTGAAATGTAAAAGCATTATTTCAAATGGCGGAGGATCTCATTATCAGGATTACAGCGTCGGGGAGAACTGGGATCAACTAAATGGTGCATCTGATTTACATCAACTACTTGTCTAATAATGCTCTTTAATTCTACCTGTGAGGCTTATGACAATCCAGTGTCCTACTTCTACAACAAGACTGGCAAGCCCATCAGCACTAACTGGCGCACTCATGACTTTATCGTGGTGGGCCTCGGGCTCCCGATCTGTGTCTTTATTATTCTGGCCAATATGTTGGTCATAGCGGCCATAATCGTCAACCGGCAGTTCCACTTTCCCATTTATTACCTACTTGGGAACATGGCGGCGGCGGACCTCTTCGCCGGCATCTCGTATCTCTACCTGGTGTTTCACACCGGCCCGTGGACCATCGGTTTGACCATCAAAGAGTGGTTCATTCGCGGCGCTTTGATCAACATGAGCCTGACCGCGTCTGTGGTCAACCTGCTGGCGGTGGCTGTGGAGCGCCATCAGACCATTTTCACCATGCAGCTGCACAGCACCATGACCAGGAGGCGCGTGGTGATGCTGATAGTCACCATCTGGTTGGTGGCCGTCGTCATGGGTTTGGTGCCCACCATGGGCTGGAACTGTGTCTGCGACCTGTCCACCTGCTGCACGGTTGCGCCGCTGTATTCCCGCAGCTTCCTAGTGTCCTGGGCCATCCTCAACCTCATGGCCTTCTTCATCATGGTGGCCGTTTACACGCACATCTTCATCTACGTTCGCCGGCGGAGCCAAGTAATGTCCCCGCACACGGATCAGCCCTCGAACAATCAGACCGTTATCAGCCTCATGAAGACCATGTCTATGATTCTGGGTAAGGCCTTGACTCTTATGTAGACTTGTTCAGGCGTTGGTGAGATTATTGCTGCATGCCTGAGTTAAAGTTTGGTTTTCTGTTTTGAAAACGCAAAAAAATGGCTTGTTTAATTGCGTGCGTGTGGCGAAATGCTGCTAACTTGTTTTGTTCTTCTCAAAAACATGTCTGTCAGCCCCGAAGCGAATTGATCAAACCGGTTTGACTGAGATTTGGCTTATCTCACACCTGCTTCTTCTCTACCTTTAGCTGGAATTGGTTATTTTAGTTCCCTGAAGATATTATTATACTGAAATGTGCATACGTTGCAAAAAAACAAAAACTTCAGGAATGGCCGGTCATAATGCCATCAGATAATTTGATGTCATGGCAAGGACATAATATATAATACGAATTTCACTGCAATCACGATTATCAATTATCTGTATCTGTCAAATATGAAATCATCTTAAGATGAATTTTACAGCATGTGTTCATTTCTACATATCCCGCCACTTGGAGTTGGCAAATGCTTAATGTTGTAAAGTATCTCCTGCTTACTATTACAATCAAAATAATTATTCTCCATTATAGTATATTTTAAAATATCGTTTATTCCTTTGACGCAAAGTTGAATTTTCAGCATCGTTACTCTTCAGTGTCACATGATCCTTCAGAAATCGTTCTAACTCGTTCTAACCAATACCAGAAAGCTCAAAACGATCATTTATCTGAAACACATTTTTTCTAACAGTTATTGTAAAGTATTTACCGTCACTTTTGTGGTGGCTCGCGTCTCATTGACCTACTGTATGTAGACTCGCACTCGTTTCTCACTCTCTTCTTTTTGTTTTTTGTGACCTTCGTTCTCTCTACAGGAGCCTTCGTGATCTGTTGGACTCCAGGCCTTGTGATCTTGTTGCTGGACGGCCTCAGCTGCAGTGAATGTCAGGTTCTCAAATACGAAAAGTACTGCCTGGTTCTGGCCGAGTGTAACTCTCTGGTGAACCCCATCATCTACTCGTTCCGGGACGAGGACATGAGGACCACCTACAAACGCATTCTCTGCTTCCCTTGGAGAAGAATGCGCCAGCACGAGGGGCCTTCTGGCATCCGCTTCGAGCCTGTGAAAACAGGGGCACCCTCCGAGAAAAACAGCAATAACTCCATCAGTTTAGAGCCCAGTTCGCCACAAAGCCTATTGTCTTCATAGAAAAAGTATTTGTCAGTGTAAATAAATGACTTTGTATTTGCTTAGTGAAATGATCACAGCTTGTACAAAGAGTAAATAATACTTCATTTTTGATAGCTTGTTTTGGTACATGTTTTCGTCTCTCTTTGACAATAGCTGTGTTAGGAGTCTTTTGTGTCGGTTAGTTACGAGGCGCAGGCAGTCGGGGCAGCTCACAGGAAGTTTGTCTTTTCCCAAAGCGCGAGCATTAATATTCATAAAACGGCCCTATTTGTTGGGAATGAGATCAGACAACTTTTGTGCTCTATTTTGAGGCTAATATTATTCTAACAAATCAGACTTGCAGATTTTCATTTTAAAGTGCCCATATTATGCTCATTCAGAAGTACAAATAGTTTTTTTAAGGTCTGCTTGAATACATTTGCATGATTTCCTCGTGCCGTGCATTGCAGCAGCGACTCTCTCCAACCTCTCTTACTGCGTCTTCAAAGCCCACCTTTCCGAAGCGCAGAGTCTGCTCTGATTGGTCAACCGCTTAAAGCGTGTTGGGAATGTAATTCCCCTTATTCTAATTGGGTTTCAGCTCCTGAGGCACCATGAGCCGCTGTAAAGGATAGTATATGTATGCTAACTATGCTATGGGTGTTGAAAGTCCTTTTTTGTGTAACAGAAAACAGCATCTCTGCATACGAAGTCACTTGCACAACTGTTCTTCAAGGGTGGGCTGAAGAAGCCAGTAGGCGGACGTTATGCTAATGTGTGAAATGGTGACGAAGCCACAGAAGTAGCGGCATTTTAGGCATGTGTTTTCTGTTGAAGAGAAGAGTTTTCTAGTTTTGGTGGGGAGTTTTTCTCTTTGTAACTGCAGCTTAGTGGCCTGTGACACTAAAAGCTATCAAACAAGCGTAAGGGTTTCCGTGAGTCTTAAAATAGAGCAAAAGGTCATTTTTGTGTGCATTAGAAGTGAAAAACGGTTAACCGTTTTGGTTAAAAGTGATGTTTTAGCCAATAGTCAAAAATCAGAGTTTGACTGAGAATAACTGGAATGCTGAATGAAAAAACATGAACGCTTCATTTGTTTTCCAACATAAATATCTAATATCTAAACATCTTTTAAATCAGGATACTTTTGAGATGCAAATGTAACAGAATTGAGTTTTTACTTAAAGCATCTGTCAATGGGGTATGACAGCTTGCTTTATTTTTGAATTAAATACATATTTTTGAGCTTGACATTCTTTAATGTTGTAATTATAAACTCACTTAAGATCTTTAGACATTTACAGTGGAAAACAAAAGCAGTTCGGAGAAGGAACATCACTTCGGCAGTGTGGGCAGAAATTATTTCCATATTCTAATGGTTCGCATAGAGAAGCTGTATTTTTGGAAGTTATATTTTTAAACTTTTTTTTTTTAAAAATATGTAATGAATAGCTCAAGTAGTTTGAGAACATACTAACATTAATGCTATCGCATCCAAAATATGTTTTTGCTTATCTAAAATATACACAGCACAACCAAATATATTACGCATTATGTATGTATATAAAGAAAGACAAACTCTTTTCTAAATATATGCTGTATGTGTATTTATATATGCATAATACACACAAAAAACTTATTTTGGATGCAAGTAATCATTTGGCAGCACTAATTAACATAACGTTTCCTTAAATGATGATGATATTAAAACATCGGCCCTGAAACAGAAAGAAGAGCTTTACCATTTACCGAAACCAGAATAACCCAGCAACATGCTAACACCAACAAAGGGAAACCATGACGTTGTGGCTTTGGTTCTAATGATCGTGACTTATTGACTTCTCTTCTGAAATGTTTCAGTATAGAAAGCCCCACCTGAAACAAACAAGGGGCTGGATGGCTGATGTTTTGTTTCGCCGTGTTTCTAATTTTACCCCGTGCAGACTGTGGGCTGCGTTTCATTTCGCCAAACCGAGTCGTTATACAAAGCACATAATCAATTTGAAAAAAGGTCTGATTTATTGCGATCCTCGTATTATTGTCCTTACGCCGCATAAATATTCAGGCAGGGTGAGACGATCGGCTAGCGCACTGAAAAATGGCAGACTCATTCATAACCGCCATAACCGGATCATTTTACGAATTGTAACATGCAAATGGCTCCTTAATGAACAGCAACAAGAGGGGGGGAAAAAAATACTACAGGCTCAAAAGCACACTAGATTATTTTATTAGTTTTTGTTTTTCTAATAAGGAACACTACAATTTTCTCATATTTCTTTTTTTCTCTCTCACTAGAACAGTTCTAAAGTTGAGGTATAAAAGGAGTTTATACAGACTACCAAGTCTGAAAATGGTGGGGTTTATATACAAGTGAAATGGAGAGAGGAGAGGTAGAGAGGAGGGAGAGAATGGTAAATACAGAAGGAAGCGTGTACTACAATTCTACTAAAATAATGATAAAAATTGAGAAAAAATGCCGAAGTCATTTGATAAGGTGCCACGGAATCCACCTCAGATCACAATCCCAAGTTTCTCAATAGGTTCTACGGATGCACTTTTGGGAAAAAAGACATTTAGGAGCTCCAAATCTACCAATGATATGTAGTGTTCGAAATCATCATAGCTTACGGCATTTATAGTCCAATGAGGCTTTCGGTTTAATAATAGTGTGATGATCAACGGAGTGGATTTTCACAGCACCTCAAACAAATGCTACCAGCTTTTGACAAAACCACACACACAAAAAAAACAAACAAACAAACAAACCCAAAACGAAAAAACAAAAAACCACTCGAGGCTCTCGATCCAAATAAAAAGTAACTGAAATGCTAAAATGAATATTACAAAGACTAACGAATATTACTCTTGCTCGTGAGCGAATCCGAAACCCCCAGCGATTAAAAAAAACGAAAATGAAAGCATACGAAAAGAGAAAATACACTGAAACATTCCACAATCTGTACAGTGACATCCATAGATGACTGATAGAAAAGAAAACAAAGAAATTTGGTGTAGTAATAGCATTAGTTGGAGATATCCATATGAAATGTTTTTAACTAACAGTAATCTATAGAGGACACGATAATAGCTTGAAAAGCTCCTCAGAGTTTGTTTTTCCATGTGTACATATAAACAAAACCCCAATTTACATTTCAACGTTATTAAGTCCTTTGTGTAATATATAGAATTTCCATTCGTATATCAAAACGCCCTGGTGCTTCCACGACTAAAGGTAACGAAAAAAACAGCAAAACATAAAAACAAGTTCTGGGAATACAAACAACTTGTCTGGAAAAAGTAAATATAAATTCATTTGATGTTCCTCTACTAGCTTTAGTCCGTCTGTTTCAAATCGCAACGCATCCAGTGCTTATTTTTGGTTAAATTTGAAAGGAGAAAAGCCCTTGTTGCTTGGCTATGTTAACTGATTACAAAACAACGGAGTTCCTTTGTTTAGTGAAACTGTAGGCAACAACAATAAAAGAAAGGAAGAAAGAAAGAAAAAAAGACAGCATGCTTTTACCAAGGAACAGGTGCTTTCAATTGCACGTACAATACAATCAGTTCAAAAGCACGAGTGAGTGACGAGACGACCCAACCCTTAAAAAACAGACACCCGTACACACAACACAGTAAGGTGAGCGGCCCTAGCGCACGGCCAACCGAAACAACTTCATGACATCTGCAAACTCGTCGGCCTCCTCGGAAAGGTTTTTGCGTCACAGATGCCTGTTATGAAAACGTGCGGTGAAATACCGCGGAAATCCAAGAGAAACCAAACGCCGGCATGAAGCACTGGATCGGGCAGTACGAAGTTTTTCGTTTCCGGAGAAGTTCATTTGTTTATTTGGTCTGTTACTCACACCCTCTCCTTTTATAATATTCATTTTTTTTTTGTCCAAAACTTAAAAAGGAAAAAGGAAGAAAAAATGAAATAAAAATTCGGCTAAATGGAATCACTAAAACATCTCAACACCCTACATGCATGGAAGACAGTGGAATATTTTTTTCTTTCCCTTTAAAAATATTTCTAAATACCCACCCGCGTCCCAATCCGAACAAATACTCCAGCTATCCTTTTCCGAACACAAGGTCGAGTTCTTGTCGAGTCTTTTATTTGGCGGCTGGTGCATCTTTGTGTGTGTGGGGGGGTGGGGCTGCAGGAAAAATACTGTAGCTAAACTATTAAAAACAAAGTCAACTGTTGAGAGAGAGCGAGCGGGCCGAGGAAACGCGAAGTAGCCGTCGATCGCTTGTTGAGGGGTTTCCTCCCGTTTTACGCCGACCTCTCCGGCGATCAGCTAGTAGTCCGGCGTGCCTTTACGCTGATGGATTCCTCTGCATCCGGCCACCGGCTCAAAAGCCTTACAGACGGGATTTGTGCTTAACGCAACGTTGAACAATGCGGCGTTTTCGTGAGACGGCCGTGACCGGAAAGCGTATTAAAAAGCGGGTGTTTTCGTGGTTTAGTTGTCTTGAGGTTGTTCTTCGACGAGCGGAAGGTGCGACAACCTTTGACAGCACTTTGGTACAAGCGAGGAGGGAGCTGTTGTGTAATCCCCATCATGACGAGTCGAAACAAGGAAGGAAAGGTAAAATGTGGAGTTGGGCGTAAACCGTCCACCCTTTGAAGACAATGTGTGGTTTATTCAGACTCGTCCTGGGCAAATGAGACGTTCTGTGTGTGTGTGTGTGTTTCAGATAGTCTGGTTCAGCGTGTGAACCCTGGCACACTTGAAGAGAGTGGAACAAGGACTATGGAAGACCTTTGACATCTGCTAGTGATGGATGAAAGCTGTGAGCAGCAGGAGAGAGCGGGTGAGACTGGATGATGAGATGCTGTGTGTGTGTGTGAGTGTGTGTGTGTGTGTGTGTTTAGGGTGAGCGGCATTAGCTGGAGGTGTCCGAGTGGATGCTGCCAGGTGGTCCTGGTGGAGAGGTGATGGAGGAAGGGTTGGGGTTGTCTTGCCAGCTGTTGTTAGCCTGTGGAGAGTCACGATAGCACAACAGAGTCACAACAAAGTAACACAAGCCATGAAACTGAAGACTGAAAAAGAAAAAGAAAACCCTTGCAGCAAAACAAAAAGTATGCATGGAACGTTCAGGGCTATTTTCAAATACAATTACAAACTGTATTTTCAAAACGCGCACATAAATAATCAAAATGCAACCGCATGACCCTGACATCTTCAAACAGCAATATTGCTTGCTATATTTGCCTTTTCTTTTTCTCAGAGATGTGTTTGTATTGATGCTTTGATCAACGGCGGTAATGATGAAGATTAAAGACATGCTTGATAAAAGAAAAAGCTAATGCGGCAATTAATATTGCTATTTAAATATGTCAGGCTCGCCCCTCTTAAAAAATTTTGAAATTACACTGCAAACGTAAAAACGGATTTTGCATTTTATTTAAAATGTGGCAGTCACTGTGCATTCGTGAAAGCAAGATTTGCAATTGCATTTGGATTATGACAATTTATTCGTCCACATATTGAAAACACAAATACAGTTTGAAATTCTATTTGTATTATATCTATTTTGTATTATTTATTTTATTTCTAATTAATCTCTAATTAATTATTTTATAAAACATAAATAATATTTCAATTTAAATCATATTTGAAATAAAATTATGGTAAAACAATTGTAAAAATAAATAATATATATAAATAAATAAATAAATATATATATATATATATATATATATATATATATATATATATATATATATATATATATATATATATATATATAGTATATATATGTCCAAACACTGTGTCCAAACACTGCCATTAACTGATAAGCATCTAGACAATATTCATAACGGAACAGAAAACATGTTATAACAGGAAGCACACAAGCCACGAACTACAAGGCAGCAAACATTAGCCCTTCAAATGATTTTCATTATCTCTATTCTAAAAGTGAATGTGTGTGTCAGTGCTGCACTCACATCTAGACGGTGTGGGGTGTAAAGAGGACTTCCTGACAGTTCTTCATAGCCTGCCGTCAGGTGTGTAGCACGGTGCAGGATATCCACCTGCAGCACACATACATCACATCAGTATCACAGCTCAATCACAATCACTATGCCTTACATCAGTAAGAGCAGAAACAGCACTGCTAATACTTATTATTAACATCATCAATATTTATGCTCAAAACCATAAACAAAACTGATGTGACATAAACTAAACGCAGGAGTAGTGAGTTTATACATGCATCAGTTCAGAGTCAAGGCACTGCCTAACCCACATCATTCTCTAATGTGAAGATGTGCCATTCATTTACAGTTAAAGAAAATGAAAATTCTGTCATTATTGAGGTTTTTTATAAACGGCTCATTTGAATCGGTTTGTCATATTAAATGAATCACGAGGACTGCTTCCGTTTGAAATAAGGACATTTAGCGTACAAAAATGCATGGATTTGCTACTGGTGACCTTTATTCACCCCACGTGTTTTATTACAAATATTATTTCACGCCTTATGAAGTGTAAAAGGCTTGGAGGGGTCTGGACAATTATTAATATAACTCTGATTGGATTCGTCTGACAAAGTCACATACACCTAGGATGCTTCAAAAGTGAGTAAAAGACAGACGTTGTTCGTTTTAGGGTGAACTAACCCTTTAAGTTAAGTGCACTTAAAAGCTGGGTAGGTGACTTCAAAAAGTAGGGAGGGTAGCAATAGCAAGTTATCTTTGAAAGTACAGGATCCCGCCCAAATGGGATAATCACTCCAAAGGACGAACAAACTTTTATGGACTGGGAACAACATGGAGCTAAGTGAGTAATGACAAAATTTTCATTTTGGGCTGGAGTAACCCTGTGATATGCATTCAGGAGAGCCTATCATATTCCCCACAGCGAGGCATACGATTGGACGAATATTTTATGGTCCTATGCCACGCAGATTATATAAATGCATTTATTATTACTTAAATTAAAAATGTATGACATATAACACATAAAACAAAACCATCTTCAACAGTAGTGTAATTGAGATATTTAATTCTAATACAAAACGTTCCAAAAAATACATATAAATTATGTATTTTAAACATTTTAATAATAATAACATTTATTATTATTATTATTATTACTATTTTAGAAATTACATTTCTAAATTTGCAAATAATAAACACATATAGTAGCGTGATAGGGCAGCTGACTCCAGAAACACTGACACAAAACACTTGGGCGTCAGTAGTACATCCTTACTGTTGAGCCCTTGATGAAAAGAGTTCGTCTAACAGGAAGGAGACAAAGGATTGGCTAAGGACGTGACTGTGGATGACCGATGAAGAAATGAAATGGAGAAATGCCACAGGGAAGACAGCGGAGTTGGTTTTCAGGATAAAGCTCTACACTCGTGCCTCGTGAGCTGAAGCGCTCTGGGATGGGAGCTAAGGCGGATGTCGCGGGTCAGGGCTGTAGTTTTAGGGGAAGGGAAAGAGGGCACTAGACTGTGAGCAGGTATGGGAAAGGAAGGGCATTGAGGGGACGTCCTCAGTGCCTACCTGCTGCTGCTGCTGCTGCTGCTGCCCAGCGGGAGTGACGCTGACGCCATCCCCGTTGAGTGAACGCAGCCCAAGGTAGGCGTCTCCTGCGTGAGAGAGGGTGTACGACCCAGACGACCCTGCAGCAATACACGCAGCCCATCAGGCACGCAACCCTGTCCGGCTCGGCCTTTGGAGAAGCCTACAGTGTGTGTGTGTGTGTGTGTGATGAAAATCTGCCTGCTGTCTATGCTGGGCGTGAAAATCAGGACGAACCACATTTCGAGATACAAAAAGATAATCTGGCTACTTCCTCTGACTAGAAACGGCAGAACAAAACAGGTGAAGAACGGGAAGCAGCGATCGCGTTATGTGCTGATGTGTTCTGTTGCTTTACATGAAGGTATACAACTTGACATCCTACTTCCTTTAGATGCATTGTGGCACGCTGGCCACAGGATGTGAAACAGGATGTGGGGGAGGGGTTTAAAAATATACGTGGTGAGCGAACGTTGTTAAAAATGACAATACCAAGTTAAATCACCTACCTTCTCCATTCTGCTTCCTGAGCAAATAGAGGTTCAACTACTCTAACCAAGTGTGTGTGTGTGTGTGTGTGTCACGTGTGCATATGAAAGTAACATGAAAATGTTAAACAAAAATAAAATAAATAAATAAAATAAAATAAAGCGGCTATGTTAGTCATCGACGGAAAGTTATTGGTTATCAGCATAGCCTTAGAGAAAAACGGCCATGCAAAACCAGACATGAAAGTGAATGCTCACTTGGCCAAGGGTGAGAGTGGGTGATATGATCAAAACAATCTTGAGTGAGTTTATGTGACGTAATGGAAATTTAACAAGACAGATGTTTCGTTTTACAACTTGCTCACATCGTTTAGACAATCCAATTCTGATTAAATACTTCAATCCGGGGATTCCCAAAGTTTTTTTTCTATCTTTTTGTCAGCCTTTGAACTCCTTTGAACATAAATATATACTTTAAAATAAATACTTAAATATATACTTAAGCATCCCTTCAGAAAATTTATATATATATTTTAATATAATTAACAATACATTTGCATATGACATGCAGGAAAATGAGTAGATTTCATTTTTTAGTAATTGTTTTTGTATGGATATATACAAAAAACATTCACAAAAAACCATTTCACAAAAGCCATTTTATGCCCTTAGAAAGTACTTTAAATGTCTACTTTTAAGGTTTCAAATAAGTTTTTGGAGCATAAAATGTCAACATTTGATTAAAATAATGTTACAGTGACTTTCAGTGTAACACATTAGCTACGTAAATGCTTATTCTCACTTGCAAATATTAAATAATATAAAAATATAAAAAATAAGGTAGCATATTTAATTTTATTGTGTTTTAAATGAGTAAAACGACCTAAAATAGTGTCATAAATATATATTTGTTCTAAATACGCCCGATAAGATCGGTCAAACCTCAGTTTGGGAAACCCCGCTTTAATCAAGTAAGATGGCATTGTTTTCATTTGTATTTTTCTCTCTGTAACATGATGGATAAGAAACAGAAAATATGATTATTCATAACGAATAAACAAGTGATCGCAAATAACCTGAAACCTGTTTATCTCGACTAATCACGCTGTCTGCACAATGTCGTATTAACGCAAGTTGTGATGTAACAGTCAACTAACCTCCGCTTTATGTTACGCCTAATAACACCCATCCATAAACACATTTCTACAGACGCGCAATGAATTCCGCCATACCTCCCAGGCCCATAGAAAACTATGACGGCTTTATCAGGAAGGTGTTTACAAAACAGCCGTTACCTAGATACAATCAGATCAGCTTTACATGGCGACCCAGATCAATGACATCTAAATCTCACCCAGCAAGACGCGCATACCAACAAACAGGCATTCTCCACGACAAGGGGAAAAAGATCTTACAACGGACAGACAAGAACAGACTTGAAAACAGGCGAAAAAACAGAACTGAGGTGGAATGAAAATAGCGTGAAATGAACGTAGACGGGGAAATGATTGTGGGCAGGCGGTGTGCGCAGTGTAGTTTTTGCTATCGGCTAGAGATGATGGGAGGGCTGCTGTGAACTGTACCTGAGTTGGGTGTTGCTGGAGAGTTTGCCTGGCTGGCCTGTGCCGACACATTGGCAGCGTCCACGGCTGTTTTAACGGCGTACAGGTTTGCTTCCTCCTGGAACTTACCAATGTTCTTCTTGTACCGAATTCTCTTGTTGCCAAACCAATTCGAGACCTGAGGGGCGAAACAACTCCAATCAGACCACAATTTCATCACAGCGAACTGCAGCTAATGCTGTGTATTTCAAAACGGTGCGATTTTGCAAGATTCTGACACTAAGGGTGCATTCGCGCCATATCGGAGTTGCCGCAATTAACGGGATGCTAACTTGTAAAAGCGTTCGCTTCCTTGTTAACAACTCGTCATTTAACTTGGGAGCTTTCCGACAGCTCGTTCGAAAAAAGGTATATTACTGCTCTTAAGGAGGAATGCATATGGATACTATAATGTAATGTAATAATAAAAAAACAGCATGTAAGTGTTCATACGGTTTCTTTTTGTTGTTGTTCTCAACAATCTTTCACACAGTGTTCATTTTGTTAACAGTCGCTATAGATAAACATAACCCCCCAGTTCCAGTGGAACATCACATGCTATCATCTTGAAACTATGATAATTATGATATGACGTGAATGCAGCAGTATTCTAATCCTGCAGATGTCACTGCATTCTGATGAAGTAACTTTTGGAAAGGAATGAATACGTTTGTCATGCGCGCAATTTATTTCAAATAAATGCTGTTCTTTTGAGTTTTTCTTTTTATTCATCGATAGAATCCTGGGAAAATGTGTTATTCCACAGAAACGGTAAGCAGCAAAACAAACACTGATAACGAATCTGCGTATTGTTATGATTTCTGGAGAATCACGTGAAACGAAACCAGCTTGCCATCATGGGGCTAAATTACATTTTAAAATATATTAAACTATATATTTGAAATTCTAAATATTTAACAGTGTTTAAATGAATGCAGCCTTGTTAAAACAAACTTTTTTTTTTCTTAAAGACCTCAAAAACTTTTTTTAAATGAATATTTCTGTTTCTGTGCTTCCTGCATCTTGTTTTCATCAAGGTTGAATCACTCTGAAAAGAGCTTATCTGCCATAAGGAAATATTGAATAGAACTTCCTTCTTGTGAAACATTTTTTTGTGATTGAGCAAGAGCTGTAATTTATTCATTACGTAGGTAGGCATCTATACACCTGTACATGATGATACAGCTGTAATTCTGATCACACAAATATAACATTAGATGCAACGTTTCTACTGTTATTGGTAAAAGTATTTCCCTACACAGATGAAATACGTAGAAGTCTGCTGCTGCTGCTATTTTGCCTGTTTTGACTTCACAACAGTTATGTGGGAGGAGACGGAACTGTCATAAAATGTTTCCAACTTGTAATTAGGAGTTCAGCAAACATGGACGATTTTAACAAGTGGGAAACTTGTAATTACAAGAAGTCTGACATGATGTGAACACAGCGCAAGTTCACAACTCAGCTCTGCAGCTGAAGTTAAAGTGATAGTTCACGCTAAAACTGAAAATACTGTCTTTTTTTTTTTTTTTTTTACATGTATTGTAATTTCAAACCTAAAAGACTTGCAAAACACAAACGAATACATGCTGATTAATATGCATGCTGCTGTGTTTTATCCTGTTTATCTGATGGGCTCCATGTATGTGCAGTACTCAATGTGAGAATGAAAGCCTAAATTAAATTAGTTCATCGTGTCTCTTCAGAAGACTAGATTACATTTCTCGGTTCACATCAATTATTTTTATAGTGTCTTGACGATCAAAGTTTTAGTGCTATAGACTTCTAATAGAGCAACAGAAATCATTTGTGTTTCAAAAATGAACTGAACTCTTACAGGTTTGGAACGACATGAGAACAAATAAGCAATGACAGATTTTTCTTTATCAAAACTCAGCTGTTTGCATTTGCTTAAAGAGCACTGTGCTATATCCAACTGATTGCTTTGTATTTGATGTATAATCATTTTCTATTCCTAACTCTTTTTATTCATTTTAAATACATTTTTAAATCATTGTTTAAAAAAAATGAATTCCTCGTTTTATTGTTGCGATTTTTATGATTATTTTACCTCCTTTTATGAAAAGCGCTTTGAATTACCAATGCGTATGAAACATGCTATATAAATAAACCTGCCTTGCCTATCTTCAACCCTACAATATGTGCAAAAAGCACTCATCCATGCGAAAAATGTGTGGTAATTATAATTGCCATCAATAACTCCTCAAGAGAACGGAAATAGTGCAGAACTGAAACGGATTTGTATCTGCTAGTGAACTTTTGTGTGTACTCAGACACTAACAGCTGCATTATGGACACGATGCAATTTTTACGACAAGGCATAGTTCAACAAACGAATTACTGGTGCTTAAATGATCATTTCTGTCTTTTATGAAAATCTTGTTTGACAAAGCAGCAAAAATAAAAAAAAATAAAATAAAATGAAGGATATTTAAACCACGAGTGGCCTTACCTGAGAGACAGTGATCCCACATTTCTTGGCCAACTCTTCCTTGGCTTCCTCGCTGGGGTAAGGGTTGGAGAGGTGAGAGTAGAAGTACTCATTCAGCACCTCTGTGGCTTGCTTATTAAAGTTGCGTCTCTTACGTCTGAGGAAAAAGCAAGTTAATAATTTGCGGAATGGTGCAGCGCAGCAGAATGAAGACGTAAAACCTGCAGACACACACCTGGCATCGAGGAAGCGAGAGCGAAGGATCATGACGGCCTCACAGGTGCTCTGCTTGAGCTGCATCTGGATGGAGCTGAACTTGCGGTGGATGATGGCCACCATGCGCTCAATCTCTTTGGGCGAGATAGGCCGTGTACGGGACTGTTCCCTCAGCAGGTTCATCACGTGATTGGTGAACTCGCTGCAAGCCTGTTTTAAACAGATTCGAGTATCATTCAAGTACATTCTTACTAAGGTTTTTTAAAAGAAGTCGCTCATGCTTTCCAATGTTGTTTTTTTTTATTTGATAAAAAATAAGTAAAAACAGTAATAGGATGAAATATTTTTACTATATATATATATATATATATATATATATATAACAATTTTTTTATATCTATTTGAATATATTGTAAAATTTATTCCTGTAACGTAAAGCTAAATTGTATACATTATTATCCCAGTCTTCAGTATAACGTGATCAAAAATCATTTTAATTTGCTGATTTGCTGCTTGACTTTATTTATTTCTTTTTTGTTATCGGTGTTTGTGCTGCGCTGCTTGGTATTTTTTTGCGGTATCATGAATTGCTATTTCTTTTGTAACATTATAAATGTCTTTACTGTAACTTTTGATCCGATTTAATGATTTAATGTGTCCTTTCTGAATGGTAAATACATATAAGAAATAAAACAGGACATTTCTAAAACACATGATCATTACTTTGTTTTGTTTTTTTCATTATCACTCCACCTTTATTTTTCTCATGTGTTGGTCAACTACATTACAATAGATTATATGGACATTTTGGTAATACTTTATTTTAAGGTGTCACAATACAGAGTAATTACCTAATTAGGAACTTCGTAATTACCATTGTACTTAAATTAAATTAAATATACCTACCATGTAGATAAGTTATGGAACAGCCTGCACTTACAGTTTGTAATAATATAGATGTAATGGGCAGCTACTGAACTGCAAGTGAACAAATCTGTTGAATCCAATTCACACTATACAGATAAGTGTGAACTGGCCTTCACACAGCTACTTGTGCACTTAAAATAAAGCATATCTAGATTGTATCTTATGTACGGGAAAGTACCTTATCTGTGTAACATTGTGCAATTCTAATGTAATTAAGGTACTATGTGTATTTAAGCTGTATACAGATACACATGAAGTACACTTAAGTACTTAAATCTTGTTATGCTTATTTTAAGTAGCTTATACATACATACATACATACTATATATATATATTTTATTTATATATATATATACCTGTATATATATACTTACATATATATATACATACATATATATATATATATATATATATATATATATATATATATATATATATATATATATATATATATATATATATATATATATATATACATAATATAATATATATATATATATATATATATACATATATATATATACATACATATATATACATATATATATATATATACATACATATATATATATATATATATATATATATATATAAAATACATAACAGTACATAACTTATATATTACACGGTAGGTACATTTCGTTTTACGCAAGCAAAACAGCTACTAATAAAAACTTACTAACCAATTAATCTGTATTACAAACACCTTAAAATAAAGTGTAAGCAAAAGAGACACAAATGCGAAAGTATCTGCTGAAATGATCTAGTAAGTGTGCAGATGGGTGTCTGTTTCTCACCTGTTCGTATTTCTCTAGTTCAGAGTGGTAGATCTGGCGGATCTGCGCAAGTTTGGCTCTATAGTCGGAGTGCTCGATGCTGCCGTCGTTGGGTGATCCTCCGGCAGCCGCCGCTGCTGCCGCCGCGCGCCGATCCGCCGCCCTTCTCGGGCCCGGACACTCCCTCGGCCAGCAGCATGTTATCCAGACGCATGATCTGGGGGTCTGGAGGGTCCTCCTCCTGTACACCTCTGATGCTCAGCACTGCAAAAGAAAGAGTACGGGTTAGTAAGATGGAGAGTTAAGGGTACTTCTTTTCCCTATGCCCCCCTCAACACACACTATTAAATTAAGCGTGCAATTCCTGGCCGAGGCAGCAGAGGGCAGCATGGTACTTCACAGGCAGGCCAGAGCAAGAGGCACGGGTCCAATAATAGGAGAGCATGTGCTGTCACTACAAGCACAAGCAGCCATAAGTACACACCTCTCCGGCACTGAATTAAAGCAAGACCTCTGTCAACTTCCTGCTACGGGGCCATCGCTCACACCTATACGAGCACCTCGTCTACACTCCCATACATATGCACACACAGAGCCGGCCAGTGACTGAGGGCAAAGTGTAAGATGGATAACACAAAAACACATAACGCAGAGGGTTTTTGCCTTTCCTCTAGACCACAGACTCATGAACCCCTAGTGGCGTGTGAGAATGTGGCGGAAATGCCAACGGCACATTAAAAAAAACAGAAAAGGCTGTTGCATGTAGAAAACGGTCATTTACATGCAATAAAAACCACAAAATACAGTCATTTATTTATCATCATACTTCAAAACTGAAAAACCGTTTTGCAGAATATATTAAGCGGAACGCTTTTGAGCTTTAAGTTCTACTTTCGGATAAAAGAACTTGATAAGAAGGAAAAAAGAAGCTTGGACATTCTACTAAATGTTTTCAAACTATAAAGCTTACTCGCAGGTGTATCTCGTGTAAACTTTGGGTAAATCTTTCAGATCATAAGGATTATACAGATTAAAAGACGCTCTCCAGGGAATGTTTTGAGTCGATCTGAATAGATTTACGTAATCGCAGAGATCGGAGACTCCAATAGTGCATCGGGTTTGTTTTGTTAGCGAATTGAAAGAAAGAGAAACTTTCAAACACAAAGAGTGCAACTAAAAGGCCATTTGTTGGAAGCAATCAGCATTACATCTGTGGATGTTCTGTCTGTACCATCCCCGCTGAAATCAAAGCTGTATTTCCCATCCTCCCTTTAACTGATAACACATTTAATGACTTCAGCTCATACCCTCCCCCAATAACAGCACAGAATTTGTTTCCAGCTCTCCCTCTCTCTCTCTCTCCCCCCCTCGCTCTTTTTGAAAACTTTTTCTTTCCCTTGGCAAGCGGCTCCTTTTTTTCTTGTTCTCTCTTGCCCCTTCAGGGTCCCTCCGCTCAGGTCCTCCCTCTTTCTTTCTCTCTGAGTCACATTCCATCTTTCGTTTCTCCCCCTCTCTGAGCTCAGGAATGCAGCAGACCCAGCCGCCTGAACTAATGACCCCGATTCACCATCCCTCCCTCTTTCCCTCTCTTTACCTCTCTCTTTTTCAGCCAGCTAAACTCCCCAAAGTCAAACGAAAAGGAAGAACACTTTTTCTCAAGTACATTAACTTTGATTCAAAGTGATTTCGGCCATATGATTGTTTTTGTGAATAACACCATGTGAGCATACTATATACTGTTGATTTATATGTGCTATGAAGTCAAACTATTTATTCGTTTCTCAAGGACAATAGAGCATTTATCCGATGGTTTAAAAACAATTATTATTATATTTTAATTATATATTTTAATTATTAAAGAAATATTTTTTTCTGGTGGAAAAATATTTAAATAATTATTGTCACTAATCTTTCTGAGTGTAAATTACAATGATAAAATTTAAATTATTATTATTACTGTTTTTATAAAACGAAAGATAGCTAAATCTGCTATTTAAATGTGGTGGATCTTTCAATAATTATTTTTAATCCAACAAACAAAAGAAAAAAGTCAGTTTTTCATTCTCATGGTAAATGATTTTTAAAATAATAAAACAAAACATAAATAATTTGTAAAACAAAAGAATCATTTCATTACAAAACAAATGAGAGAAAAACTTTTAAAACATGTTCCAATTAAAACTGGTATTCATTCTGGTGGTAAATTACTGTTTAATTTATTACAAAACAAAAGACAGAAACTAAGTCAAACAGTATATTTTATTTCTATTCAAAACTTCGAACAGAGTTATTTATTCCAGTGTTCAATTATTTTAAATGATTAATTATTCAAATTACCATAAAGCATTCCCAGCATTGCCACAAGGGGTGCTATAGTGCTCTGCACCTCAGTTTTCCCTTTCATATCAACTAAAGGAGAGCAACAGTTTAAAAACAATAGCTGAGAAAGCTAGCTATACTGCTGAAATGTTTACAGCTAGCAAACTGAACTGCACATCTGGTTGAATTGTAAATTCAATCAGACATCACCCTCCGGAAGTCTTGAGGATTGTCAGTGGTGTGTAACAGAAGTGTGTATGCTTACAACGTGCAGTCGCGTAGCAGAGCACGTGTCAGGCCTAAACTCAAAACGCACCTCTGTTTTCCTGCATTGTGACCTTAGACTCATCGTGTGCGTGTGGAGTCAGAAGGGTGAGGGTAGGCTCGTTGTTTTTACGACCACAGCCTCACAATCAATAGAGTGAAATTTACCACCTCCCCAAAGAGTATCACCCACAATATCCATTAAGAGCTCTGCCTCCAGCCCAATCCCTCAAGCACACAGCCTTTTCTTTAGCCTAATTATTGCAATTAAGCCGCGATTACCGATAATTACACAAATAACCCACAACACAACGATATGGACCCCTTGAAATTTCCAACACCCCTTTATATTTCAATTTATGAGCCTCGATTCCGAAACCCCCCCAATAATGAATAAAGTGCCACGGCTGGATACATTTTTAATAGCTTTGCGGTAAACGCTCTCAGCCCCGCTCTGAATCCCGAGCACATTACGAGCCAGAAAAGCCGCCGCATCTCAATGTTTGTACGTCTTTAAGAAGATTAATAAAGCCGGCCTGTTAAATCTTTCAATTAGCGCACTTCATTAATACAAACACACCGCCATGCTAATGAGATAATGTACGTTTTAATGCGCCGCATCTGTCCAAGTTGCGCTAATATCCTTCCATTAAATTTATGAAGGATCGGCAAGAACGCGCGCCCCTCCTCGCGGCGAGGAATTCCCTCATTTGCGAAGGGCCGAGCGCTATGAAATATTCAGAGCGCCCCGGATGGGTTCGAGCGCATTCGTGATCAGGCGCGGGTGACGTGTTAAGCGCAGACGAAGGTATTGTGTTCGCCGCTGGAAGCAGTACATTAATGCTGCCATTTTCTGTGCATTGCTGGAGAAACAGTCCATCACGGCTGTGTCGGCCTCGTCTGTCTTTTTCTCTCTGGTTCGCTCGCCCTGCCTCCCTCCTCCTTTGGCTTGGGCCGCTCTCCCGTCATACCCCGCCTCCTTTTCTCTCTCTGTGCCCCCAGCCACCTCCCCCCATCCTCTGTTCTCCATTTCAGTCGAGTTCTCCATGTGAGCCGCAATCCCTCATGCTGTCAGCCCCCCCTCTACCTCTCTCTGTAGACAGACAGGATTAGCATTTTAATTGCATCAGCTCCCTTGGGTATTCTCAGCCTTTCACTGGGAGAGCGCGAGGGAGCAGAAGGGGGGAAGAGAAGGTAAGGAGAGAAAAAGAGGAGAATTGTGGGGATGGGGGCAGCAAAAGGGAGTCGCAGGAGGAGATAAAATAGCGAGGAGGAGAGCAGACAGAGACGGAAAAATAGAGGGGGCAGGGAGAGCGCCGACGAAGAAAAGCCGAAGGAAGAGTTGAAGATGATCGCGGTGGGCTGCAAACGAGTGTGGGGCGACACTTAGGAAATGACAACGCTCCGACCGCAACAGCCAATAAATCAAAAGGAGGAAGGCGAATGCGACGGGGGAGGGATCTGTGCGCGGCGAAAAGCACGCCCACATGGACGCAAACAAACACGCTAACCTGAGAGCTAAGTGGGATGTAAATAAGGGGAATTTATCTTCAAAACAAAAATGACTGCAGTGCCATTACAGTCGAAAGTGAAATACGAGGGTCATTCCTACTTTACGCAGAGCATTTTCATGCCCCCATCACACACACCCTCTGTTAATACTAGATATTCCTGCTGTTTCCTCATTTCATTGTTTTTCCTGTGTTTCGGCAGAATATAGTTGTAATTGATGTCAATCATTTGCAAAAATTTGCACTTTTATTTGGCAATGACCGCCATAATAAAAATGACCTAAAATGGATAGTAAAGTCATTTACAAATGTTACAATATCTTTGTTTCAAATAATTGAACTTTCTATTTGAATATATTATGCAGCACAACTGTTTTCAACAATGAGTTTGAGCATTAAAGCATTAAAATCTCAAGAATCAAGTCACACTGAAAACCTGAGTAATGATGATGAAAATTCAGCTTTGTCATCACAGGAATAAATTACATTTTAAAAACATTCAAATAAAAAAACACTGTAATTTCAAATCATAATAGTATTTCATAATATGTGTAATTTATGCTGTTTTTGATGTATCATACATAGCCTTGAACATTTGAGATTTATTTCAAAATGATCACTGACCGCAAACTGACCAAACATCCTGTTAACTTTTGTAATCTCAATTTAACTGACAAACACCATCATCCTCCAGGAAGAAACACTGTTTTAGTGTGACAAACCTCAGTGAGAACAGACAATGACTTGTGAGATTCTGTGGTATCGGTTGGTCTGCCGAAGACATTTAATAAAATCATTTGGGGGAAATCATGAAAAAAATTTTTTTTCCTAAAATCTGAATTTTGTTCATCACTCTGTAAATTTAAATTCCTGAGCATGACCAAGCATATTTCCAAAAGTTTTATAGAAATACTTCCTGAAATTACAACACATGCATATTTAATGAGCACTGGTCGTTCCTGTTGTGAATTCTAAGGAAAAGCAGAGCTTTCTGCGCACATTAAAATGTAAGTCACAGTCCAACTGCAGATTCAAACGAGTTCTCGAGAAGACCTGCAGCTGTGTTGGCTTCATAAAAACCAGAAACAGAGCCCAAAACGAGCCCTAACAGTGCTGAATAAACAACAGGCTTACCAGCAGCCAGTACACGGTGCTGGTAAAGCCACAAGGGTGACCGGTTGCCAAAAATCACTTAAGCAACATGGGCAGGGAATGACAACACACGCCCGAAGATTCAAACAAACCCGGAAACCAACAGAAAATGCTGACGACATTGCAGAGAATGCGTCAGCCGGTGCATGTGGTGGGATTCACGTCTCATGAGAAACTAGTAGAGGAGGGCTTCTTGAGCGAGTGCCAGGGTGGTATAAAGCTGCGAAATCCACCGGTAAGTTCCTGTTGTAAGCAGCTCAAGTTAAGCGGCGTCTGAGGGGCCTATTTAGCGGCACCCAGTGGCACGCACACATGGGCCCGTCCACGCCCTGTGAGGAGCGGCCATTGGTCAGCGTCAACAGAGGAGGATACGATTAGGGTGTGAAAGGCGCTCCTACCTTAGGCAAACAAGCCGTCTGCTCTGACTTGTCATTTATCAGCTCTTAATTAAGTCAACTAGCATTTCATAGACCCGAGCGGAGTACAACAGGCTTCGCTCGGCACGCAGAGACCGGTCAAACAAGATCACGCAGGTGAGAACACACTCCTCCGGCTCGGTGCGGTCAGGTGAAACGCAGGGCCGAGGACAAAAGAAGTCTCCGCAGATGACTTCACTCTGGGAGGAAGAGGAGGAAGAAGACTGTTGCCGTGGCGATACGTCCTCCGGACACGCCCCCTTCTCGCCCGCTCCCCGGCTCATCAGCGCAGCTGCCTCCTGTGCTAATTAGCACCGCCTCTTAAGGAGCTCCTAAAGACCTTGTGAAAAATGAACGCTCATTTGAGAGGTCGTTAATTTGCACTGTTATGCAAATTAGGTGGCAATTAAGCAATAGATCAGAGGAGCGGCTCCCATTTATAACGAGTGAACGAGAAATATGACAGAGGCAAACAGGGCCGGGGAGAGTGGCGGCTGCATGCGCTGAAGGGGGGTGTAAACTAACCTTAGCCCACTGCAGCTTAGTCCGACAGAGAGAGAGAGAGAGAGAGAGAGAGAGAGAGAGAGAGAGAGAGAGAGAGAGAGAGAGAGAGAGAGAGAGAGAGAGAGAGAAAGAGAGAGGATAGTGTATAGGTGAATGGTACAGCATGTTCAAGTCAGAGGATGAGACTGAAGCTTTTACTGCATCGCCTGTGCTCTTCATGCAATCGTAAAACTACATTTTGAGTGTTATTTTTGGCCCTTTTTATTATTTATAGGAGAGTTAAAGAGAGTACAGGAAATGTTGGAAGGAGAGAGGAGAATCAGGAATAGGTGATGACGCTAGCCAGGCTTTTGCATGACCACCGCCGCTCGATGTTGGCCAGCTGGAGACACCTTCACCTTAAAATACCATTGCAAAAGTCGCCATCCCATTGACAGATTTTTGTGGGTGGTTGCCAAGATATTGCTGTGCACTTGTTAAGGTGTTCTGGGGCCAGTTGCATAAACATAGCCTCTATATTAAGAGGGTGTTTTAAAGGATGATCAACTAGCAGTTAGCCATGGGTTAATCAGTTTTATTTTTTGGATTCAACAGAGTAATCGACTTTTCTATGCAAATGTAAAAAAAAATGAATGACCAGCATTAAAGGGAAAAATAAAACTGGTCAAAACCTTTTATGCTTAGGGTTGTGCAAATAAACGATAGCATTGTGTATCGACGACAGTCGATAATTATCAGGCTAGTATTATTATCTAGGCTAATTAATATTAGAGCTTATTTCTTTTTCTGTGTTTTTAGAGTGTTGCGCGTCATAACCAATCACACACTATTATGTTGAGCTTATGAATACAGTAGCCAATCAGAGGTGTTCAGATGAGTCACCGCCAAAACAGCAGAGTTTTGTTGTATTCTGAATTCTAAATTCTGCTCTCTTATGAATCCTCTCATCATAAACAACACCGTGCAGATATATGTGCAAAGCAAGTACAGGAGATAGCTTCACTAATTATAACAGACTGAATCAGTGATGATGTTCTTTGGGAACACAAATGATCCTTCCTCATTTTCTGTAGCTGCTGTTTGAATAACTGCAGAAACATTAACATTAAAATGAGTACCTTTCAATGTTTCTATTGAATTTTGTTAAATACAGATTTATATTAAAATATTTTGTAATGTTCATATGCTAATATGGACTAATGTGTACATGATTCATTAAACTAACGTTTGGCTGCTTTAATCGTACCCTGGCATTGGTTCACTCTCTGGCCATGAATCACAGTAAATAATAAAAAAATATTAGCATAATAATATTGTGGATCCACAATATCACAGACTGACAATAGAACGATAAGGCTATGGAGCATAATCACCCAGTGCTAATGTAACTAGCCCCTAAGCATGTTGTTTATGTACTTGCAAAGGTATTTTAGCTGGTGCTTTCTGGCCCAAGGCCTATCTCTTAAATGTCTTAAATGATACTCTGGACTTTGAATATGGTACCTCTGTCAATGTAAACTATTAGATATTGTTCAAAAGAATAGAATTTATTAAAGAATAACATTAATTAAAAAAAATCTGAAAAAAAAGCATCCTGGTTTTAACAAAAACAAACGGATTTCAATGATAATAAGAAATACATTTCTGACACTGAAGACTGGTGTAATGATGCTGAAAATTTTGCATTACAGGAATAAATTAAAACATTTAAATAAATAGTTATTTTAAATAAAAAAATTCATCATTTAATAGAACATAAAAGTTTTTTTTTTTAAATATTAAAAAAAAAAATTTTTTCACCCATTTTAAAGAAATATCACGTTTCACATCTCACTAAAGTAATATCGCACCTCTTGCCAGCTCACATTCAAGTCTTTGGTGCAACTGGTTCAGGATGCGTTACTCGCTGAAGGCTTATACTTGAGGTAAGAGGGTTTATTCAAATCCCTAACCTTACGTTTGAGCCATAGCAACCACCACTAACTAGCCGTGTGTCCATCTTAACCTACATTATAGAGCGAGTTTGCTTTAACACCTTTGCGTGAGACAAACAGATTATTGTAGCTTAACAAAAGGCCAATGGCTCAATCCAAATGGCATGTGTAGAAACTTGAAACTCCCTCGCTCAAGAGAAGCTTAAAGTGAGAGGAGCTCGAAGCAAACTGACAGATCACCCCTACTCAAATCCCCTCTCCAGCGCTCTAGATTAGTCACAGACTGTAGTGAGGACCTCCACACAGGGATGGAAGGCTCCCATCAATTGTAATTAATCCTTAATTAGTCTGGATTAGGTGTTGGGCTCTGACTCTCTCCCACCCCACCAAAGCCACGCCAGCTAATGTAATCCAGCTGAGGCCACATTTACATATCTTTAATTAAAGAGACATGGGTTTCTTTCAAACACTGCTCCCCAGACCAGCAGACTGAGGGACATCTCCATGAGTTTTGACACACACCGCAGCTAAATACGGTTGTCGCTCTTCTTTCGAGTACTTAATCCTGCTCTGCAGACACAAAATGAGGATGTTGAGAGAGTGAAACCACATTCTACTCAAATAAACTCTGCTACTAAAAACTACACATAAAGTTTCCACATACTATTTAAAAATAACGATGTATCATTTTTAATTTGCATGGTTGTCATGATGTTTTCTTTTTTTTTGAAGCCAAACAAAATGAAACTCTACATGATGATTGCGCTATTTTGTACATTTCTGCATATATAAAACCTGGATAAATGTACATTCTAGTTATGTCAATATTTGATCAGAAATTGTATATCGGAAATTGCGTGGGGGGTGGGAAGAGAAGAATATTTATTCTTATTCAGTAAAATCTTAAAATGCTGTTAAATCATTGGTTCTTTGATTACTGTTGTGACCAATAAGGCACCTTTGAGTCAAAAAGGTTGAGAGTCACTGCTCTAATGGTTTTTCCTTGTCATCACAGCCTTGGTTACGTCAGCAGAAAAGCTGCTGCAAGCGCATGCAAAGCATAAAATTACTACATTTAGATGAAATGAGCGCATCACACGCTGATGAATTGTGCACAATAGGACCAGGCACCATCATTTAGTAAATAAGGCCAATTGAGAATTCACGGCATCTTCAAATTGCATTTTCCAATAAATTAGGCGATTAGCACAGAGGAAGTACTTGGCCTATCAACTCAAAGGGCCCGGGTGTTTTTTTAAACGTTTCCCTGCATTCAAGAACGCACCATGCAATTTTGTTTGGCCAGTCCTGAGAGAAAGCTCGATTCCTCAAGGAGCAACGTAATGAGAGGAAAGACGCTCGGCCCACACAGCATTAGGATGAAGCCGAGCGTTGGGGTGACGCTCTCCCCCCTCCATTCTGGACCTTGTGATGGGGGGAAGGGGGGCGCCTGTCAGGGCCAGGGGTCTGTGTGATATTAGCCGTCTGCCAATCCGGCGTGGGGAATGGACACAGAGTAATTACTGCTGCTCTTACTGCCTCATCAATCTCTCTCTATCGCTGTCTCTCTCTCTCCCCTCTCCCCCCTTCACACTCTATCTTTCTCACTCCTGGAACAGAGGAGAGAAAAACAGATTGAGTGACAGAGCACCACACAAGAAACGCTGAATGAAATAGGGCCACTACCGAATGATGATGTTCGGCAGGTTGGTTTTACACATTTGGTTGCTGTATGCATGTTAAAAATGGTCATTTTTGTGTTTATTCGGAGGCCAGGTTGAGCGCATTAGTCACGCCGCACAAACATTCGGTCTGTTCGAGTAACTGTTGAGGCCGAGTTCATCTCTATTGCAGTTTATTTAAGTTGTAAAAAGTCTCACACTCCGCTGGCTCCTTTACCCATAGGCCTGCAGGCTCTGCCTCGTAAAACGAGTCTGAGATTTCCAACAACTCATAAAATTTTACAAGAGGGTTCAAATTAAGGTCTTTCAAAAATGAATGATAATTAAAAAGCCTTAATTAGGTCTCTGACCAACCAGACCGTGAAACCGGAGCAGTGTAGTTCATACAGGTTGGTTATAAACAAGGATTTTCTGAACCAGATGGGCTTGATGTGGAACTACACACATCTACATGGAAACAGTCTAGAAATTTTACACGATGTGCAGGCGATAGCTTTATAGGCTGACGTTTTCCAATACTTGGAAAGCCATTTGTTGGTGGCAAACTGTTTGAGCACTTTGAATGATTTGCTACCTAAACTGTCAGGTTATGTTAGCGATATCAAGCCAATCTTAACAAACCACGCATCACGAAAAACCATGTGTTAAAACACCACTAACCATAGTTACGCAAGTTTATATGTCTGAACAGTCAGCTGGATTTTGTCTTTTTTTTTTTTTTTTCCCATTGACCACTCTTGTTAATAATGAAAAATTCTGAGTACTACAAGAAACCAGGAAAGATACTGGAAATGCAAGAAGACACATAGACATGCACTAGACATTTTGTCCTTTTTAAAGTTATTCAGCAGTTTAAGAACCATTAACCAAAGGGAACATTTAAAAAAAATCATATTTAATTCATGCAGGGTTTATTTGAGGCCATGGTGTTCTTAGTCCTGTCAAATCATTTATTTGTTTCTGGGATTTTAATAGCAGAAATGTACTATGAGTAAAGTTGACCTGGCCGGTTCTTCTGGTAGGTACTCTACAAACATCACATGACTTCACTATTTTCAGCTATTAGCAAGGGAGTTAACATCTACAGAAGAGCCAAGAGTGCAACCAGAAAACCTTCTGAATCACAAATTCAGGATTCAGGTTTTTAAACTCTATGAAATAGAATGGGACATTTCAACTTATATTAACTGAGAAATGACATTTGTTTCTTAAAAAAAATATATATATAAAATGAACTGCAAAGAAACATTAAAATGCTAAGAATCCAAAGAACATAAATTATCTAATTTTCCTATTATACATGAAATCTGAGATCACTAGATCTATAAAATATAAAATATATTATGTATTTGTAACAATTTGAGTGAAAAGTGGGATTGGAATATTAACCTGAATTACAAAATGCATTTGTATTATCCATAAATCAGTTATATGCAATATCTTGAACATGATGTAAAGAGCATGTCGTGCTTCAGTGGAAGCAACAGCATCTGATGAGTTCACACGATCAATGTCACAAATGTGCTCTGATTGGTGACCCGTAAAAAGTGCAGAATCGTAAATATTGCTTATTCATTATTTTACGTTTACTAAACGTTTCTGGTTTTAAATGGTCATAACTGTATTTAAACCCAAAACACAGAAGACCAAAAAAAATGTTCGTGTCCATGTTTCTCATCAACTAGCTATAATAATATTGGCTGAGCTTCATTTACAATTCAAAAACCTGTAAAAACAGAAAGTACAAAAGCAGGTGACCTCGGCGACGAGAACAAAAGTCCGGGTGCTGAAAAGGGTGAGAATCAACTTGCTGCAACCGTTTTAAGTCGATGGGGGAGGGTCAAGAGAGAAGAGACAATTGGCTCGGAAACCTCATCTCTCTCTTAATTTGTTTCTAAGGAGATTAATTAACAAATCTTACATTTCACGCGCATGAAGTTTATGTTAAACAGATGGGGAAATGCGAGGGAGGGGGTGGTTAGTGTGACTTGCATTTGAGCAGAACATTTCCTTAACAATAAAAAACAATCTTCCCAACTGCAGCAGCACTCCGAGGAATTCAATGCCCCTCCCCCACTCTTCCCTAACCCTCCCCTCCACCTCCATTACCATATCAAAGCCCCGAGTTCAGAGCAAGACTTCTCTTTCAAGAATGGAAGCAAGGCATCAGGAGGGAGGAGGAGGAGGAGAGGACAAGACCGCAGCGGCAGGGAAAGGCCTGAGCTCCAGCTCGCTTTTATCCCTGCTGTTCGGTGCAGGAGAGAGAGAGAGTGAGACAGAGGCAGACACACCGAGACTGTGGAAAACAGATGTAAAGACTACTGATCAGCACTACAATCATGTGCAGTAGAGGAGGCTGCCTTCTTTAATTCACATTCCTGAGGCAGGAGATAAAAGCAGCGGGGAGTCTTGGAGAGAGGCAGCACAGGTAATATATATATATATATATATATATATATATATATATATATATATATATATATATATATATATATATATATATATATATATATAGTATAAGTATGAGGTGGTGGGGGCCGTGCTGATCACAATGATGGACACCATCAAGCACACAACTCCACTCAGAGCCGAGGCCTGTTCAGACAAAGTCAGACCAGATTTTCAAGCAAAACAATACATCTCAGTGAACTCCAGCATACAAGATTGTGAAATGTTGTACTGCGACAAGCCATTGTTTTTATTCAAATGCTAGTCTGCCTTTTTAAAGTTTTAAATGTCACCAACTATAAAAACTAGAATTTAGAATTCTAGTTAATGTGTGTTTTTGGGGTTTTTTTTGGCACAGTGACCAAGATTTTTACTACAACAATACAAAACTTTAATATGGTTACAAAACAGCTGCCATCAATCCTGGATATAAAATTTCTTCTCCATATGTTTTGTATTTTTCCAAATGCCTTTCGTTTCTTAGTTTAATTACATTAATTTTTATTAAAAGTTGTCACTGAATAGGAGCACCAGAAATGTTTATTTAGAAGACCCTTGACCACAAAACCACAATAATTTCAGATATTTGTGATTTGTGAAATCATTAGCTTATTAAGTAACGATCATGTTCTATTAATATATTTCAAAAAATTCTAATATATATATATATATATATATATATATATATATATATATATATATATATATATATATATATATATATATATATATAGGACTTTAAATTTCTATTTATTGCAAAACCCTAAGAATTTTAGTGTTGGTGCAAAAAAAAAAGCATTTTGCCATAACGAAGTTAACATAAACATGTCTTAACAGCGAAGCTGCAGCTCAGATCAGACAGTAATGGCCTCGCTCCTGTCATCTAGTAAATCAGCTCATTTACGCCAAAGTCTTCAGGGTAAAACAAGGATTGTAGATTAAGTTTGGCGATAACTGAAGTGATGTATGGAAAAATTCTGACCATTAACTTCGCCTGTCTGCACTGCCGACAACACCTTCCATTTAGTGCTGCATTTCTCCCCGGCCCTTTCTCCACTGGCAAGCTAAATGTGAAAATCAAAGTGAATGACATTAGGTAAATAAGACAGCAGGTTGCCTTGGCAACAGGGACAACCCCCGATACCCATTCCTCTAGCCTACCCTTTACTTGCATCCAATTATAGGAAAGTAAGACTGGGTTATTGACAGATTGCCACAAACAGACCGCTGCACATCATTTTTGCACTGTAATTCCACATGAGCATGCTTGTTACAGAAGCTGAGATGGATTCAAGCTGCAGGATATGACAGGAAAGAAACGAGAGAAACCATGGCACAAAGACAACGCCAACACCTCCATAAATATTTAATCATTTGTCAGCCTCTCGTTTGAGGGGAGAAAGCTGCAGATCTGCCAGAGAACTGACCACTGTGGATCTTCGAGTTAAGATGCGGGAGCCGTTACCTGTTTGGACCGGGATGGTTTGCGTGGACGGGGTTCACAATGAGAAACGCAACCTCTAAAGCACTGAGACCAAAGCAAATACACTTGTTGCTCGTTCAAAGCTTTGAAATGAATTCAAGTGAGATTTCGCACAATGCAAACACTGAATCCACTGCTATGACACTTAATGATTGTAGTCGGCGATACAATAAGACACCTGGAAAGCCCAGAGGAACGTTAAAAAAAAGAAGAAAAAAGCACAATAAATTAAAAAAGGGACACAGAGACACAATAAATTCAGCCTGATGATTATTAAACACCTGTCTCTGCATATGGTCAATGCAGAATCAATACGGAGTAATGAAAAAGATCTACTAGCAATGTGGGAGTGCGGCTTGAAGGCGCACACAAGTTCTGCATTGGCAGAGAAAGACAACGACTTACCAGTTTTCTCTTTGATCTCGCATAAAACGCTGAAGAGAGCCGGCTTCATCCTGTGGCAGTTCAGTGCGTGTTTTCTGCAAGAGAGAAAAGGAACGAGTTAGAGAGACTGTGATTATATTCCATTTCAAACAGTCAACATATCGACCGCTATTTGGCCATTTGAAATTTATTGGCATCTGTCAAACACTGTGCCCAATTAACAAAGTGCCCTTCTGTCAGTTTCCAAATCTACCAATATCCTCGTCGATGAGAAATAAACATTTGGAGGGAAATTCGAAGCCACTAATACAGCCATTTATTAACTTACTTTGCATGTGTGTTATTTTAGTGCCCGAATGACTAAAGAAATTATTCAAATAAGATCATAGCGCAAATGCTGCCAAAAAATATGTGATCCGAATGCAATTTGCAAAATGCAGTTCCCCATTTTGTGGGCCAGTTCTGAAGGACGCAGCAGCAGACTAACACAATCTGGAATGCTTTAGCACATTGCTTTAAACTGTAGAAAATCTACTGACAATGTGTGAATATATGGCCAAATATAATGCTAATCTACATCATTTGATTAATTACTGCTGCCACAATCAACAGAAAACATACACATTTTTTTTTATTGTGTGTGTGTGTGTTTTCCCCAAACATGTCCTGGTCGGAATTACTAAAGTGCCTAAAACGTCCAGATTTTGACTGAAATGTAGTTTAACCAATAGGGTGCAGGTGTTAAGGTGCCTATTCATGGTTTGGGAGGAGGAATAAGCCAAAACCTGGGCATTTTAAGCAATTTAGAAATCCCAGCAAGGACAGGTCCAGGTAAAAGAGGACGTATGGTCACCCTATTTTTAGAGAATCGTTCAGGATAGATTCTTCAAAGTCTCAATTTAAAGCATGCATCATTTGGCTGCCAAACAAAGCAGAGGATTTATGGTTATTGAAGACATACCAACAACCTTTAACATTCTTTGCTGAATATGATTGCAATCACAGGTGCAAACATCTCCTCCAGAATCAATCAAGATGTAATGGACACACTAAGACTCGGAGTCTTTTAAAAAGCTCAGTGTCTGTAGATTGAGAAGATACAGCAGCGGTCTCGGCTCACTCCGGCTAAATGAGTAACTGACACATGGTCCTCATTTGTCTTCGGGGAAAAGCATTCCACCCTTTAATGGTATTATCCAGCCCTTTTTACACCCTGAACGTGCTTAATTTATTGAGCAGGTCTGGAGAATATCAAAACAAGCGAGGACCCTCTGTCTCGCAGAGGAAACATTCTTCTCAAAGCCAGAATCATACGTGTTAAATCCAATCATCGATCATTTCGGGCAGTCTCCCATCAGCAAACTTTATTTCCAGGCTCGGTGAGCTCTGATGCATGGGAAGCTTATCTACGCACAGCCAGATTTCAGCGCTACTGTATTAGAGAGCAGATGAAGCATGCTTTCCAGGAGCACTGTTAACCCTTAACAAATGCCAATAATCGAGGTGTACTCGTTAAAGCTGTTCAACTCGCAGCTGGGATTAACATGCCACCTGAGCATGAAACTGATCATGTGACATATACCCACTCGTAAAAAGGTTTTTATTCTTAGCATCGCATAAGCGTCAATGTGTTGCATTTGGCTGAAATTCTATGCTACGAAGCTCTGCACTAGCCTGAATAATCTTTTATAAGAAAGTCCTCAAAACCGCAAAACTTGCTTCCTAATATTGCAGTTGGCCGCAGCTAAACAAAGTTAGAACGTTTCCCTTTTGCTCCGAGGCAAACAGATAACGTGGGAAATCCCAAAAAAAAGATTGTTTTTGGTGGATGAGGCCTTAAGCTGATGACACACAGTGCAACTCGTTGGGTAATTTTGTTGGAAATGGGCAACGGCACTAGCTTGGGCAATGCTGAATAGGTTACTGTTGATTAGTTAGCTTGTCTTATCACATTGCCAACTTTTCGTATTTATCATCCAACATGAGTTAGAGGCTGAGCAAACATCAGATTTACTTCTAGCTGAGGCTTCATTTTCTGCCTAAATGATCTTCGTTGGCGGCTTTGACATGTTCACGCCCAAATATTTCAGGTATGTTGCATTCAACGCAAGAGGCACAAATATTTTAATACGTGAGACGGCAAAAAAATGGATCGCTGAGTCTTGAATGTAGGTTAAGACAACGTGAGCAAGACAAATAGAAAAACATCAAGTAGCGACAACTGACATTACAAACAGAAATCCAAACTAATGTCTGTGGATGGATGATCATGAAAAGGCGTAACTGACACAACTGAAACATTTACTGGGATGTAATGACAAGGGAAGATTTTTTTTATTATTATTGTTAAATTGTATAACTATCTTAAGACAATTTCACTCTTTGATCAGGGCCTGAGAGTAGACGAATTATTCTTGCATGTGTCTTATGTGAACACTTCAACTGAATTTTAAAACATACCATCTTATGAGTATTGTTTACTTTACGTTGCGATGCTAGATTGATATACCTGCTCATGCACATTATTTTAAATATTTTTGGCCATTACAAGCTATTATACAAAGAGAATGATGACATGCAATGAAACAGAGGAGCAAATATGTCGCTTGTTCTCATTCCTAGATATAACAAGGGGCATATTTTAAACTATTGTCAAATACACGGAAACAGCAAAGATTAAGTTTAGTTTTCCTTGAAAATGAACATTTAAGTGTTTGATCTGAGGTGCCTTTTTTTTTAGAATTGAAGAAAACTACAATCAAAAAAATATTTTTAAAGGATGACAAAAACATTAGAACGAAAATAATTTTTGTATAAATTGGTAATATTTTTGCTAACTTAATGATAAAAACACAATTAAGTAAAAGAAATGAATAAAACCTATTCAAGTGGTTTTTGAGCGGACTATCTAAAACGGACTCCAGAAAAAGCCCTTTTTAAGACCAGGGTAATGTGAATTGGTTTTCCTTTACTATTAGTTTCTTTTAAATGTTTAGCCCCACTGAGATCATTTATAAAAGGCTGAGGTGCATCTTAAACTGTATGAGGGTGCATTTTCTCTTTGTCATCAGCATGGAGGGGATGATGGGGGAGAGAAGAGGAGGGGGTGCTCATGCGCTCCTGTACTGACCTGTGCTGGAAGTTGAGCGGCAGGGCACACCCTGCTGTGCTCCCCCCCAGCTCCCCCTCCCTCTGTGGGGTCCACTGCGCCGGTGCCTCCTCTGGCCAGCATCTGGACACAGGGCAACAGGGTGAGAGGCTCAGGGCAGCAGGCTCAGACAGCGCTGGCATCTGCCCCCACCGTCCCAACGACATCCCACCCCATCCTCCCCTTACACTGAGACAACAGACCCCCGCAGTAAATAATGCAGATCAGAAACAGAAATCAAGCACCAAGTCATACGACGATGGAATCAGAACATGTCTGATTTTGCCAAAAAATGTTTTAGATGTCGAAACAAAGACCAAATCATTAGCTACTACACGAAAAGTAAACCCAAAGGCACATGAAAACAAACCGTGAGACTGCTTGGTTGAAAATATCTAACCGAAAACTTGCACAGTGAATGAGGACGTATGCATTTAGTGATATACATGCTTAACTCGCAGCTCTTTTCTGATGGATGTAACCTGGTCTGTCAACTTAGCTGACCTTATCTACCAATACTCGCAGTGACAACAACAGTCCAAAGCAAGTTAAGAAATCTTGTGCGTTTCATTTGTTTTAACGTGCACTGAAAAAGCAATCCAGACAAGACGTGCTCTTCCTTTTCTGAGCAAAGCATGTGCCTCCACTCAGCAAATAATGCAGGTTTGGGACACATTATACTAATTCATTTAAGAGGCATTATGGTCCGTTTAATGAGATACCACAACTGTGCATATTTCATTAGTCTCAAATAAAGGAAATGTGTTTATAAAAGATGGAAAAAAAAGAGAAATATGCATTGTAGTGTCCAAGAATGCTGACCGCACTAGGTAGAATCCCTCAGAAACGGAGTAAAGCTCCACAACTCTGCAAACGAAGCTGCCTTCTCTGCCCTAAAACCATCCCACACTTGACAAAATAATAATGCATATTTCTCTCAGGTATCTGAACTATTTCAGGTTTGTGCGGAAGCACCGAAGGGCTTTTTTGCTTCATAACTGAAGGCAGCGAGGGCTCATACTCAAGAATAACTGCAGAATATCAGTGACAGAGAAGAAGTGACTAAAGAGAAAATGCATTTACGTCCATCACTAACAATATCTGGCATTATCCTTAAAGGAGTAGTTCACCCCAAAAAAAGAAAAGAAAGTCGATTCTGTCATTCACTCAACCTCGTGTCAATGCGACGCTTTGAACAGTGTTTACACTGCCTTTTCTCACACAACTCAAAACTCCCTTTGCTGCTGCTCTCAAATCTAATTCACTTCTGCATATTCAAACTTGCCATATTATGATCGGTTATGAGACACACAAGAACCAACAGTGTTTTGCATCATTAACATGACACATGCTGTGACAAATCTTCATGCCAGTTTGAAGATGCAGAAGTTCAAATTAGATTTGCGAGCTACAGCGGAGAGGAAAAAGTAGTAACAGGTTACCTTGAAGAGTGATTTATACCTAATCTACCTCTTAAAAATGTATTTTGTTATCTTTATTGTTGGATATGATCCATGTGAGAAGAAATACACTCGGGTAAAAACTAAAACTTTAGGCTCCCCTTGCTTCAAGACTTGGTTGAATGAAATGCTTCATGTTATATGAAAAGAAGGTAAAGACGAGTTCCTTTGAGTCTAACTTTTGCACTGTCAGAACTGCGTGGCTTTCTTGGATTTCATCAGGTCCGCATTAACGTACCCTCACGTAAAGTCCCCTTTAACTACTTCTTGGACCTTTCTTGAAGAAATTAAGCATAGAAACAATGCCCAAAACTCAGAAACAGCAGATACATTGAAAAAGAAATGGCAAGAGACACACATAAATTAAACACGAAATTCTGAAGCGGTATTTTCTTGTAAAATATACAAAAATAAAAAGTTTTCTTTGTAACTATGACTATGCTAATCGGTTCATATGTATGTAGGGGCAAATCCTGGTGAATCAGGACATTTTTGTCATTAAATTCTCAATATATCCGGGTGTAGGTGATTGCAAATCATTTTTGACTTAAAAGCATTTAATTTGGATGTTACCCCACAAGCAACGTTTTGGATTGTATTTCTAACAGCTTTACACGTTACTCTGTTTCTCAAGTCAAGTTAACACATGGCTTCATAAGGCTCACATTAATAGCCATTTTAATAGGACTTATTAATTTATGGAGCTTGATTGCGCCATTCCCCATTCACTTCCAAGACTTTCAACACCAGCAAAATAACGAACGAAATCGCGAATTCCAGATGAAAAAAAAAAACCAACGTTTTTTTAATCATCATATCCAAGCACCTTTAAACCGAGAGACCATCCACGCGACATTCATCTCGCGGGGCTTTTGCGTAAGAGAAACAAAAAGTCACCTCGCAACCCTGCGAGCCAATAAACGCAGTATAGACATAAAGGCGATACGGTCGCGTTCATAAGTTCCCCGTGTAGCGACCCTCCATCTCATTAATAGAAACTCAATTTGCGGACAGCTGCACACGCGCGCACATTATAGGAGAATTGATTGCGCCCAACACACAATGAAAAGGATGAACACCAGGGAGGAGGAGGAGGGTAAAAGAGAAGTGAATTAATTAAGAGAACCAGGTGGTCAAATGGCTTGGTGGAAAATCACAAGCTAATGACACATATACGCGCGCATGCGATCCCTCATTAAAAAGGCGGCTTTTGTCCAGGCTCGGCGGCTGGAGTTGACCTTTCAACAGATCGCGGGTCACCGGCGATCCATAAGAGATCGATTTCGCCGCGGGTCGATGGAAATACGCCGACTGTACGGGGCGCAGATTCTGCGGGAAAAGGCGGGAAAGTCGTCAAACCCCGTCGGCTGCTTTCGTCTCGAGGTTAAGTCTGACACCGTTTGACGGCGATGACTTAATTAAGCGCGCGCTGATTATCTATGCTAATGACGAGGTAGCACATTAATCCAATTCATTTATCTAGCGGGGCCTCGATCTGGCAGACGCTCGCTGAAGACCAAATGGCTTCACGAGAGCCCACGGGCTCCCGATGGCAAACATATTGGTTGACCTCTAAAGCCTTTTTGGCCCCGTTTAGCGCGTTTTAAGAGAGAAACGCGCTCGCGTGGTTATAGACGTGTTATCGTTTCGGCGCGTGCTTGGTGTGAATGGAAATCGGCGTTTCTTTCGTCAGCGTGTCGACCAAAAAAAAAATGCCAGTCAGAAGATGTCGACTCTTTCAGCCACGGGGCTCTATTTTAAAAACTACTTTCTCGTTATGATAACTACGTGCACCAAACCACCGATCGCTTGGTGAAAGCATTTGTATTCACTTCAGCGGATGCTTTTATCCAAAGCAAGTCGAGATATTGTAAGTTGTAATGACTGTTTATCTAACGCAACTTTTAACAACTTAAAAAAATGGAAGATGCAACAACACCCAAACAAACGCAATTAATCGACACTTTAAGTGCATTTTTTTCTAGGAATACCTGAGCCATAGCTGCAATGCATTCTATCACATGCGATTTTCAGCCGACGAAATATTATATAGTGTCTATATAGCGCAAACCGATTTCACCTAGCTGCTGTTTTCACGGCAACACCAATCAAAGAAATTTCTGTCTATATAAAAAAAACGTGCTTTTCTTGAGCGCCCAGTCCTCTCGCAGGTCTTACCTCGCCTGGGCTTCGTCGAGGCTCTCGTCGGTGATGGCCATGATCTGCTGGAGAATATCCCCTATGTCTTGCTGCGGCTGACCGAGGGACTGCTGCTTCCGAACCGAATCGGGGTCACCCACGTCGGCCTGAGAGAGTCCGCCGAGTCCGCCCATGCCGGCCAGCATTCGCGTCTGCTCATCCATGATGCCTCGAGCCGAATCTCGCCGTTTTCCCCGCCGCAAACCAAATGAAAGCGTGTTATCAGCGCCCTGTCTCAGCGTACATGAACCACCGACGGCGTGAATGGAAGCGTGGAGCCGAGCGAACCCGCTATCGGACGAGAAAACAATGAGAGCGCGACTGAAACGTGGGCTTAAACCGCATCAAAACGACGCGCGGTGTGTGTGTGGCGAAAGGTGGATAACCAGCTCGCGTGGACGGGAAATAAAAAAACAAACAAACAAAAAAAACAATGTTTTGATCCCAGCGTTATCTAAAGCGAGCCCCTGCACACTAGCACTCCCATAAAGCCAGTCTAACAAGAAAATAAAAGCGTCCCTGGAAACATGAAGTATCCCACGCGCGGCATCTCAAAGTATCGCCTCTCTAAACAACTCGCGGTCCGCGATAAAATCAATCATGTCCACAAATAACGCGACCAATCCGGCTGACAGCTATTAACGTTACAGTAAAAATCTCAGACACTACTAACAAGCTGGACTAAACCAACCGGAGCGGCTAACAAGCTAATACGGAGGGTGAAAAACTCTCTGCTGGAAATAAATCGAAATAGAAACTCTAGCCGTCGCTTATTAGCGTCCCCTCGCTTGGGAAAACGCAAAAACCCAACGAGCAAAACGAATCCCGGGAGCGGCGGAGGAGCGCAACGGCTTTAACGCGTAATTCCGCGATCTCCGACACAATTGACTCGCAGTGTTGGCTAGCTGCTTAGCAGCGGGGCTAACTAGCATTCGAGCGCTGTTAGCAACAGATTCGCACGGGCTCCACAAACACCCGCGGGACCGACAGCAAACTGCCCCCTCGGCTCTGCGCGAAATGCCCCGGCTTTAGGTGGATGGCGCGAAACGGCTCAGAACGGCGACGCTCAGCTCCATGCCAGCCGAAACGACTCAGTTGGTTTGTTCCCGAGCCGCGGTGCTGTCGTAGAAAGACTTGCCCCTCTCTTGTGTTTCTGCCCTCCTCGGCGGCTCTTTCTCCCCCTCTGAGCTACTACATACGAGCCATACGTCACCATCGCGCACAAAAGAGCCGCGGCTACGCGGCGCGGCGCCTCTAGGGGCGACACTGAGCGCGCTGACGCCTCGCGCCTGCACGTACGTTACGTTTGTAAACAACTCGCGCGTCTCAAACATTACACCGAAGCTCTAACAGGCCTAAAAAACATTTAATTTTTTTTTTAAAATCAATTTATTCTTAACTGTCCCCTCTAGTAGTTTGTTCCTTTGATATTATGAAAGTAATCAATAATCATCTTTTTATGAAAAAAAAGAGAAACGTTACAGTTTACGTTCTCTCTCTCTCACTCACACACACGTGCGTCTCTTTCAAATACACTGCATGCAGGTTCTTTCGTGGAAATGGCTTTTGTATAGTAACCATAGCTGAATCGAGGCATGTGTATGTTACAAGACCATGGTAACCATCGCTAAAACAATGTATGGCCCCTCACTGCTGTGAAGTTCTACTCCCGTCCCTCATTGGTTATTAAGAATCGAACCTTCATCACGCGTGCTGTTAACCGCAGTGTTATTACTGTAGTAAAACCACGGTGAGTTTACGGAAGGCTGTCCAGGGTTTTAGCGGATGTTTCTGTAGGCACGATGAACCCTGTTAAAAAAGTTTTTCTGTTAACGTCATTTTACCAAATATTCTATTATTCAAATTAAACACGTGGAAGATGCAAATCAAGGCCACGTGCATGGTCGTGAAGGCAACATTCAAAATGTCTGATAATGGTGCCAAGCTTCCTGTTCTAAAGAAATAAGACAAACTTTCTGCTTTAAAACATGTCTAAATACATTAAAATGAGCAACCTTTTTGAATATTCATTTACAGGCATAAAAAAAGGAAAAATAATTTCTTGTTTAATTTTGCCATCATACACTCACTTCAGTTTTGATAGTGCAATTTTTTTTTCCATACAGAAAAAAAAAAAATCAAAACTTTATGCATAAAACTGATTATTAGCAAAATGTCTGTAATATATACACGTTCATAAAATCTCCTAACTACAATGAACCTTAATTATAGCAAACAAAAATATTATTTTCACGCTTTGTCCATGTAAACGGCTAAGTATAACATCACTTATTTAAATCAATGTTTTTTTTCAGGTGCATGGACAGTTCAGATTAAAAATAAGTGGTCCCAATTTTTTTTGCAAACGTGGACGTTTTGGGGTAGTTCATCACTCAGAGAGAAAAGACAGGCTCCTCAGATGAATGGGTGCTGGAATATGTGGAGGGGAGAGACTCAGCCTGGAGCATTTCAATGGGAGTTTGATGATGTGTGCGCAGAGAGAGGAATGGGACAAAAGTGGTCCTGGTTTATGCTGACGCGTAGCACATCTCTCGGCTACAATCTAACACTAATCAATCTGAAGTGAGAATGAGAATATTAGAGAACAAACTGTAACCTGAACTCGTTATCACACCGTTGCTTTCGCACAGCACGATTTTGAGTAATTGTAAATCTATATTTTTTTCCATCTTTCTCCTTTCATTTCCTAGGTGATGGACAAAGCGGTCCTGTGGCTCAGTGCTAAAATGAACAACATTTTTGTATGTATGTATGTGTGTGTGTGTTTTTGTACATAGGTTGACAAATACACACAAACACACATATACATTATATATATTATATATACATATATATATATATATATATATATATATATATATATATATATATGTATATATATATATATATATATATATATATATATATATATATATATATATATATATATATATATATATATATATATATATATATATATATATATATATATATACATATATATATATATATATATATGTTAGAATGATTTCTGAAGGATCTGATACTGAAGACTAGAATAATGATGCTGAAAATTCTATATATTTTGAAAACATTTGAATGTATATATATATATATATATATATATATATATATATATATATATATATATATATATTTACATCACAATATTTTACAATATATTTTTTTCTGTATTTTTAATCAAATAAATGCAGCCTTGATGAACAATCTTAAAAAAATCAAAAATCTTACTCTTTCAATGTTAGTACACACACACGTGTATATATATATATATATATATATATATATATATATATATATATATATATATATATATATATATAAAAACACATACAGCTGTATGTGAAGTGGATCAGAAAGTTCATCAAAGTTGTCCTAGGACAAGAACACATATTGGCTTTAGGACTTTTAAGAAAGGTTTTGATCCACTTCAAATGTTGATTACAATATATATTTATTTATTTTATAAGATTTTATATACTATGTATATATATGTGTGTGTGTGTGTGTATATATATATATATATATATATATATATATATATATATATATATACACACACACATATGTATATATATATATATACACACACACACACACACACATATATATATATATATATACATATATATATATATATATATATATATATATACATATATATATATATATATATATATATATATATATATACACACACATACATACATATATACATAGTTCTGTATGCATGCATACATCATATATATTTCTGTATGCGTATGTGTATATGGAGCATAATTTAAAGGAACAGTTCACCACAAAATGGATAGAAGACTCATTGTAGCCCCAAAGCAAGGGTTTGAAGTTAAAAACATCTTGATGGATTTATTGCAAACACACAGCTTTTCACTCAAGACATTAACTGATAGACTAAAGTCGTTTGGATTTCTTGTGCATTACTGAAATGTTTTTGAAATCATTACTGAAATCAGCTTTTTGAACTCTCATTCCGACGGCACCCATTCACAGCACAAGATCTGCAAGATGTAATGCTTAATTTCTCAAGTAACAAACTCATCTAGATCTTTCTTGGCTCTCTTAAAAGTGAGTAAACCGAGAGCAAAAAGTTTCATTTTTTGGATGAACTACTCTTAACACAGCCGGCAACAAAAAGGCAGGTTTTTACTTTTTCCAGCGATCCATTCCTTCTTCATTTGAAAAACATTTTAATAATCTAAACGACCTTTTTCCACGATTAAGAACATTTGGTCTAAAGAAAGGGTTCCAAGGACGTTAACGGTTCTTCACAAAACCATTAGATGCCATAATTTCGAGCGCGCGTCTACGTGGGCAACCCCTACATAGCGTGCATACATTAATCTTTGTCAATTGACATTTAATTTAAAGGTATTTGCCACCACGAGAATAGTTTTTCCCCTCTTGACTCTGAATAGGTATTCTTCTTAAATCTGTTTGAGGCAGATGCACCCTCGGCCCACAAGCGCTGAGCCTCATTTTCATCTAAATAAGAATCGATCCCTCTTGCTGTGCCACCCCCAGTGCTTCTAACGCTTAACCCCACTCTCCTGCTACACCACCTCCATCCCTACATTAACAGAGAAAACTAAATACAAGCCAAGTCTAATCAGCTCGCGTGTGCAGGAGAGAAAAATGACCTCGTTTTCCAGCTCTCGAGATCGAAACGGTTAAATCTTCTCTTTTGGGATCGTTAAAACGTCCGTCTTCAATTTCTCAGATCGCAGCGGACGCAGCGTCGAGAGCGAACCGCCGCTTCGTTTCGAACGCAGATACTATTATTATGCCATGGGAGTTCAGAGCAGGTCGTGTTTAGTCTTGTGGGCATGGAAATGTGATATAAACAGAGAGGATGTGAAGTGGAGAAATCACTGGGAAAATCTTCTAAGCCTGTTTCTTGCTCAGCAGCCCTGTGTGACGGTGAATAGAGAACAAGGGCTGGAAGCGTGGGGGAAGGGGTCATGGGACGCACGAGAACAAACATAATAGATGGCTAAAAGGCCCTCAAAGAGCTCGTGACTAAAGCCCAAAGGCCAGTGTCTTTTCTTTAAGCTAATAATGATGACTTAAAGCGTATAAATACTAGCTTGCGATGTTTGTCCTGGAAACAAGACACCAGCACAAACCGTTTATTCAATTTTACCAAAGGGGGGAAAAAAAAAATCCAGTGATGGATGAATGAATATCATTCTGAGTCCATTAGACATACAGGATAAATTTAAAGACCGTTTAAAAGCATTTGAGGGCTAAAAACCTGAATCAAATCTTTTTCTTTTCTTTTTTCTCTCTCCACATGAGAAACAAAAACAAAACAGAGTTTGAAGCAATTGTCAAGGCATTTAATTATATTTAGAAATCTGTCAAATTGAGAGAAACAAAATCTATGCAAAACTACACAGGTTAAAGTGGAGCTTTGAAGAACTAGGTGAATAACTAGCCTGCCATCTAGTGTTCATCTTTGCGCTTCATGTACGCATTCGGAGCATTTAAATGGACTAAATCCAAAACAGACATACAGAGGTTTAGTATGAATTTAGATGCTCTTTAAAAAAAAAAAAAAAAAAAAAAAAAAAGGATACGTGTTGCGATACAGCTAAAAGTTGAAACGAAACATAATGCATAACCGCAATGGTCCTATCAGATCGTAGGGCTTTTGTGTGGAAGCTCAGCATCCTATGGGATTCATTACGGCACTGTAAACTAGGAGGAAACGCTAGATATGGGTCCTTTTATCAGCTGTCTGACTGGAGATGAAGGGAGATTCTGAAATCCTGCCCTGGCAGCTGTGAGAAAAACAAACAGAAACAGAGCTTAATGCACTGAACTGGACTCAACTGACATAAAAGTTCCTACTAAACTATTTCACGTGACTTTGCATCTTAAATAGTGCTTTCCATACGCAATATATACGTTCTGATTTGCAGAACCATTTCTTACCACCGTTACCAGTGCTGGACGTTTTTTTTTGGTTTTGAATCATTATAACGCGATCTTTTAGACGGCAGTATCTCACCTAGTCTGGCACTGGTCTCTTTTAGCAGCAGCTGTGACTTCTCATGAAAAGACAGCAGCTCCCTCATTATACAACACTGTGAGTCCATCTGTGAAGAAAGACAAGTGCACATGACGGCAGGGCAGCTCTCAAAACAGCTTTTTAAAAGAACATAACATGCAACCGGTTCTCTAGTTCATTAAAACTCTAAAATTTATTTAGTACATTATGTAGAACATATTTTAGTAATTAAGAAAGTACAGAAAATACGTATCATGACCAGCGTAGTCTAATTCACAAAATTAGATTAGCCAGAGTTCTGTCATTTTATTTCTGTCTCTACATAGTTTAAAATATGCCAGCTATGAATAGTATTATTTTTGTTCAGGATATTAGTTATATTAAAGCTTGTATTGTATTTAAAGGAAATGTGTGTTCAGCGGCTGAGATGACCTCTGATTTGAAAAGTCAATAGTAATAAAAACACGCCATTTAAGCTTGTTTTTTGTTTCGACATTTCTTACCGTTTTTTAGTTTTAATGTAGCTTTTATTTATTCGATTTTTAAAATTGGTCAATTTAAAAAAATATATTAAATCTAATATTTTTGGGTCAAAGACGAGCATTTAAATTTTGGCGTTCTATTTACATAGAAAACATTAAATGCAAGCAAAGTGTTTACATTTTTTCAAATAACTTTTGTTTATATAAAAATGTCAAAATATGGCGTAAAATAGCATTCCATTTACATTCAGCGTATTTTAAATGATTAAACTCTTCAAGGTGACAAATGGATAAAACCTTGTGATTTGAACCTTTTTGAACAATTTTTCCTCTGAATAACACTTTAGTACGTGTCTTCCATCAAAAAAGGAAAAAAAATGTCTTTTTTTTTTGCTCAGAAAAAAATAAAATGAAACATTGTAACGCCAAAAAAGCCAAAATTGATGTGTATTTAACTTTCATAGTTTTGATGCTACCTTTATTCCAGTTATATTATAACGCAAAACCTTTTCATCAAATTTTAATAAATAATTTTCCTTAATTTTTGGCCCTTTGTATCAAAATGTTTGCCCCCTCAGGTATGATTGCCACAAATCCCTTTTTGCTAAGGCTTATTAAAAATGTTAACTTGCCTGACTGATTTCTGTGGTTCTCTAGTCTGAAAGTATACGCTATCCCAGACTTACCACTAGCTCCATGTTTCTGAGCAGCTTTTGCTGTCCCGCGAGTACCGCATTGTAGTCAGGTTTGTTCATAATGAGCTGACTCTGTGAGGACTTTGCAAAGCACGACGGGTCCAGCGGCACCCCCTTCTCTTCCCCTCGCTCCACACATCTGCAGCGGGACAGAGATGTACAGCTGAGCAACACTTCTGAGAGAATGAATCTGAATCGGTGAGTGCCGGCGTGTTCGTGCAGTTGTGCTCACTTGTCTAGCTCGTCAGCTTTGATTCTATGTTTGTTCAAAAGCGACTCCCACGACATACTTTCTGCCTGTAACCTACGTGAGTGCATGAAGACCATTAACACGGCAAACGCAGTCATAAAATGAATTAGATGTCTACTGTAATGTCCCGGGTGGATGAGAGGAGAGAATTACCTGTTAATGTCCTCCTGAATGAGCGCAGCGTTCATGTTAACAACAGGGTCACTGCACATACGGAGAGAGAGAGAGAGAGTTTAATAAACTGGAGTGTGCTTCAGGACCGAAGGACTAACGATGGATGCGACAACAACACAGAAACACCGACTGACCTCTCAACGGCTGAAAGTGAAGCCTGGGTTTCTCTTTTGATGTCTTTAGCCAGACTGTCCCATTCTTCATGCAAAGATTCAACTGGAAGTGAATATTTTTTTTTAAAAATAGAATTATATTTTGGACAACATTCAGCAAGTATGGGCCTTTTCTGTGCCACATTCAATACGGTTTTGTTTTGCAAATTCTTCAGATGAGATAGATTAGGTTTTGATGAGATTACGAAACATTTTGTTTGGAAATACAAGAATGTTCAAAATGACACTTTCCCAAATGCACTACCATTTCAAGTTGTTTTTTTTTTTTGTATGAAACAACATAATATGGTAACGCTTTACAATAAGGTGTCATCTGTTAACATTAATGTATTAACTAACGAACAAACAATGCATTTATTACACTGTTTATTAATCTTTGTCAATGTTAGTTACTGAAAATACAGTTATAAATAAATACACTCAAAGTGGCTCAAAACCTTTTAACAAAGTTGTCTTAAAACAAACATGTTCTTGTCCTAGGACAACTTTGATGAACTTTCCTGATCCACTTCAAATGTTGACTTCTGTATGTGTGTATATAAATCTGAATTAAATCTTTCTGAGAAATGGATAGGTTTGAAGGATATTGACAAAATTAGTAAGTATTTAAAATGCATTATTATTACTATTATAATTTAAAAAATCAGTGCTTTTAATCAGCATGAACATTAATTTGATCGCCAATTAATGTTTTTTCTAGATTTTAAATGAATACAGTTCTTTTTAAGTTTCAGTTCAAAGAATATATAATTTCAGAAACTATTCAGCAACCCAACTGTTTAACATCGATAATAACAACATTATTTCTTGTGCAGCAAATCAGTATAGAACGATTTCTGAAGGATCATGTGGCACTGAAGACTAAAGTAACGATGCTGAAAATATAACAGGAAATTACATTTTGAAATATACTTAAATAGAAAACAGCTATTGTAAATTTCAATAATATTACTATTTTACTATATTACTATATTATATAAATATTACTATACTACTATGCCTTGATGAGCATAATAGGCCTTCTTTATTAAAAAAAATAAATAAATGTTTTTTTTTTTTACCAAATCACACAATTTCTGAACGGTAGTGGTAACTATAACTTCCAACTTGCTGCAAACATCATTTAAAGGATAATTACTTTAGTAAATGTATCCCCAAATATGGTAAAGAAACAACACAATATATACATATAAAACACCTAAAAACATATTATCCCTGTGTGTTGAAGCTAGTCTAAATATTTGCAGGAAGTAAAAAAACTGAATGTCTGGCTTGATCAGGACACCCTGACTTACCTTGAGTCTGGAGTATCTCTGTATCAACACCGGGAACAGTGTACAGACTATTTTTGGCCCTCTTCACTGTCATCTACGTACAACCAGGAAAAACAAATGGTTAGACTAAAGCAGAAAAGGAGAAAGCTGATTCATGGTCACAATGACAAAGCCGAATTTAATTTTCCTAATAACATGCATTTTTTAAGACCTGCATAGCAGCTTTAATTAGCATCTCCAGCCTCTCATTATCAGGCAAAGACAGACTGATGGTTTCACACAGAGCTAAAAGACACAAAGAGAAGAGAGCATGAACGCAATGATAAATAACTCCAGCATGACGTCCGGTGAAAGTGTCTTTGGTTGGGCACTCACGCTGTGAGGAGCAGGAGAAGGCCGGCAGAGAGCGTCTGCCTCTGGACGATCTCCTCCAGGATTTCCTCCGTGAGCGAGGGCTTCGTTCTGGAGCAGTAGCTGTCACACCTTCCCTCACACTCTCCTCAACAGAGCTCATCTTAGAGTCCTCCCGGCGCTCATCCTCTCCGATATGCTGCATCGCTGCGGGAGCGGGAGACGTGCAAGGTGACTTCTGAGGAGGTCCTGAGATGTGGCTACTGTCAAGCGGCCGTTTGACTCCATGAGACACTTCTGAGGCCTTGAGACAGAAGAATCGGAAATGCATCACAGCATTAGATGTATATAAAGCGCTCGTCTACGCATTTGTCACATGACTAAAGATACTGGAAGCAGCAATATAGCATAATGACACTTTAAAAGCATAACAAAAGAAGAAGTCTCAAGATATAACAGGCACTAAGCATGATAATGATCTTTTGAAATACACATCCGGTCAGTAATACTTTTAATGTTTTTGAAAGTCCCTTATGCTCACCCATGATGCAATTGATCAAGGTAAAACACACAGGCTTGGTTTCATAGACACTAACATTGATAGTGTCCCTCTGGAGGCAAATCAAAAGCACTGATATATTTAAGATCAGTCGGTGTACGTTTCTCCCAATTCAGACAACTCAGACTTGCATTTCAGTCTGAGATAAATTTTGTCTGTGAAACCTGTGTTTCCACTGTTCCATAATTCTTCAGAAATGACTTTCACGTGATAATTTGCTAAATAAAAGCATTGATCCCAAAAGTTTAAAAGGCACATTTAAAAGCAACAGAAAACAGACTTACCCTGGTATTGATGTTGTTGGCATCACACCTGTAAGAGATATTATGTGGTTATGTAACGTTACATTATACCACAGCAAACAAATTTGTATTCGATGTAACGCACTGCAATGTATTTTAAACAACAGTTTGAACATCTGTGTTGGTCCAGTAACAAGCCAAAAATCTTCTTAATTCAGAAATCATCATCTTCAAATGTCAATGGGAAACATTTAACACATACATTCGCTACGTTGCAAAAAAAAAAAAAAAAAAACACTTACGGCTCCATCTCTTCACTCTGAAGCTCCGCCATTTTCTTTCAAAGACCGCGCGCAGTGTCAAACATGCCACGCCCACTTTCATGTCGCCGCAATGGTTCTTGGGAACTGTAGTCATATTACTGTATCGCGACATTACGCATGCTGACTCTCATGTAACAACTATTACAAAAAGTCTAATAAAATACTATCTAATATGAAATTAACCTAGCATAAAGGAGTCCACCATAAAGATCAACCTTACCTAAGCTATTTTGAGGAGAAATGTCAAACACTTATTTTATTTACTATTTTTCTGAAACAAGTCTAGCTTGTTGAGGGGCAATACAGGACGACTTAATGTTCAAATTAATATATTATTTTTAATAGGATTTATAGTAATAATCTTAAAAACATATTTTAATAGTAAAAATACATGCAATTAACATCGTTTTCAAACAAGTATTGTTTGTTTGTTTCCCAGTTTCTGTTTATTAAAAAAAACTATATCAGAAATATGAAAATATTGAAAAAAGTTGAGCAGCACAGATTAAAGGTACATTGGCAATGTGTTATCCTTGCATACCATTTTGGTATTCTTGCATCCCATTATGTACTTTACTAGTGCATAGAAAATAATATTTGGATTATTGAACACCAATTATTATTAACAATACATAATAGTAATAATAATAATAATAATAATAATAATAAATAATAATAATTGGTCTGATGTTTAAACTTGACTTTCAACATTTTCTAAAGGTAAAAGCTTTCCTTTCCTAAACCCAAAATATTTAATATTAACTCCTGCTAAAATGTTAATATGAAATATATTTAATAACACCACACCAAGTCGAGCAATCGTATATCCTTATTTGCATTCCTACATGCGATTTAAAAATAATAAAATAATGTACTTTCACCTTGCTTATGTAAGTATTTTTTTACATAATACCATATATTGCTGTACAAAATTAGCTTGTTCTCTAAAATGTAAGCCTCAATAAGACAGTTATAGAAATAAATAACACAACAACAGGTTTTTTTGGTCATTTATAAGTCTTTCTGAGATTTGTCTTTTTACAAAATGATGAAAACAAATCAAAAAAAAAAAAAAAAAGAAAAAGAAACACTTCTTCAGAACGCCCCTGTCACAGTCGTGTGCCTCAACTGCACTCAAACACACTCTCACCCTCAACACAATACTGTAGTTTTCTTGGCCTTCAGAGCGGAGGGGGTGGTTAAAGATGTCAGTAGAAAGAAAATGAAGCTAAAGTATTAAGACAGAGCAAAGACAGGGAGGAAAAGGAAACACTGGGGTGTGTACAGTATTGAGTTTCACGCCCATCCTTTCGCATCTCGCAGAGTTTGCCACCAGTCAAGTACCGTGTTTCTGTAAAGCCAGTTCACAGTCTGGTCGCGAGGGGCAGCAGCTGCTTTGGTGACTGTTGGCAATAACAGTTCATTTAGGCAACCTCAGGGTTCCTTTGCCCAGCAGGAACTGCAAGACTCTGTCCACCAACAGGGCGGCGACAAAATCCACAACTAGGACCTGGGCTATTATTAACTTAAACTGTAAAGAGAAAGAATATTATTAAATCACAAATAGCCACACATGAGAGGTCAGCAACAGATGACAACTGCAGCACACGCTTATAATTGACAGAATGCGTGTTGGTGTGGACGCTAAAAGGCTTATTAATACATTTATGGCTTAAAATGCATGTTGCACATTGACAGTCTAGAATGTAAATAATGTGTAGTATTGAGCTCATACCTCAGTTGGAATATCCACTAAGGCGAACTGCTCATTGAATTCCGGTGAAGACCCCGTCAGCAGTCCTACTATGGCAAGCCCTGATATACCGATGCTCCACAGCAAGGGCCGATTCTCAGTGAGAGACTCCATGAAAGGATGACCCTGAACAAGACAGAGTGGGCCGCAGGTCTCAAACTCTCATTTGTGCTTTCACTGTTGCTACTGTTAACTGAAATTATTCAAGGGAGAGTTGACCCAAAAATGAAAATTATGCCATGATTTGCACAAGCCATCCTAGGCGTATACGACTATGAGTTTGTTCGAGAGAATACAATTGGAGTTACATCAAAAAACTATCCTGGCACTTTCCAAGCAGTGAACGGGGCTCAAGATTTTGAAGCCCAAAAAAAAAGTGCATGCATTCATCATAAAAAGTGATCCACACAGCTCCTTCTGAAGCAAAGAGATGCGTTTGTGTAAGAAAAAAAAAAATCCATATTTAAATAAGGGATAGTCAACGGTTTGCCGTGCATTAAATGATTATGATTAGACATGATTTGATTATCCTGCTTATTCTATTCTAGACACACAATAATTAATTACTTCAACAACAATTTTAACACCTTGTTGCGGAGGAATATAATGGTATCAAGTCTGTTTTATTACTAAAAGTGATATTTAAAGGCGTACAAAAAGAGGATTTGTAAAGCATGTCAAAGAATTCCGCTATAAGCCAAGAGGGGACCAATTGTACATAAAAATTGGTTCTCGTGAGACTTCTTACTGAAGAACTACATCCTCTGGACAGCTATCCCCTTGTCCAGCGGTTAGTGCGATCTAGAGATAATGGTTTATAAAGTTTTGATATTTTTTACACAAACACACTACTTCACTTCAGAAGGTCTTTATTAACCCCTTGGAGCTGTGTGGAACACTTTTATGATGGATGGATGCACTTTTGGCGCTTCACAATCTCTACCTCTTTCACTGTCATTATGAAGCTTAAAAGAACCAGGACATTTTTTATTATAACTCCAACTGTATTGTTATACAAGAAAGTCATCTACACCTAGGATAGCTTGAGAGCGAGCAAATCAAGTCATTTTCATTTTTTGCTTTTAAGTGCTACAATGCATCATTTTATGCGATAGAAAACTAACAAAGTACCTTATAATTAATGGCAAATGTGGCCATTTGCATGGCCATAGACATGATGTATACAGTACTGTTAATGAGACTGGGCTCAAACTCTTTGTACAGGTCCACAAACTGCTCAGTCCTGCAAGAGAGGGGGAAAAAGATAAAAGAGAGAGAGGTGAAACAAGATGTTGTGAAAATCAAACACAAATGTGAACAATGACATCACATGTAAAAAATGTCTGGTACTGATTGAACAGCCTAGAGACTAAAATATACAGCAACCCTAAGTACATTCATTTTTAAAGACAGTTGATTATATCTGACAAGTCGAGCCATTGTTTTCCATAACAATATTAAGCAGCTATATTCAACATTGATAATAATACTACTACTACTAATAATAATAATAATATTATAATGACACAAAAAAATCTAAGCCCCATTTGAAGTGTAAATTACATTTAAAATATAACAACAAAAATATTACATGAATATTTAAGCAAATATTTTTAGGTAAAATCTGTGACGGTCAGTATCTTATTTACATTCATACCTGGGTGGGCTTCTTTTCTGAGCCCCTTTGTATAGGTACACTAGACTGCAGAAGTGGACTGCAAACTGCAGCAGCACAGTGAGGACAGTGTACAGGTTGAAGATGTTTGGTAAAGGCCGCTCTTTGGACAGAGACTTCAACGGCTGAGGCAAAAAAAGAAAAGATTTTTATTTATATAGCACAATTACAGCAGACAGCCAAAAACGAGGGATGGACAAAAGGCAAAGTTCAGAAGATCTAAGAGATCAGGCAGATATGGTGGTGCAAAACCATTTAGTCCCGTAAATTTTAGAATATGTGAATAGTGAATATGTGATATCAGGGATAACCAGTGAAATTCATGTAGTAAAGGAGTATCCAGATATGATGTGATTAATGGATGAATTAAAAATTGTATTATTTAATTTAAATTAAATCAGAAGCCTAGCAGAGCTGGTAAAAAGGTTAATTTGGATATAATCTGGATAGAAATGCAATTGAAATCCATGCGTGTGTATGATGTTGATGTAGAGAATGATAAACAGTAGAGGGCCGAGAACTGAACCTTGAGGAACACCCTGTGTCAGCGGAGCAGTGGTGGATTTACACCTTTGTATAGTAACAAAATACTTGGCAAATCATTAGAGTCTCACCTTTGACCTTGAGATGAAGAGAAAGCAGCCGGCCAGCAGCAGGCCCTGAAGAGTCGCCTGGAAATCGCTGAATTTGACCCCCTCCAGGTAAAGCACAGACTGACTGTAAGCCAGAACCAGAGCGTTCAGCGCCAGGATCTTAAACATCTGTAGCGTGGTCACCAGAGTGCAGCGCCCCTGTTTAATCACGTGACAGACTGAAAACAGATGGGACAATGTTAGGACCGTACGCGGAACTAAACGAGAGCGCAAGCTGATCTAAAACATGTGTTACTTACTGCACTGTATCGAGGACAGTTTAGAGGTGAATGGAGCAGCAATGGAGGCGTCGCCCAGTTTAACCACCTGAATCTGATCCTCTTCTAGCTCTCGCAGCACCTGACTGATCCTCTCCTGAGTCATTGACGCAACATATGGTTACATATTTGGAGTAAAAAACATTGTACAACTTAAAAAGACAAGGTTCAACCAATATTGCATTTCTTTAAATACTATGGAAATCAATGGCTAGTGTCAACTGACTGGTCTTTTTGGATGAACTGGATAATGCTGACATTTAAAATGTAAACCACAATCAGACTTGATGCTTACTTTCTGTGCGGCGAGCTGCTCTTCTCTCTGTGCCATCATTCTTTGTCTGGCTGCACGAGAGCCGAGTTTGACCCCTGAACTCGGGACTGGGGGCCTTGGCTCCCCAGAGGAGTACTCTTTTTCTTTGCTTCTCTTCTTTTTCTCAGGCATGTGCTCTGGGGCGTTAGCTAACAATGCCACACCTGGTAAACACAAATGACGTGTTATGGTACGAGTAGATCTACTGTATCAACTCTGTTAAACCCGACACACGAAATAATAGTCTGAAAAATCTTATTTTTATTTTTTGAAGTTAAAAAAATTAAACAAATCAAACTGTAAATATATGCATGTTTGTTAAGAATTATATTTGATGCATCACGATAGCAAAATAAGACAAGCGTGCCATGACTTGATATGGCTTTTTACTTGCTATAGAAATATGAATATAATATCTGTCAGATGATAAAACGCATATGGTAAATTTCAACAATTTGTTTTCCATAAAATATAATTTGAAGCTATATTTTGCTCAGAAAATCTGATACAGCAGACTTTATAAAAAAGTAGCCTTTTTTGAGATAATGTTTCAGATTCAACACAAGACAATGTGTGACATGCTGCCAACTGATAATGAAAATGTCTATTAATTTTTAAAAAGGGCACAGTTAATGTGCTCATCATTGTTGTTTAAAGTTGTGGTTCTTAACCAAGATGATGAAGGCCACTAGAGGGCCTCAGCAAACTTTTAAAGGGCCCAAGATCACAATAAATTATTTACAATAAGCTAATACAAAATATTTCTCTTTTCAAGCAGAGTCCTTAAAGAAGCAGAGTTCCCACATTAAATAAAGTCTAAAAAATGCCATGTTAAAAAGAGTAGGATGCCAAAAGACATAAAAAAACTTCAGTAATCCTAAAATGTGATTAATTGAATTTCAATCATAATTATATAATTATAATTAATTATTATAATCTAATTAGTTTCTGTAAATTAAAACAAAAAGTAGGGGAGTTGCCAAAGTTAATTCTAAATACAAAAAGAATGCTGAAAACTGTTCTAGAACAAAATTTACAAGGTAAAGTGCGCTACAAATAATTATAAATGAAAAATGTCTTTATGGTTTTACAAATAACTTGTATGTTAAAAAATACAAAAAGTACAAATGTTTCAGATCGTTTAAGAACTGGCTTTAGTTGAGTGACAAAATATATTTAATTTTGGAAGGAAAATGTTTTTGTCTTTACATCACGCATAACATTTTCCTCACACAGTATAAATAGGTTTATTTATATGAAAATATACCGCTGCCTTGCCAGTTTGGACAACTTTATAATGATTTTGACCAACACATCAGTTTTTCAAGCCTCCAGGCTGCACGCTAAGATTATTCTGTTGCTTTAAACCAAACCAAGCGCAGGCTCAATTTACCATCTAAGATGTTCTGCTGAGTTCAACATGTTTAACGACTCACCTATGTGGGCATGTTTGAGTGCACCAACATCATTTGTCCCATCTCCGCACATCAGCGTGACGAAACCCAGTCCCTTCAGACTAGTTATGACAAACTCCTGCACGGACAGGAAAATCAATTAATAATTAACAATGAATACGATGCGTGATAATTCAGCAAAGGTTTCTCAAACTTGTAAAGCTGACCTTCTGTTTAGGACTGACGCGAGCAAAGACTCGCACATGTGGAAGCAGGGCGTTGAGTAAACTGGGTTCAAAGGTCAAGCGGCTTAGTCCCTCTCCTGTCACACAGAGGTCGTACCGCCTGATTAAATCTGAGACTGAGGAAGTAGGTAGAGGGAGGCAAACACTTCCGTCTATGGACACCCACTGCCATTCAGCTGCATTAAAAGAAACAGAGATACTGATTTAATAAATGTTTCTCCAGGTCGTTCAGAGTAGTACTGTCAGGGATGCCACAAACCTTGATTGGGGCTTTGCTGCAGTATAAGTGTGTGCTCCTTTTGGATGAAATGCAGCTCTCTGGCCACATGACACGCTGTTAGAGGGTTGTCACCTGTGATCATTACAACCTGTGGAGAGAGAGAGAGAGTGGCAAATGATAGAAATAATGGAAAAGTCCTCGATACCCAATTTATATAACCTATAATAAAACATAATTAAACTAAAAAATATAATAAATGTTCTGGCAGGGATCTTCAGAACGCATATACAAAATTGAGACTGAAATCATTAATTATCACGTGACAGATAGGTTTAGCTCAGCTTAATATGGTTTTATTAATTAAATACACATTAACATGCATGCAGTTACTTCACTCACATGATGTGAGGCCTCTTGTATCTCTCTGATAACCGCCTTGCTGTCGGTCTTGAGAGGGCAGGACACGACCATGAAGCCTGCAAAGCGCAGGTCACACTCCAGCATGTCGCGGCTCACCTCCCGCACCTGCGCACACAACGGACTGCGATGAACAGCAGAGCACGCGTAAATGTGATGTTTGTGATTTCACACCGTGGTCGCTGCTGAATACCTGCTGATGGCTCAGGTGGCCCATCTCTTTGTATCCCAGTGCAAGAACTCTGGCGCCCTCCCGTGACATTTCTCTGTGCACCTCGTCATAGCTGGCCGGACACTCAGAGAACTTAAAAAAAAACAACAACAGCGTCTGTATTATTCATGACCGCTAATATGCAGCACCTATTCGGTCGTCAGAAGTTATGATGCACATGCTACGGCTTTTTCTAATTTGAAAACCGTTGAAGACTAAAGTTTGTGATAATCAAAAGAAAGGATTATGATACTGTGTTTCTCAGAGCATCATGGGAATATTGAAATAACAAATAAAATGCATGCGCAAACGAACACAGTGTCATGCTGACACTCGTAGCTCATATATAATAATTTGCTTGATTGTTAAACATGAAAACTAAATATAGATGTAAATATTGTAATGTTATATTTATTTATACCATTATAGTATACGGTTATACTATAACATTTTCTATTAAATGCATTTTTCACAGTAAAATCTTTTTTTTTTTTTACTGTTATTTAATAATAATCACAATATAACAATAATTTTTTTATTTATTATTTTATTGAATAGCTTTAAAATGGTAGAAATGTGTCATATAAACACTTAATTGGAAAGATTTTTATTAATTGTCTACTTTATGGTTACTTTATGGGGAAAAACTAAGAATAATTACTTATTTACAAATAGAGCTGTTAAAAGTCATAAAATGGTGAACATTCCTGTATTTTTCCTACAATATAACATAGACATCAAAAAGGTCACCTTTGTTTTTTTCCTAAGCAATAACTTAACCATAATTTTTACATGGCTTTTTATACTGACTACTCAACTACATGTTCTAGCATTTTTTTTTTTTTACTAATATGCAGTTCTCCATATCTCTAGTCAGAAGTCAGTGTAAAGTTTAAAGCGGTGTTATCATTCAGCAGTGTACCAGACATATACCTAAAGATGAAAAGAGACGCTCACCATGTCCTTCAGGGTCTCTGGTGCACCTTTAACGGTCGAGATATAGCAGAGCTCAGTGGAGCCCATCCGCTCGTATGACGCCAGCACCGACATCCTCTTCAGAGCGCTAGCGAAATGAAACCTCTGATGGATCTTCAGCCCCGGAGTCTTTATACTGCGAGCAAACACCTTCTCATCTACATAAAGCATCAGAAACGGTATCATATAATCAATCTACAACATGTTCTGTCAATTACTTAAAATGATTAAAACGCGTTTTCTGACACGTTCACAATTAATATTTTACTGAAAAATAAAACAGAACAACATGAAAATGTAATGAAAAAGTAACTAAGCATGCTTTTATCCCCATTGAGTTTTTTTAACATTAGCATTATCTTGCACTGGTAACAACAAGGCTCCACAAGCTTTCGTGTATTTGGTTGCCAGATGTCAAGAGCTTAAATCTAAGCTTTTTATTTTTTTTTTAATTGCTACTTTTTTTCCATTTATTTAAATTTTTTTTTGTTTTTTTTTCATTCTGTGTTTTACTTAATCTCCCCAATCTGGTAACTATGAGAAAACACTTTCTTCACTGAAAAGAGAGAGAACATGAATGTAGGATTTTAGCAATCCCCACTGGCATATTCTGCTCAAACAAAAGCTATTTAGTGCTATTAAACCATCTCAGTGATATACCGGAATAAATCTGAACAAGAGCTCAACTGTACTGTTTGCAATTGTGGTTACTCACTAGATGCACTTATGCAAGCACGAAAAAAAAATCAAAATCAGCAGTCATTTTAATAAAAAACATTACCCTAATTTGGAACTGTTAATACTAAAAAGTTCACAGGTTTAGCATGCGAGTACTGCTGTCAAACTATTATTAACTATGTGTATATTTATTATGGATTATTTATTTTTTGCTCACCAGCCACTGTGGCTACTGGTTTTCCAAATTTACTAGCCAAAGACTTAATGCTGCACACAAATGTTTCCAAGTCATTTGACCTATTTAAAGGGGATTTTCCCCATACCACATTAAATGGATGCATTTAACAAATTCTAACATTTTATTAATAATTTCACTTAATATAATAAGATAATATATGTCTGTTACCAATTATATGAAATCAGTATATACAAAATCAATCTTTCCACTGCAGAAAAAAACAGAAGTGACTGAAGCAGCATTCAGATGCATTTCAACGTAGCTGAAATATAGCATGAAATATGACATATGAGTTTGGTGTTTTAATATACATATACATTGTATGTATATAATATTACACCATCCATATTTATATTAAAAATAATAAATGTTGGGGGGAAAAATTGGCAACTTTGAAACTAAACCGCCAGAAGGTGGCAGCATCTTCAATGAACTGTCGTTGAAGCTTTAGAATGATTTGTTCAGAATTTACGAACTTATTTTTTTTTCCGTTTAATTGTTTTGATTTCTCCATGAGATTCTGTCACACAGACAAGCTTCGTGAGCCTCATTGGCATTACCTTGTTACTCATTATCCTAATAATCGCTGATGTCCAGTCGGGCAAGCAAAATTATTTTCTTTCACTTCTATTTTGGATACACTAAGTGAGATAAGCTTATTGTTTTACCCGTTTTTTAAAATTCATTTATATGATAGGCTAAATATAATATATCAGGAAACTAGATTATGTAGATTACCCCAACCATATGATTTGATGTCCTTTGAAAATGTAACAATTGTAATAAATGTAGAAAAACAAACAAACAACAAAAAAACTCAAATGACAGCATCATGATTCTACATTTCAAGCAAAACAATCATGATTTGTACTTTAATCATTATAATGCAGCCTTAAATGTAACAATCGTATGAATTAGACCTTTAGTGAGTGTCCAGTCTGCTGCGGTCAACATGGCCTTCTCCAGCGGATCGCCCACCAGCTGACCATCATCTAGTGTGACCAGAGAATGACACGTAGCCACCACCCGATGAGTGTCCACTGGGATATCTGACACCGGTGTCACTTGTTTCCCATCTCTAAAGAAAAAAGGAACAGAAATGAGACAATGGATATGCTTTTCACATTTCACTTTTCACAGTTGGGTAAACTTTAATAAGGAACAGAAAGTACATCTAACAATTTTTGTGGCCCCATTTGTTCCAAAAGCAAAACAGGAAAAAACACAATAGTGTTTTTAAGACTTCCAAAACGGGAGAAAATACCGAAATTGATCACGATGGTCGACAGAGAAAAAGACGTCAAGCTGAGTTAACTATTTTTCTGTAGTTAAACACTTGTGGAAATACGTGACCAAAGTCTGCGATCGAAAGCAATGAAGAAGGAAAACTATTTTTAGTGATCTTGATTTCAGAAGGTGTTCAGGCTCTACCTGAGTCCTGCAACACCACGAACTACCAGGCTGTCGCTGGTCAGGGTGCCGGTCTTGTCGAAACAGCAAATCTCCACTTTCCCAGCGAAGGGGATTCTGAAAGGTTCTGTGCAAAACACATCTGTAAGGGAAGAGTACGAGAGATTAAGTGTGAGGGGAGAGGAGAGGATGGTGAGACTATGTTGAATCCAGCGCAGTCACTCACAAAGTTTGGCCAGAGCTATGAGAGATGTGTTAACAGCCAGTGAGAGCTCTATGGGTAATTCAGGAGGCACTACTGATGTGAGGATCAAAGTGCACTCCAGAAACAGCTTGTACTTGTTTCTGCTCGGGTCTTTCGTCCCTGAAAGACATAGAGAGTGAAGCGTGAGACAGCTGATACAGAATAGGTAATGCTCCTCTAAGACCAATGATAAAACAGTAAAAACTGATACAATATGCTGCTGATATGTAACCAACTTCATATCATGCATGCACAAATAAAACATGTGTTACCATTCTAAAGTTTTTGTCATGGTTGCACTTTAGCAGGGAGGACGCGGGAGTAGACAAATAAGCCTTTAATTCACAGAACTTCGAAATCTAGAGCATACACATTCATGATGAGCTCGTAACAAGAAGAGAGGACAGAGAACATAGGGCAGGACACATTTTAAATACAGCATGAGATGAAGGGATAACTTAACACACCTGGGGAACACGACTGGGGACAAATTAAACAATCACAGGGAGACAAAAACTGGGTCACGAGAGGATGGGGCTCAGAGGACCCGAGACTCAGGAGGCCAAGGCAGATTAGGAGACCGAGGCAGAAATGGAGAGCCATTGAGCCAGGAGATACAGAGGGAGTGGAATCCAGAGGTGATGGCGAGACAACGTCCAATGGTGGAGACAAAAAAGCTAGAACCCAAGGCAGAGCCTCAAGGTCAACGGGCTGAGGCAGCTTCTAGGCCTCAGAGGCTGATGGTGGAGTGAAGGCACACTCCAACCATGGCGATGCTGGAGGATGGCTCAGGAGGCTCGCCTCATATTGATGGTGGGCTAAGGGGGAGCAGCGGCACTGCTAGAGGACAGCGGAGGAGACTGGAGCGGGTGGGAGGGTGGTCATTTACTAGGAGCCAATAGTCTCTTAATTTTAAACAATACAATTGAAACGCTGTCACTGATTGAGGTGCTCGGCAAGCACAGGGACTTGAGGGCACCTACGAGGGACGGGTACCGGAGGGCACTAAGCCGTAATTAAAAGGGATAAAATCTTCACAACAATAAAAAACAAATACTGAAATATTTAATTGGCTTGTTTTGCATATCAAGTCAAACCACTCCCTATAAAAGGAGAACTTGTAAGATGAATGTGACTCACCTTCGACCCAAACATATACAGCTGCTGCAATGGCAAAAACCAACAGGAAAAGGATGAAGATAAATGTCTCCAAATTGTTGGCCGTTACCCTCTTCACGCCAAACAGAATCGTCCTTAATAACTTGCCCTAAAAACAACAGCAAAATTTTAGACATTTTTCACACAAACATCTCCTTTTTCCAGCCCTACCCATCATTCTTCTCTGATTTGCTCCTGTCAATAGTTCACCGACCTCCAAATAAATAGTCGCAAATTGTCCGAACAAGTGTCTTTTAGAAACACGTCACTTGATCAAGCACCTCACCTGAGAAGTGTAGAACCCCGTCCTCAAAACATACGCAACGCAGCCATTGTCTACAGCTGTGAAAACGGAAAAGGAGGGAGTTTAATTACGTGCACAGATTATAAATGGACCTTTATACTTGGAATTAGAGCTAAATGTTCTTGAGGGGCAATTGTGGAGGCGAGTACTAACGTTTCAGGCCGGCGCTGGCTCTGAGAGGTGGGGTGTGCTGAACCACTTTGGTGCCTCCTGAGATGATGTGAAGACGGGAGTCTGTTTGCAGGTCCAGGATCCTGTCAGGGTCCAGGTCCTCTACAGGCTCCTACAGACGCAACACAGCTAATCAGAGAGCAGAACGTCTTGACGGTTGTCTGCTGATTCTGTGACGAGAGCAGCCAGACGTACCTTCATCTGAGGTACAGACTCTCCCGTGAGCATGGCCTCGTCCACAATGCAGCGGCCTCGCAGCAGCAGCACATCACAGGGAACCAGGTTATCCTGAGGAGAACGTCCTGTGAATACATGACAATTAGATGTCTATTCACATGCTTGTAACATTTATATTTTTACTGGATGTTCAGTGAAGTCAATACTAGTAGTAAGAACATGTGTAGATCATCTTGTTAACTACGAATGTTTGACAACCAGAAGCCAAAGACTTTATATCTTAATCTTTCATTCAAAGGCTTCGTTCAAAATAAAAAAAAAAGTCTCTTAGGCTGATCATCTGATCAAAAATACAGTAAAAATAGTAATCTTGTAAAACATAAATACAATTTAAAATAACTGTTTTGTAGTTGAACACTTTCAAAATGTCATTTATTATTATTTTTAAGTGCGTCTCAGACTTACAATTTTTTTTTTTGGTGACTGTAGACTAGAGCTGCATGATTCTGGATAAATTGAGAATTTTATTTTTTTTTTTTTTATCTCAAAGAGATTCCTAAAATTTAACTAAACAAAATAAAGTGACCAAACATTATTGTCTACTTTAAAGTGTGAAATTAATTTGATTGTATTAAAAGATGCAATAAATGAATTTAAAATATGTTTTACACACCTTTTTAATATTAAATGGTCATTTTAATCTTGGAAAGGTGGTTTGAATAAATAACTTAATGACTCACTTCAGATGTTTTATTTTGGATAAATCACTCTCAAAAGCAATCAACAAACTTGTGATCAACTACAGTTTTGATCGCCACCATATACATCAATATTTATATCTGAACTATACATTTTCATCTCAGTATTTATGTGATAGAATTGTGACAAAAATTATATTCTGTAGACAACATTACAAAGCTGTTATTACCTAAACATTTTAACGGTCTACTGTGTCTTTGCCAGCAGCAGCGCAAACACAAATTTGAATCTTCCAGTAAAACATTTTATAAGGTTTAATAGACACATGAGAATCATTGTCATTTAAAAACGATTGCGTGAGTGTCTGAATTGAGACTGTGATTTTTTTAACGATTTATCGTGCAGCTTGACTGTACACCATTATAGACAGATTCCATGAAACTCACCAACTGAGACAATGTCTCCAGGAACTAGTTCATCACTAGACACAGGCCTCCATTTTCTGTTGCGATAGACCTGTTACAGTTGAAGAGAGCACAAATGATACATTTTTCTAAATTGCTGTTTATTAACTAATCAATAAGGAAAGATAATGCGTGTAAGAGCAGCCTATTACGTTAATAATATAGTTATTACCTGCTTTATAAACCCTTGTGCGACCTTATGGACATTTTTGTTCTTTTCAGTATTGTGTTTTTGATCATTATGTTATTGCCAATCGCATACATTTTGGCACAGGTGTGTTTTTTAATGGAATTTTACTATTTCACCCCCATTTTTTGCACTAGGTACACAAAATTGTTCTTCTCAGCACCTTTTGGGCAAAAATGTCTCCATTAAAAGCCTATAAAGCAAATACTCACTTTACTCTTGTTTTTGCTTCTGAATATTATAGTGCCAATAGAATAAATAATGGAGCTATAATTGTGTGGATGTGATTTGTGTGTGTCATAAAAAATTGTGTATGTTCCAGTATCTGAGAGAGAAAAACTCAAACACTACAAACCCAACCATTGTGTGCACCAGCCGAGTTTTGCTGGCATCTAATGGGGACAATTAGGAACCGTTCCAAATAATATGACTAAAAAGGTCATTTGTTTTGCATTATCACAACTTTACACAACTTTAGATGGCTTTTATTTTTAAATATTGCTGAAACATTTTCATAAACTTCAGTTTCTATAACTTTGGTTTCACTTTTTAACGTTTTTACTTCAACAATAATCTATAACGGGTTTTCCTTAAAATGAGACAAAACTAAAATACGTGCTTCCCAAGCTTAAATCTGAAAAAAATCTGTCAAAAAAAAATTTGACACTGACATTTTTGTCCACTTTTTGTAACTTTTTTTTAATTGACATAATTAAGCATTTTCTTTGAGCTTGCAACCAATAATCGAAATGTTACTATATTGTGGGCGACATACACTGCACTGATCAGTCAGAAGAGAGATGTGCTTTACTGAACATTTCAATAAGAGTTAGCAGATAAACATTTAATTAAAGCTCATCCAAAACTGCAGCTGGAAGCTCAAAGTTATAGCGGTTACCTGGATCATGTACGGTTTGTTCCCCATTCTGCGGATTTCTGACATGTTCCTCATCTGCTGCTGCACCAGAGAGGCTTCAAAAGCCACAAGCATGAAGAGCGTGAAGACGCTGTAGTACCAGTACTCATCCAAACACCACAGACCCACACAAAACACCTGCAGGGGAACAAAATCACACAGTTCACACCATGCTCACAGGCCGGTGCTTTACAGTCCTGGCCCCAGGATGCATATTCAATGCGGTTCCAGTGGTAAAAAGCATTTAGGACCAGGTTTGAGAGCCACTGCCATTAGACGATGATGCATTTCTAGTACACTCATGCATTTATAATCAAACCGCGTGCTCTGCGGACGAACCTGGAAGACAAAGAAGGGTGCTGTGGCTCTCTCTTTGAAGAGCTCCAGGAAGTCAGGCACCACCATCTCCGCACGGTTGGTGCCATAGCGCTTCTCTGCAGCTCGTAACTGATCCTCCTCCTGATAGCCTCTCCAGTTTTGGAAATGACTCATGGGAAAGTTGATCGGAAACGCCACCGGCAGAAAGACTTTCTTCTCCTTGTTATCGTACACATAACGGATCTTCTGGAACTCAAAGGACAGAATTTCTGCCCCATCCTCATCCTGCACAAAAAAAAAAAAATAATAATTCACACACACACATTTTTCATCTGTTGTGAGCTAAAATTAGGGTTTCCACACCTTTCATTATCATGGCTTTTCCAGTTATTCATAATTTACAAATAAGGATATTTTTCTACATTCTGGAAAATCTTTTCCCGGGTTTATTTCCAGGGCAAACAATTTCAGTTTTTTTCACCTGTATAATAACATTTGAGACACTACAAAGCATCATATCACATTATAAATAATGAAACCTGAACACTAAAACAGCTTTTATTGCATTATTTACTTGAACTCCTTCATGGTCCCTGATATGTCTGGATTTGTTTTTAACATTTTTACTTCAATAATATTGACCTTTAGTAGTACTTGCTATATTAACGCACACACGCACTTGTATATGATTACAAACAGTCTAAAATAGTCAAATATTTGAGTTTCACGTTACAAATAACTGCCATAAGAATGTCATGGAAAATATGATTTGAAAGAGAAATAGTTAATAAGATTAATAAATGAATAAGTTTGGGGGTGCAATTAGTCAAAATTAAAGTCATGATCATGTAAATATGAAGCCAAATTGTCAAACAAACCACAATGTGCTTATGGTCTTCGGTCTGTTATGACAGCTGGAGCGTGAGCCCTACATGAAGAATACCAGCAGAGATAAAATAAACAATAAAACAATAAAAATAAGGGCTCACCTTATCCCTCAGGAGAGGCACCAATTCAGCTGAACCATTATTGGGAGTTGGTATAACTTTTGCAAAGGTGGCTCTGGCTGGGTCAGACTCCTGTTGAAAATATAATTGCGTAATTACAGTAAGCTCTGCAAAACAATCAGACGTCCCAAGCATATGGTTGGACTGGCAACATACATGGTTGTGTGATTTAAAACGATCAATTAGACGTGCTGGTTATTCAAAATAACATTCGTATTCAGTGTTTGCATTGCACACATATGTTTTTATCACCTTGGAGCAGGTGAGCCAGCAGTGAGCGTGCACGGACCAGTAGCCAGAGAGCACTGTCAGGACGTGCGCGATCCCGAGAGCGGCGAACGCGAGCAGGCCGGCCTCAGCGTACTCCGCAGCTCCGTAAACTCCTAACCACGCGTACAAGCAGCCCGGATACAAGAGGAGGAACGGGAACACCGTGCCGTGCAGAACGCGTGGCCTGCGGCTGTGGAGAGACACGGATCTCACCAGATCATCGCTCGGCGCGCGCGTCTGCGTCCTCCCGTCCGCGGACATGTTTCCCTCTTTTTTGGCTTCGTCCATTCTAGAGCGTGCCTTCCTCCGTCGACCCTCCTACTCTCCACCTCCTCCTTGCAGGCGCTGATGGTAAAAAGGCAGCTTCGCACCGGCCCGTTGTCTGCCCACTTCCACAGATTCCTCAAAAATTTCAGACACACACAGGAGAGCTTCCGCATACGCAAGCGCGTACGCCGGTGACGCAATATCCTGTACACGTCCTTTCTTGCCAAAAAAATCATATGGAAATTATAATATATAAAAAAAGATTAAATCAAATTCCATGGGATAATAAAAGAAAATACATATATTGCAAAATCTTTTATATGTGACCCTGGACCACAAAACCAGTCATAAGGGTAATTTTTTAAATAGAAATTTTATATCACCTTAAAACTGCATAAGCTTTCTATTGATGTATGGCTTCTTAGGATAAGACGATATTTGGCTGAGATGCTAAGAATGACATATATATATATATATATATATATATATATATATATATATATATATATATATATATATATATATATATATATAATTCAAAGACTATTTGGTATGTACCGTCCAAAATCGTATTTTTCATATTACTCATTCATGTCCTATAATGGTAGTCATTTTAGTCATATATAATGCAATACGTTAATAGATACGTGCAATACAAACTCATTTCATAGATTTCTATACTAAAAATAATAACGGTGTCGGGATTTTTGAATAAAGATACTTCTGACGGCACATATAAGCTCATCCTCATTTATGAATGAATATATGAAGTTTTTATCGTTGTTCCATGTCGGGGTTTTTTGTTGTTGTTGTCCTGTTTATTTCATTGTACATTAAAATTAATAAAAAAAGAAAATTAATTAACAAAGTAGCACGAGTGTCGCTAGTTAACGTTTATTTTAAAATGCTACTATAAAAAAAATAAAAGGAAAGTGTTACTTTAAATAATTGCGTACCTTCGAAGTCACGCCCATTTGTTCACGCTACCAGCGATACGACCAATAAGATCAGCGCAAGCGTACATATCGACCAATCGAATTCCCCCTGCGAGAGCGCGGACGTTCCCCACGCGCACGTGCGTGATGTGATAGTAACCTTGACGAAAACCGGGTGAATTCAACATGTAAGTAGTTGTGATTGACGGCGGTACGTGCGTTAAATACTTGTTGTGCATTATCGTTCTCACTCGACGACAGCAGTCGGATAGCAAGCCGAGCTTTGTTTCAACCCTATCTAAAACGACCAGTGCAGAAACCAAAATGTTTACTGTGTAATAGAAATGGCCCCAGAACTCTATTCGCTGTCTTTCACATTAGTGCTCATTCAAAGACGCGAACCTGCAGTGTTGAGAAATGTAATTTGCATGTAGGCTAATTAAATGCGCGTTAAACCGTGTTACAGGGAGGCAGCAATGGCCATCACGACCAAATACTGCCAGAAGGAGCTGGAGGAATACGGTACATGTGTTGTCTCCCATCCAGCGACATGGCAAGAGAAGTGTGTAGACCTGAAGCTGAGGGTGGCACAGTGCACTTCATCACAGTATGTCTCGCGCTCTCACACAAATGCATCTGCATTGTCTTTGCCGAGTTGTTTATTCCTATTTATATCACAAACGGTTCTAAATGTTTCTTTAAAACCCTACAACTGTTGTTTTACCGTGCTTTCATTCGCTCAGATTTAGATTGGTGACAACCATCATAAATAATAATAAAATAATTAATTACGACTAGTTCTGTCAAACGATTAATCGTGTACTTTTATTATAAATTAATATAAATAAATTTAAATTAAATTTAATAGAAAAATGTTTTTATGAAGTATATACATGCATGTATGTATTTTTATAAATACAGATATATATATATATATATATATAGCGCTCATATTGTGTAAACAAAGCTTTTATTTTGAAAGTGATTATTTGCAGTTAATTTTTTGTGAGCACTAATTACAACACTTTCAAAATCTTCTTCATTTGGTTTTCGTATTTAATTTATTTTAATTACATGAAATGTTAGTTTATTTTACAAAAGCCCACAGTGTACTTTTTCTATAGCTGAATGAATATCGGATCAAATAGGAAGCACTGTATTTATGATAATTTCCATCCGTCTCAATGCAGTCCTGTGATAAGAAAGATCCGGAGCGACTGTGCTGGGGAGTTCTCAGTGTTTGAGCGCTGTCTGCGGGAGAACCAGAGCTCTGCTGAAGCCTGTCAACCTCATCTCACACGTTTCCTCGCCTGTGTTGAGACCGTCGACCTTTCAGGAATAGGTAAGCGGCGAAGTTTCTGTAATTATGAACCTGAATGTATGACTAAGTACAAATATTAAATATTTCTAACACTTCCTTCCAACAGCAAATGCTGCGCCACAGCCTACGTAGTTTTTTTTTTTTCTCCACTGTTCTGGATAATGAGGACAATAAGATGTGTTATATACTCAGTACCGGGAAGAAATGGGCTGCGGAGAAGTATTATCTTTGAAGAACTGCAACACACACACACACAGAAAAGAAACAAACCTCAGTCTTTTGCACACCCCCCCCCTCAAAAAAAAAAAAAAATAATGATGTCTTATACTTTTTTTTTTTTGTTTTGTTTTGTTAATGGAATGTTTCACAGTATTTATGAGATTTTTACAAGATTGTTTTTGTCTTGTTTTCCCTTAATCACAGTTTTCTTTTTTTTCCTTTTTAAACAAGACATTTAACTAGATATTTTGGCTGAAAACTAAAAAAAAATAAATCTAGAAAAGCATTTTTTGTAGTTTAAAAGGTTCCATGATATTCATGACATGAAAGTTGCAATAAAATACGCATTTCTAAATTCTTTGCACTTGTGAAGATTGAATCTTATTTTACAATTTTTATTTATTTTTTAAAATTACATTCTGCACATTTTACATGATGCAGTTTCTAAAATAAAAAAATGTTTTGCTAGACCTTTTCTGTGTTGGATTCAGTGTGTGCGGCTATCTAGCTTTTTTTTTTTTTGTTTTCACAAATCCCCAAAAAACCATAAACTTGAGTGTTTTTGAATAAGAATTAAAATCTACATCAAATTTTATTTTACCAATATATAATACTAACAGCAAATTAAAATGAATATTAATTAGAATTTTCAATGAACGCGCTGTTGTCTAGTTACCAACTTAATGGTTGCAAGAGAATTTGTCCTAATTCTGTAAAAACAAACAAAAAAAAAAAAAAGCTATTAAAAGGTATTTTTGGATCTATAATAATTCCCCTTAGTGCAGTGAAAACCAATTGAACTGTAACATGTTCATTTTTTTTAGTTAATATGTAGTAAAGATGCTTGCTTATTTAACGTGTCCTTTTATAACAGGTTTTTCTTGTGTCCCGTCAGCCTTGTTTGGATGTTTTTCTCTTTACCCATTATACCACTGTATAATATTAAACCAAAGAATGCAGGCACGTAACCTCTCCCCCTCACATTTCCACCGGTTCCCTGCGTCCAGGAACAAAAGCCCGTGGGGAGGCATCAGATTAGGACTGCTTTGCACGCTGCTTATCGGGAGGGAGGACACGGCTTTCGAACCTTTGACCACGGAGTTAAACAGACCTTTCATTCGGTCCGTTTATCAAAAGTGGAACAGAATGTGACTTTCACCAGAATCCCATACTTATCGGAGCACACGAGGGATTAATTACACAGCCAAGCGTCAGCGTTTCAAACGATGAGTTATATTGGAAAAACCGTACACAAAAAAAAAAAAAAAAAACACACATTCACTGAAAGTGATCACGCCGAAAGAAACCGAAAAGACGTACCGTTCAACAGCTGCCACCGCAGCGGTCCTTTAAAAGAAACGTCACACCACTATCCAGTATCACAAAATGCTTCATGAAGGAGCGAGCGGTTGATTCACCGGCGTACTAAAAACTACATTTCAGTTTGTCAGGAGTGTGAAGGTTTTTCAGAAGCGGATGGCGGCCGTTCGTGTGAATCCGCTGTACGTTCTTCCATATAAATAATACATTTCACATATACGGTGTCTCATGCTGCAACACAAATATTCCAATGCTATTGTCGCCGTTAAAAATAGCCAACAAGAACATAGCGAGTTAACAGAAGTGAAGTAAATAACTACACGTATAACAGTTGAGCTAATTACAACAACAGTCATGTGACCAACACGTTCAGTATATTACAATAAAGCACAATTAGCAACATGTTGCCAAGTGTACACGTCCTGTAACATTTAAGGGGTATTTTTTTTTAATACTTTGTGCTATTTTTTTTTTCCTTGTACTAGTAGTACTAGAGATAACGTCATATTTATTATCAACCCTGTGACTGTAAGGCTAACTAACCCTGTAACAGCAGAAACCCTGATTATTTCCTCACCTCGGTTTGGAGATATAGAGCATCACAGCACATTCCTACATTTTACCTGATGCCTGACCATCGAAAGCGGTGTTTCTCAACTCTGGACGTTTTGAACGTCTCTTTTATCTGACTCGACCCATGTCAGGTCCTGAAGTTTCTTCTAATGAGCTCATGAGTTAAATCAGGTGTGTCCGATTAAAGGAGACACCCAAAATGTGCAGTGCCCAGGACCAGGGTCGAGGAACACCTTATGCAGAAAAATTCAAGGCCTTTGATAGTTTTCACATCTCGCTTTTTATCAGAGGAAATCTACCCTGTGTCCAAAACCTGAAGTTAGAATGAAATAAAATCTGTTGTGGTTTGGTTCCGTCGTATTTCTCCATATTGGTCAAACCTAGCTTTAATCGAGCAGGGATGTGTGTTTTTTGATAGTGTTGACTGAGCACTGTGGTATGTGTGCCTCCTTTCATCTCTGAACCCTGTCGAGACTCCCTCACTGATATTTTCTTTGAGATGTATATTTCAGCTTTGACATTTCATTATTTTGTGGTTTCTTGTTTTTTTTTTGTTGTTGTATATTTTCTCTTTAAATGTGTAATGCACAGTTAAGGCGGCTTGGAAAAGTCCCTGTCTGAAAAACTTAAAATAGTGCTAAATTAAATTTCTTCAGAGAAAATACTTGTAATAGCTGTCGACTTTTTTTTTAAATTTGTGAAAAGTTAAAATTAGTTAAAGGTGCACTCAGTATCCCCCCTCCCCAATTTAAACATTCACACTGAAAAAAACCCACAATAATTTTAAAATAATGTACTAACATGAAGACTCATAAAAGCTATTTTACATTTTCTACATTATTTTGTATTTATATTGCAGCAATTTTATATTAATCTGTTTCAATAACCTTGCTTTTGTGTTTGCGCGATGCTGCATCCGCACCGCTAGGTGTCGCTGTGAGCCCAGGACAAGCGCTATATTAGCTCAACGTACTAAAACTGAGTGCACCTTTAATAAACATTTGTTTCTTTGCCAGAAATATTAATGTAGATTTGACATACGCCAGCATGCTAGACTCTTTTGGTTTTCACGTTAGCTTTAAATAAAAGCTTATTCAAGACGGACATTAAGATGGCAAGGCAGTGATACGAAATTGATTTGGGCTGTTTCTGAAATCACCTCAGTACCCCTTTTACTGTGTGCTGTTTGAGAGGACAGCCATTTGTGATCTACGTTCACCCAGTTTTTCGGCCATTTGTAAACGCAATACGTCTGGCTTCCGGTGTCATTCGCTTCCAGCTGTTTCAGCTGTACAAAACAGTTCGTTTTGTTGCTTGATATTGCAGACCGGTGTGTCTCAACATATAATTGCAATGTATTATCTTAATTATGAAGCGCAAACCGTTTTACTGTTTGCTGCACTTTGCTATTCTTCTCTTTATTTCCCTACAGAGGCTAACGAACCAGAAAATTGAAAAATGAACCAGAAATTTCATTCACAGAAAACTGCTTGCATCCGTGTTGAAATAAATGAGGTGGATAGAGAGCAATGAAGTATTTTTGCGGGTCAGTCTAGAACTGTAACCCCTGCTTCTTCCAGCGAAAACCCAGAAGCATTTTTCGATTGCAAAAAATAAGCTCTGTGGCCAACAAAAGTGTATTATGCCTACATGGCATGATAATCTTCGCAAATGAACACAACTTTTATGAATCTTGAAGGCTAAATACAATCAGCTGAAGTATGAATGTAAAAATATCTTCCCTAAAAATCTGAGTTACCGATTATAAACAACGAGGCCGTGCAAGCAACTATTTGGACCCAAATGTCCCATTTAGCCACTCGTTAACAACTTTTAAAGCTTAAAAAACATTAGTGAGGTATTACGCTTTATTTTATGCTGTGGAATAAAAAAAAATTGCGCTTCTATTAACCACAGACCTCATTTTAGGCATTTCGGTTAAAATCATGTAATAAAAAAAGTTTACTTCGGGACAGTGGAACTGCAAGTGCTAAAATAATGGGGCAAAAATGTCACTACAGTAGTGAATGAGGGGCTAGAGGGTGATTTCAGATAAAGCCTCGATCAGTTTCTCAGCTGTGCAGCGAGCAGAGGGTGAGGTAACACTTACATGAACAGCTGCCCGTTGATGTCTGAGAGAAACAAAGCCAAAAAATAGTGCATATGTATGATATCAAACATGTTTTTCCAGTTAATTCCCATTCTGTCCACATCAAATTGAATTTTTAAGTGTGTGACCCTGTCTTGGATTGGTTGGCTAGAGCTTTATTGGCACGACTAATATATGATTGAGGGATTCGATTAGTTTTGACGATGCAAGACGCCTCCAGTGAGACTCGATCTGCTTGTTGCCCCCTGCAGTGATGGAGGAATGCTTTCGGTAGGTTGAACCAGGGTCATGAGGTAAAGTAGGAGTTTTGCATCGAGTAGAGGCGATCGATGGGATTTCCTATCCGCCCCGCCAGAACTCCAGCCTCGGCGGTCGACAAGAGACAGTCCCCGAGATGACTGAGGCTCCCATCGCTGTCCAAGTCGTGGAAAACTGTCTCTGAGTCTGAAAAGAAGGCGGAGTTCAAAAACAAACGGCAACTCGAAAAAGATAACCGATGCTGGAGTTGATGCGGTGGGAGATGCTTACCGTAGGAGTGCATCTGCTCGGGGCCTAGCTGCGGTGGCGTGAGGCCGTGTCGGAACTGCTCGCTACCGTATATGTTGGGATCCAAAGCCAGCAGTTGTTGACGTGGCAGAGAGGAATAGGAGAGCAGGCCGTCCAGTCCGTGACTGCTAGAGCCATCTGTGGAGAGACGGCACCGAGTTCACAACTCGCATCAAGCCATTTCACACACTCGTGTCCGCGTCTTACCCTCGCTGTCATCGTTACTCTGGCGGCCCCCTCTGCTCGGGCCCCTCCTGGTCCCGCCCATCTGCTCCTGTTCTTGCTGTTGCTGCTGCTGCTGTTGTCTGCGAGCGATCTTCTTCATCTGAACTCACAAAAACAACAGTTTATTGACATCCACTGGTCCTGGAACATCGTTCCCATCTAGTATTACAAAAGTACAAGTGCATGCTTTGAAAGCGCATTCACAATGACAGAGATTAATTTGAATTTAATTTGTAACACTCATGGGTGTTGAATATGCGGCAGACCCCATCTGCCTGACATGCCAGGAAATCCCTAATATGGATAAAGGCATTGAGCCATCCTGCAAGCTTCGAAAGTTTGTGCCTGTCTGTGTGTGTGTGTGTGTTTGTCTGTCTGTCTGTCTACATGTGTGTGTGTGTGTGTGTGTCTGTCTGTCTACATGTGTGTGTGTGTGTGTGTGTCTGTCTGTCTGTCTACATATGTGTGTGTGTGTGTGTCTGTCTGTCTGTCTACATGTGTGTGTGTGTGTGTGTGTGTCTGTGTGTGTGTGTGTGTCTGTCTACATGTGTGTGTGTGTGTGTCTGTCTGTCTGTCTGTCTGTCTACATGTGTGTGTGTGTGTCTGTCTGTCTACATGTGTGTGTGTTTGTCTGTCTGTCTACATGTGTGTGTGTGTGTCTGTCTGTCTGTCTGTCTACATGTGTGTGTGTGTGTCTGTCTGTCTGTCTACATGTGTGTGTGTGTGTCTGTCTGTCTACATGTGTGTGTGTGTGTGTGTGTGTGTGTCTGTCTGTCGGTCTACGTGTGTGTGTGTGTGTGTGTTTGTGTCTGTTTGTCTGTCTGTCTGTCTATCTACGTGTGTGTGTCTGTCTGTCTGTGTGTGTGTCTGTTTGTCTGTCTTGTCTGTCTACATGTGTGTGTGTGTGTGTGTTTGTCTGTCTGTCTGTGTGTGTGTCTGTCTGTCTGTATATGTCTCTCTATGTATGTATGTCTGTCTATTTATGTCTGTCTGTCTGTCTACGTGTGTGTGTGTGTGTGTATGTCTGTCTGTCAAATATACATGAAGTTTTATGCCTTACAGTTAATTTTAACTATATATTAAGCCATGTTCTAAGAATAACAAACACTGAAAACTCATTCTTTTTTTTGTCTGCCTTGGTAAACCACAATGAAATGAAATACAGTGTTTCAAACAGAAAAGTGTTCTGAATTCATCAAAACATGATGCCAGCCTACCTTTGCTCTCTGATTTTGGAACCACACCTGCACGACTCTCACCGTCAGTCCAGTCTCAGCAGCCAGAGTTTCTCTGACCTGCAACAACAATATATGGATGAGATGTACACGCATGCTGTTTCCGCATATAACACACACGAGCGGCCCGTGACAGCTGACCTTTCTGCAGGGTTTGGAAGACACCTCAAAGGAAGCCTTAAAGGCGCGCCGCTGTTGTGTGGTCAGGATGGTACGTGGTCTCTTGGATCTCTTGTGCTCCTTCCCATCATCCCCGGCCTTTCCCCCAACAGAGACGCCACCGCCATCCTCATCCTCACTTTTTACTGCAAAAGGGAATCTGAGCGTTGGCTTAAAGGTGGAGAGAGTAAGTTCTAGACTACATTAACATCTTTTCTGTAATTATACATGACCTTTGGCGAGCTCACTGAGGTTACCTGACTCAGTAGGGGCCGGACTGATGGCAGCCAGCATCTCTCTCTCCTTCTCATAGTCTCCCCGGCAGAGCAGCTGTCCCTCCTTTAGCACAAACTCATCACCTCTCTGCAGCCGACGCTCACACTCGCAGCAGCTGAAGCAGCCCAGGTGGTACACCTGTCCCAGCACACGCATGATGAGCTCCGAGCGGCCGATCGCCTGCAGACAGGCACTGCACTTCCGCACAAACAACCTGACACACACAAACACACACGTGCACGTTACTGACGTGTTTCTAGAAGTTCACTTTATGCAGTGTTTTATCTGTAACACTGGGGGGCAATATTTGATAACAGACTAGACATCACGCAAGCAACTAAACAAAGATGTATCATTTAACCCTTTAAAGTCTGCTGTATTATATTTGATGCACAAGATATGGGCTTACGTTATCTGATTTTTAGCAAGTAATAGGCCTTTTAGTTTAATTTTAAAAACATCCGACATGAGATATTTTAGTGATTTTTATAAACACAATAACTTTTGTGTTCTTTTTAGTAATGTTTCATACTTAACATTTACTAGAACCCACTTAGGTTTAAATACTTTTTTTAAAATAAAAAAATCATGTTAAAATGTATCAAATATAATGCATCAGGCTTTTGAGGAATATATATGTATTATTCTCTCAATCCTCATGGTATTGCACTGCATTCTGTGTTTTGAATCTAAAAGCTTTGATTATAAATACGTACACATATAATAATAGAGTTACAGTTTGTGCATTTATGTAAATAGTTGGCTATACTTAAAAAAAAGAGATAACACTTGAGTATGAACTCCATATTCTCATTCTGTATGAGTATATTATATTTAGGGTTTTTGCTTTTTGGGGGGTATTTAGTATTGCATATGTCACCTGGGAATTGAACCCCTGACCTTGGTGCTGCTGGCCCCATGTGCTATAGTAAATATTTTTAAACCTAAAGAATTTCCAAAATGATTAGCAAATACGGGGATGCACGGGGCAGAAGTGAGCAAATGCATTAAAAAGGACATTTGTCCTGCTACCAGCGCTGAGAATTACCTCTTCCTCCCTTTAAACGCTGTTTTCTTTCTAAATAGCTCATCAGCATCACAATTGTTTTTAATGGCACTCTCGCTCCTCAGTCCCCACCAAACCCCTCGTTTTTTCCCTCCTCTCTCTCCCCTCCCTCGCTGCTTGATATTTTCTGCCAGAATTCCCTGTCCTCCCTCTCTCGCTCCCAGCCTCCCTCCCCAGCTCCGTGAAACTAATAAAGACAGGATTAATTAGATTGTTGTTTAAACAGTGCGATGCCCAGACAGACGCTGTAAACTCATAACCAGGGATTGAGGATAGCATGGGGTTAATCTCTCCTCTCTCTTTTTCACACACTCGAATAAACACACCATACCCACACACACACACACACACACACACATTTACCAGCACCTTTATACGGCCGTGTTCATGTACTCTCATAAATATTGACAGGTACCCACAGACGAACCTGTAGACGCTCATATGGTGTCGATGATAATCTAATCCTTCTGCACATTTAATTAAGCCAAAGCAACAGTCACAATTCACCCAAAATGTGACATAAACCAGTGTGACGTTACTGTCTCACACCTGAACCGGACAACATTTGTTTTGTTGTTGCTAGGATATTCTACTGTCCCAAGACAAAAGTCCCATGATATTGTGGTCTCGGGACCTCCCTTCAATGTCAACTAGGTGAAAACGTATGTATGTATCACGATGCAGGACAAGCTATTATTTAAAGCAATAGTTCAATCAAATTGAAATTGCTGACAGGAGTTATTCCTTTAATACTCACGATTAAGGGTTTGTTTAGATCCCTTATCCTATATTTAAGCATTAAGAGCAGGGATATCTGCATTAGCGGTGACCACTAATGACATTAAAACACATGCGCAAATAAAAGCGTACGTTTGATAAACACAAAGCATTTTGGAGGTGAGGAATAGATGAAATGAACGTTTGAAGGATAACACAGACTTCATGACAGTTGCAGAGACGGATGGCAGGAGTTCTGGTGTGTGTGTGTGTGTGTGTGTGTGTGTGTGTGTGTTTGAGGAGTTGCAGGAGATGAAGGTGTCATATCAGAAATCTGCTGAAGGGAGAGGCAGCCAGGTCCACACATTATAGCCTCTAATCTGCACGGATGTGATGATCCTGTCCGAAACGCAGCTGCTATGGCTAATCTGTCTCAATCCATCTGCCAAAAATGCCAAATTACCCAAATCACCACCTACTACACCCAGATCAAAGCAGACCAACTCTAAAAAACCCTCAGCAAAACTCATACAGAAACTGACTCCAAGAGTGAGTCTCTTGAAACGTGTCATATTTCACCTCAAAACTCACGTTTTTCTTAATTACGTACTGTATGTCTTAAAGACAATGAAGTCTTTTTTTGGCTTTTATTTTTTTAGCTAATATTTCAAATAATTTATTCCCAATTCTCTGTAAAATAATGCCAAAAAAGTTGTATTCCCATTACAATCACATGAGAAAAAAATGACGAGGAGCTATAAATCATAGTTGCATCCGAATAAAAATGACTGAAATTAATGCCAATGATTACACTTGAAACGAAATTAACTTTGACTCTAAATATTCAGTTACGACAGCAATTGACTCAATTAAATGTGAAATTTTGAAGTAGAAAAAATAAATTGTATTGTCTATAACACATGCAACTTTGTTTACAATGTAAAAAAAAATTAATTGTGAGGTCAAATTGTCATGATAATATTATCACTGTGTAAAAACACTTTACTGGTCATAAAGTAGGCTCCATTTTCTTTATGCAAAATAGAATTTCTTGATTTTTTAATATTGATTTTGAGGTGAAATGTAACTTGAAAATCACCAAGTCTTGACATGGACCCACAAACTCTGCAAACAGACTCATTAAACATGACAGTTATAGAAATAACACCACATTTTGTACTTAAACATACCACAGACCTAAAAGTTAATTTAGGATAAAACTATCTTGGGGAGAAATTATGATTGCGGGAAGGCAATCACACACTTTGAATGTACAAACTGTGTTCATAATGTCAATTCAATAAAGTTTTACATGAATCTATAGCCAAATCATAATGTGGGGGCCTGATCCATGCATGAACACATAATTTTACATAATCAAACACTTACTGTCATAGTTGCGAGGTTTGTCTCGCAGACTTCGTGCATCTTTGTATATATATGGAGGCAGTATGTAAATCATACATGTACACATAATTGCAAGGGTTGGTGCGTGCGTGTGTGTGTGTGTGTTTGTGTGTATGAGCGAGAGAGAGAGAAAGAGAGCGGATATTGCTGTGAGGGAAGGTGGCTCAGAGCCAGGGTTCAGTAATCACATCATCTTCTTTTATTAAATCTCACTGCACTGCTTCTGCGTTATTAAAATCTCCCAGCATTCCCCACAACCCACTCCCGCCGCCCCCTCCCCCCCGACACACCAATATTCACAATGATGAAATATGAGAAAACCAACAGGTAGCTGATAAAAATGTACACATCAGACCACTCGCACGCAAAAGAGAAAGCACAGGTGAGCAGCTAAACCGTTCAGCACTGACACACATTATAGTGCCCCAATCATGTCATAGATGCACACTTCGAAGAGTACTTGCTAAAAAATGGGCTTTTTGCTCTTAGCATGCAAACGGTGCTATGCACAACAATCCCGTAATGAGAGTCGAGTAGTGGCATGCGTACTTTAATTGTCTAATCATGTTTGATTGCACTGAGACACATCATAACTTTTGTGTTTATGTTAATGAAACAACTAATAGTGTCATTGTACACTATAAAACACTCTCTACTGAATTCAGTTATAATTTACGGATCGCTAGTCTTATGAAGAGCACTTCAACAGGGTTATTAGAAAGTTTACTGTATATCAAAGTGGCGATAAAGTTAGAATGGCATTTCTTATGATGCCTTGTAGCGTATTAATGAGATTCAGTATTTTTAGATGATCGTGTAAAAATCATGGGTGGAAAATAACGGTAACGATTTGATTTTGTTAACATTAGTTAAAGGGATAGTTAACGCCAAAATGAAAATGAACCCATGATTTATTCACCCTCAGGCCGTGACTTCCAGTCATTTACATCGCAGTCAAAGTTTTACTACAAAAAAAGTCCTGGCTAGGGACAAGCTTTTTTGATGGCTGTGAATGAAGCCCTGAAAGTGCATGCATCAATCATAAAAAGTAATAAATACCCATATTTATATTTAAAGGATAGATGCACTTTTTGAGTATCAGAATTTCTTGACCCCTATTCACTGCCATTATTAAGCTTAGAAAAACCAGGACACTGTTTAATATAACTGTGATTGTATTCGTCTGAAAGAAGAAAGTCACTATGTGAATCAAGGGGTAATGTTCGTTTCTTATTATTAATTTCACCATAAATTCACCATATTAATTTCATAGACCTGATCTAGGAACTAACAGTTTTGGAAATATTTACTAACATAAGCAATGATTTATAAATACTGTAACACATATATTGCTCATTGATAATGTTAGTAAATGCATTAATTTGTAAAGTGTTACCAAAATGAATTCGTTATAACAGTATGATTTACTAATTACTATAATTCCTCATAAATTTACTGTTTTTTGTTCTGGATTTGTACCAATAGAACAGAGAAATGTTCATATAATATCTGATCCTATAATGGCCCAATCATTCTGGATGCAGATAAATGAATACAAACTACTTTGTTTCTCAGTACATCTTCATGAATGACTCTGCCTTGCAATGCCCTGGCAATGCCGTAAAACTCCTTGCCAGGTAACCAAAAATATACTTACATTGTCTAAATTATTAAAATTATAAGCTTCAAAATATATAAAAAAGCACATAGTTAACAAAATGGTTCTATCAAGCTTTTAATTTAGTCTCACCGTCATGTTTTTTCAAACCTGTATTTTCTGTTGAAAATAAAAATCAACTAGTTTTGCTTTTATAATGAATGTCAGTGGGGTCCCATAACAACGAATGAAAAAACAGTTTTTTTTGTTCCTGTAAGAATTTGTACAATCTCAATTTCTCCACTGATGTGTCATTCCTCAAAATACTAGAAAATCCTTGGTAATTCTTTGTAATTTGCTAGCGACTTGTCAACAGAGCAAAGGTTTGTAGGAAATCCTGATTCTGACAGTCGATATGTCGTAGAATACGATGGGCGCCATAATATCCCATCTTACGCAGAGTTTTTCACACTTATTTTGGTGAAGAATATGCACTATCTGTGTGCTGATGTGCTCGTTGTGATGCGTTCGCCAACTGACAGCATAACCTGTCCATACGTTACAAAATCACACGTCAGGCTCCTGCATCCCTCGTGCGTGTGCGAGATACTCAAGGGTTCAGGGACCGACAGGATCGATGTGTTGAGTTGTGTGAGGCGAGAGTGAGTCTGCGAGTGTGTGTATGTGTGTGTTCGGATAAAACAGCTAATCCCCAGGCCACCAGAACGCAATATCCTGTCAGCCAGATTCTCATTTCCTGTCTCTCTGTGGCAAGGCGAGAAAAAAAAAAAGACGCGTAGAGGGGGGACGGGGGATTCGTTGCCCCAGAAACAGAAGATACGGCAGCCCTGTTTGAGGATATCTATGGCATTCTTCCTATCTCTCCCTCTCCCGCTTTCATTTTTTGCCGTTCTTCTTTTATTATCTCAGATTTAATAAAGCCAAGGCGAGCAGCTTGTTCTGCCATGAAACATTTATTAGCCGTCTGTAATGAAATTGTTGTGCGGGAGGCGAGGTGATGGAGACTCATCACACATTATGCAAAAACAGTGGCAATATCACAAGAGGAGACACCTCGAGCTCATCTCTCCTCTTCCTCTGTCATCTTCCTCTCTGCACCTCTGTTTGTCACCTCCATGGCCTTCTGACACCGCCTGAGCTCTCTCTTCCTCTATGATTGCCTGATATGTATACACTCTGAAAAATAAAGGTTCTTTATTGGCTTCCGAGGTTCCATTAAGAACTTTTAACATTCATGGAATCGTTCCATTCCAAAACGGTTCTTTATAGTGGACAAAGTTCTTTAGAGAGTTGACCTTTCACTGGGTTCTTTGAGGAACCCAAAATGGTTCTTCTATGGCACTGCTGGGAAAACCCATTATTAAGGCTTATTAGTAATGTCTTCTTTACTGAATTACCGTGTTTTGTTTTTCTTGGTTTGAACTACCACAATGTGTTCATGTGCTTATCTGAAGTACCATGTAAACATATTCACCAAAGGACAACACACGCCAGGTTATGTGTTTAAAACTAAAACTGCGCTCCAAATGATGCCATAGAACAACTATTTTTGATTCCCCAAAGAGCGTTTCGATTCCTTTTTTTTTTCCTTTTTAAAAAAACGGTTCACTCAAAAATGAACATTTCGCCATCATTTACACACTCTCATGTCAGAAAGAAACTCATACAGGTTTGGAATGACATGAGAGTGCGTAAATGATGACAAAATATTTGTTTTTGGGGGGAACTATTGCTTAAAAAATATGTTTTCGTAATATGAAGAACATTTTGAACAAAGTTTTGTCGAATAGGAAGATTCATGCAACCATCAATGCCAATAAAGCAACTTCAAAAATAAATATCTTGACCTCAAACGGTACCAAACAAACTGACCAACCAAAAGTATTCATGCTCATGCACGTTTTGAAGAAAAACCCAGATTTACACAAAAGAGATAGCTTCAATCGATTGTTACTTTACTGAATTTAAGTACAGCATGAATGATAAAACTAATGGCTTCAGCTAGCACTATATTGACGATCCTAGGTACGGCAGCGTCCCACACCAGAGCCCATGTGTCATATTCCTGTCTGACAGTGCAGCAACTCTCTAACCACAACACAGCTTGTAGTCATGTCTAAGAACATAATTAGCAGCGTTCCCAATCAAGACCCTTCCACCCCCTCCCCGTTCCCACAGACACAAAGAGACAGCGAGCAGAGAGATGATTAAGCGAAAATGTGGGATAAATGGAGAGATAAACTGATTGGTGTCATCACGGCTATAAATCTCAACAAGTAGGAAATGAAGTTTGGAACAGAAATATTATTAGAAATCAGACAGTGATGGACGAGCTGGAGGAGAGATGCACGGGGAGGGAGAAGAAAGACCGAGCGAAAAAAAGGTGAAGATTTCGGTAACCATCGACTGAAGTGCTCATAATAATGACTCCGACTGAAGATTTCGGTGGAATGGTGTTACTGTAAATGACTGACATGGAAAAATGTAATATTTTGTTGTTGATGAGAGTAAATTAGATTGCATTCAAAGGAATATGTTGGGTTTAATGCAAGGTGAAATCTGTTGACGGGAAATTATTTGTCCTTTATGTAAAGGCAAAATAATGTTGAGACGCTTACAGTCTGCTTGTTAAGTCTTGATGTGTCAAATCAAAAGCTCAGTGGCTGTTTATAACGGTAAGCTGGAAAAGAGAAATCACTGTCTGGCCAGCTAATATAGTGGTCAAGATCTTTCAATACTGTAGCATTCAATTAGTCTATATTAGCAATTTTTGTTCTTTGATTTTGGGATCTAATCTACTGGGTCATTTGGATCTGGTGAATAATGTGGAGGTTATAATAATAGTAATAATAATAATGAAGTTATTCTATTAAAACCGTATATATATATATATATATATATATATATATATATATATATATATATATATATATATATATATATATATTTTTTGAGCTGATTTTGTTACTGTTTAAGTTTTTAGGTGTTAATGTTGCTGTGAATGTAAATATGAGAATATTTTAACATTTATTCATTTCCCCCTTACTGTAACCTAGATTTCTGCTTTTCTTTTTTAAACGGCGGGACAACTGAAAACTATTTTCAGCGTTAATCAGCATTACGCCACAAATGTTGTCAAATATGCTTGACTGAATCAAAATATTCTGGATTCAGAATTCATCTGAATCCATATTCAATTCAATCTATTCTGATAGTATCAAGCGTCAACTTTGTCTCAAATGTTTAATCTCAAATTCAAAATAAATGTTTTAGTTTATGTATATTTATTATTATAAATACGTAAATACACACACATGCATTTATATATTTAAGAAAAAATAACAATTATATATATATATATATATTAAACATATTTAAATATATGTACACATAAATAGATTTTTTTGTGTATTTACATTATATATATATATATATATATATATATATATATATATATACATACACAGAACACACATACATTATGTAAAAAAAAAACTTATTTTGGATGCAATTAATCTTTTGACAGCACTATAAAAATTAAAATAGAATATAGAAAGCTATGACTTTTGATTACAGACTTTGATATTTTGACCTCTTCTAAAAGACACACGCTATAATCGTGTCTTCTCTAATTCTCTTCTCAGGAGCAAAGTCTGAGAAGCATGAGACTTTAGCCAAAATCTTAATTTGCTGTCTAGGAGAAACGAGCGAGATATTAAAGAGCTCTCATTTGTAATTTTTTGTTCGTACTAGCATCTCTTTACACACTGGGGGCTGTTTTCTTTCTGTTTCCCACCCCACAGAGTGATCTATTAAACTTGGGGCATCTTAAATATCCGCTCCCCTGTCTCCGCTCTGATAGGCCTCCGAGACCCTCGCTAGTCTAATTTTCTGCCAGGGATCCAGGCACCATACCCTGGGGCTGAGAGCCTTTATTGGTCTGGGACTGGTTTCACTAGACTGGGCTGCGCGGTTATCTGATGGCTGTTCGTGTCAAAGTCAGCCAGGAAGACAGTGATGGAGACAATTTGACCATTTCAGGGATGGTAGCAAATGTTTGCAGTTTTTGTCATTTTTGAATAAGGCTTTGCGTTTGGTTTCGGTTAAACGAATGAGTGTTGTTTGATTAAAAAATTAGTGGTAGACGAAAGCCAGATTTCTGATGACGAGAACATAAGGAATCGTCTTACAGCTGTGATCTTAAAGCTGATGCTGTTAGCGTGTCCGATGTCTTTATTTCAAGTGAAAAATATCTGCTGCCGGTAATGTTTCACTAAAATGTATTAACATTATAGTGTAAATATCTGACTTTCATTCATTTTTTCCACGAGATCACAGAGTTCTGGCTTCTTGCCGAAACTCGACGGAGTCAGTTATTTACATTATATACATTTTTTTTTTAAATATAGGAATATTTTTTGATACAAAAACTCATGGATCTGCCTCAGAGGACACGTGATAACTCCTCCCGAAGGCGTATAGGTTAGTTTCACGAAGAAAGTCATATACACCTGGTAAAATATGGGGTCATTTTAATTTTTGGGTGAACTATTCCTTTAATGTAAACTAATGCATTCTTAATATTTAATTAAACAATAATCCAAATTTCATAACTTCTAGATTACAGAATTCTTTTTTTAGCTGATGCATGACAGAATCATTTTAGTCCGTTTAGCTCCGATTAACACCTTTCCTTTTTTTGTTTTTAAATACTTCACTTGATTCATGCATTACAGTATAGAAGAAAAGAGCTGTTGCTACTTCCATTTAATCGTGACTTTGATATGCGATTAAAAAACTGCCCTACATGGAAAAAAAAGTCCTTGTACTACGTCTTTATTTCTCTCTGAATACGCTGTTTTACTTGGAAACACGTCATAATATGAAACTAAAACGGGATGCGAACGGCATTTCATGCTGACTTTAAGCACGCTCTTAAAAAGGTCATTGATGGATTTATTTAAATGTACTTCATACCAAGCCGAAATAGTGGTCCTTTTTAAAAATGGAGGAACAAAAAAAGGTTCCACTGTGCAAACCTTTATTTTTATGAGTGTGGTTGTTTCTACCTCACCCGAATTTTACAAATGAATTTTGCTGGTCTAATGATTCGGTTATTCAAAATAATATTTTCTCATTTAATGTAATGTTTGTCCACATTTCCCCGCTTTCACAACAGAATGTCAGCTCAAGACTGTGCTTTTTTTCTCTCCTCAAATTCCATTTATTTTGCACCATCAAAGATTCCTTCGCACCCCAGAAATGGAGCGCACACCTGCTGCAGAGGGAGCATTGGTAAAGGTTCGGGAGCGATGGGTGCTGACGGACAGGCAGAGAGAACACAAGGAGATATTGTTGTGGATTCACTCAAGGTCACCCACACAACAGTGTGCCAAGTCTCCTCCATAAATACACCACATACCATGCCGCAGCCTCAATATTAACAAATACTGTCTGCAACTGACGCGTTTCCATTTAAGCGCAAACAAAAACGCTTATACGTTTCTTACTTTCCGTACTTACTGAATGAGAAGAGCTTAAATCTCCACCATATAGTAAAAAGCTGAAACGATAAATAATAAAAATGATAGCAAAATGATAATAATACAAACTGACCAAGCTCCAGCTTGCTCTGATCCCAGAACAGCCGTCTCATTTGTAATCGTTGATCACTTTTACTCTCGTTACGACATCCTCGCTGCAAGCACCTAGGCAAAACAATTATCAAATCTACAGTCCCATTTTTCTTCAACGGTGTGAAGAAAAGCAGTTAGTATGGTAATTTCATACCCCGAAACGGTCCTGGATCTCAGGTGATCTATCTTTCCGGGAACATATATAGAATTATTTTATATTCCCTCTGGGAATTCTTCCTGCTAACTTTTCTATCCTCTTTTATTCTTTCCTGTCCGTCTCATTCCTTTCAGTTTGGCTTCCAGATGTCAGCAACAGAGGGAGTGTCCACGGCGCTCAACGGTGTCTGACACTTCTCACAACAGCGATAACAGGCCACAAAATTGTCCTTCAACTGTCCGAACTCCTGCTGATGTCACTGGGAAATTATGGTTTCTCAGAAACTCCCGCTGACCCGAACTGATAGAGAATGATTCATCCGAGAACCGGCAGCTAAAAGGATAGTTCACACCAAATCGTCGGTTCTGACGATTTACCCATACCTGTTTTGTTTTGTTTTTTGTTCTTCAAATTAGTTTGGGGCTTGGAATTAGATAAGGGTGAGTAAACAATAATCCATTTACTATCAGACTGATGGCTCGATCGGAAGCTTTATGCTGACGTATGTGTAAAATCAGAGTGAAATGGGTGGCGTAGACCTAAAATAAACCAATTAAAAGGACAATTTAAAGCATAAATCTATTTTATTTTATATTTTATCAGCAATCAAAAGTATCTTTGGCATTGCTGCTTATGCTTATTTAGTCTTATCAGCTAATTAGCCCAGGAGATATTGAGGCTAGTGTTGTCAAACGATTAATCACAATTAATCTCAATCTCGATATATGTACGTGTACTGTGTATATTTATTATGTATATATAAATACACACATTATATGTTTAGAAAATATTTACATGTGCATATTCATATAATTTATATACATATATATATATATATATATATATATATATATATATATATATATATATATATATATATATATATATATATATATATAAAAAAAACAAACAAAAACAAAATATTTTATTTTGGACGCAATTAATCATGATTAATTGTTTGACACCACTAATATTTACTAAATATTCCCCGCTAAAAACTCTTCTCGCAGATATGTCATATAAGGCAAAGATGAGAGTTATACTCATGGTAGGATTTGTTTGGAAAACATGTAATGCACATGTAATGAAATATACAAAAGTGCAGGGTTTATATAAAAAACGAACTTTCTGAAAATCAGATTGGATTCATTCGGAGTTACAAAACGTACCTAATAATGACAGAATTGCTTTTTAAGATTGATGTCTATGAGAAACAGATCTAAATCTACACATACATTAAATAAACCTACAGTCACCGATATTCATCTGCATATTCTATCAGTAATTGACCCTTTGCAAAGACCCGCGGCCGTCCCTTGGTTACTGTTGCCATGTCCGACAAGCCATGACACTCTCAAACCGGCATCATGCTCTCAGAAGAAAAAAATATACTATGCGGAGCGAAGAGAAACCTGGTGGCACGCCGACAGACAAGACAGAGTAGGGTGCTTCTGGTATAAAACTAAATCTCAGCTCTCAGTCACTTATTAAGAAATTCAATTCAAGCGGCATGCAAACCGACCATCCGTTCTCCTTATTACTAGTTATAGCACAAAACAAACATAAATGAACACCAGAAAGTATCTTGCTTCAACCACAAAAAGACGCCAATACACCATCGTTCAACTTCAAGACTGCAGATGTTAATCTACTCTACAGTCTGGATTGTTTTGCCAGATTCTGTTATGAATGGACACTTTATTTTAAGGTGTCCCCGTTACAGTGTAATTATGCATTTAAGCACTGAGCAATATCAATTAACATGCACGTGGATTACTTGGTTAGCAATGCAAAATGTGTGGTTATTATAACAATAAGTACACGTAACCTGTGCAAAGACACCTTCGAATAAAGTGTCACCAAACAAAGTGTAACCGGAGTCCCTTATATTCCACAAAAGAGCATCAGCATGATCAGAAGATCAACACACCCGTTTTGCAGAGAGATTGTGGGAATGCGGGATGGAGCGCATACAGACGGACTCTTACTTCTCGTAATCGTGCTTGCAGTAGAGCAAGCGGTCGCGACAGTAGCAGGTCCCGCTCAGCGCGCTGCGACACACCGCGCACTTGACGCACGTCTCGTGCCAGGACAGCTCATTGACGCGCAGCAGGAAGCGGTCCGCGATGGGAGACTCGCACCCCGCGCACACCTCACCTCCTCCCACGTGCTCTGGAGAACAGAACAGGTGTCAGCCGACGGGACACGCGCACAAGCGCTCGCGCTAATACGGAAAGATTGAGAATTGATAAAACGAGGGATAGGGGTCTCACCGTAAGGCGTGGCGGAGGGGGCCTGCTGAAGACATGATTGGTTTTCTTCCGTTTTCATCCCGTTCCTTCCTTCTTTGGAGTGCTGACTGAAAAAAACAACAACACGACAGAGGCTCACGCGCACAGAAGGCAACGCGCGGAACTACTGCGAGCCGCTTGGAAACGCATTGCATTTACGTTGAACGGTTCATTAGTAAAAGCCAAAATGGTAAAATGTTAATTAAAAAAAGACTAACGCGGAACATCACAGGCCTATTTTTAAAATAACTGTAAAATTCTGTAAATTATGTTTTATGAGTAAAAAATGTCTTATGGGGCTTATGGGAAAAAAGGGTGTTCCCAGAATTCCGTTCAAGAAGCATGCATTTGTTTACAGAGCTATAAACAGAGCTATATTAATTTTGTTATTATATGTTACGTTTCAAAACGCATTATACGTAGTTTAATTCACGCAGTATTTTAATCCAGTGTTTAGCATCCAATGTGTTTCGTGTAAGTGTCTTTATTGCTGCCAGTTTTTGTTGAACTTAAGCCGCCGTTTTTTTCATTAGGTTTTCCAAAACACACACACAAAAAAAAATATCCGAATGGGTCAAACTTGTCGGTATACTGATACGACGCGTTTTAACGACACGTAAAGTCAAAAACAGCGGGCTACGATACAGGCCCGCGTGTAATCTCGTAATGCTTGGAAAAATGTCAAGTTCTGCGTCGACGCTGCCAAGTTTTATATTCTACCGTGAATGTAACATTCAGCCGTTTACAGTGTAGCCCAGTCCTCACACGCTCTCTCTCGTCGTCTACATGCTTGAAGAAAGACGCGACTTCTTTTATTTCACCTCGCTCTCTAAAGGGGGAAGACCCAGCGGGGCTGGATGTGTTCCGCGCGCGCTCAGGAAGCAGCTCGCGCAGGTGAACTGTCCGGTCTGAAGCGCGCGGCTTCGGGAGGTCCCGTTTCCGCTCACCAACGCCTCGGTAAAACGAAACGGCAAAAACAAAAACATCAAAGCCAACGCAGCCGCAGTCAGATTTGAAACAGGAAGCCCGTTTCCTCAAAAATAATAACGGATGACGGTTGTGATTATTGTAATGTAGAATAACAGAAGCTTTCGCAATAAATATGTAAGTGAGGCTATTTAAGATTGATACTGTTTGGCAGTTTGGTTTATTTGGAAAAGAGGAAATCAAAATTTTCATTTGTATTTTATTACCTACTTTCCTTTTACAATAGCTTTTTTTTTTTTTTTTTTTTTTTTTTTTTTTTACAACCCAGGCCATTATTTTTTCCTGGTGGCTAAATTATTAGGCTATTATATATATATATATATATATATATATGCTTATCAAATTTAAGTTGCATTTTAAATATTTTTTCCTAAATAGCAAAAGTCACACACTGCATGCACGCACACTCTTTCCTCGTTATTAATGCAATTAATTGCACGAGTCGATTATTAAAAATACAGGAGCTAATAACGGCGCATCATCAGTCTCAATAATGTGGAGGCGCGAGCATTTTACGTGCATATTTTTACATTTATTCATTTGTTTATTTTCGAAGCTATACCCGCCTATTTTAATACTGTCTGTTAAACGTACGTGGGCTACAATATACGGCCCAAATGTCGTCTCATAAAGGGAATTGCCTAATTATAATCGCGGCTGATCTAGATCAACGTTTAGGTGGAAGAAGAAACAAGTGTTTAAGTAAGAAGTAAAATACGAAAATGATGCCATCGACGAGTTGATGTGCGTTCATTTGTGTTTCTAGTAAAGTTTAGTGTTCATTTTAATTTGAAGATGCACGGGTTTTCAGTGTTCTGCGATGCGACGTGATATAAAGCGCAAACCTGAATATAAACCGCGTTATTCATTTAAGGCCGTGCGAAAAATCTGCGGCGCTTTCGTTTCGTGACGCCAACTTCATCCCAATCGTTCACAGAACATTTATAAACTTAGCTGCAGAAACGGGTTCCCGTGAAAACGCCGCACTCGAGTTAACTCGTTTTAACATTTTATATTTCATGCACAAATAGCTTACACGCTTTCCTCAAAATGCATTTTTTTTTTGGTAAACGTTACTCACGTTTAAAATTTAAATCACGGACGCCCCCCGCAAATTTTTTCCTATCATCTGGATTAAGCTGAACTCACGCAACACAGGCTCAGGCTTTACCAGCTGCGGACCTTTTAAAGCACCAGACCTGAACAGGCTACGCCGGACGAAAATAAACCAATGCAGAAATAAACGCAACGACACCGGCGAGGCAAAACTTCGCATTTCTGCGTAACTTCACAGCAGACAACGCGGCGGCTGACGTTCACGAGAAATTATCACGCGTGATTTTTTTCTAAACGGTGCGCAGTGAAAAGTTCGAGTATTGTCATGGGTGACAGCGGGTGATGCTCGCTTACCTGGTGCTAAAACACACTCCTCCTGAGATTTCTGTTGGTAACATCAAAATACCTTTGAAGAAGAGGACGGGCACCGATGCTCCACGAGCCGAACTTTAGTGTTATAGTCCAAAATGCGCGCGGTGGCGCAGAAGCATTGCCAGACTCTGTGTGTGTGTGTGTGTGTGTGTGTGAGAGAGAGATGTTCAGGCGCGCGCTTTATTTGATGAAGACACGGGCTGCGCGCGCACAATAAATGACTGCTGGAGGAGGGAAACATCAAGGAGGGGTGCAAGATGATAAAAAAAAAAAAAAAAAAAAAAGCCTTATACAGTATCTCGTCCGTTTTTTTTTCTGGCTGATATGCCGTTTTAAACAAATAGGTTGACACGTTCCTGATAGCTGTCACAGAGTATAGCCCATATAATAATCTCGGACTTTAGATAAAGATTATTAGATTTGAGATGAAAGACATACTGGGAACGTAGGCTTATATTGGTTTGTAAGCTGCGAGAAGTTAATGATTGTTAAAGATGAACCGTAGCTTGAAATCAGACACCATTCGGGATAATGTGCATTAGGTTAAAAATCGCATATATAATCAACTGAATAATTTGTACTTGTAGCCTTGTAAACCTAACCTTTATAAACAATTATATATGATTTACACACACATAAAAAAAAATTAGCAGGGCGTATGAATTTGTAATATAGCCATATCACGAGCTACGGTGAAACACTACTGACTTCATACAGGTCTATGTCAAAACTGTGTCTAATACGGACGTTCGGGGGTAATGAATGTGTAATTAATACGCCCAATTAAGATATAAAAGGTTCTAACTCGAAATAGCCGCCAAATGCAATGAATGCGCATCGCGTCCGCCATCTAGCGGCCGAACGGCGCGACGCAACCGAGCGATATTTTTTGCACAGCTGACCACCAAGTCCAACCAAACAGACCCGAACAAGCTAATCGAGGATTATTAGACAGTTAGAGGCCGCTGAATCTGATCAAGGTTGAAGCTAAACTGAAAGTAGACCTCGAGGGCTGAGAAACCCCGAGCTAGTTATATGAAACGCAAAGAACAGGGACGTAAGACTGAGAAGTAGCACGTGACAGGCCCTGATACGCTCTAAATAATAGTTTTCCTCACTGATCAAATAAAATGTCTCACTGTGCGGTTTTTTGTCTTCAGTGAACAGTTATTATGTTGTTTAGATGAAAATTATTTTTATCCGGACGACAGCTGCGAAGCCTAATCAATCTCACGTGTTCAGGACCGACCAATCACTGATGAATTAATTACGATAGAATTTTATTGTATTTTATTAGCGGTAATATTAAAGGATAATTCTAAAATGAATTAAATAAAGGTCGATGAGGCGAATTTATTTCCGTACTCGAGCGGGAAACCCCACAGCCTGTGCAGGAACTTGTATTTATGGCATTTTTAACTCTTTGCTTGTCAACTTTCAAACCGAAAGACCTGTTAAGCATTAGACCTACATAATTTATTATTTTAATATTGTTAAACGTGTTACAGTGCAGAGCTCTATAAAGTACAAAATCGGGCTAAACTTATAAATTAGCCTATTGTTATTGAGATTCCCAGATTTGATAAAAGTAGGCCTACACTTCCGTAACGTAAAGTGGTCTATTTCCGCGCGCAGATTTTGTACTTAATATACTAAACATAATTATTTTGCACTTCTTAAGATAAGAGTAAGATCATCTAAGTGTACTCATCTGTGCTCTTTTGGGATACAACTGAATCAAAAAGGCGCTTTTAACATACAATGTGCGTATTTAAAAAAATAATTTAGTTACCACTTAAGTTAAGTGATAACTAAATGTTAAAAGTGCATTTTAGTCCATACTCATGGTGTCAAAAAGCAGACACATTACAATGATCTTAAGTTTATCTCTTAAGTACTAAAGAATAGTTTATAGTATATTAAGTACAAAATGTGTGCAAAAACAGAGCACAGTACATTTCAGTGCAGGCTACTTTTTCAATACAAACTGCTGAAAACAAAGACATACTGTAAGGATGTAAACACAATAAAAAAACGCGATCAAAATAAAAATCAGCAAGTAGACAGATTTTTTTGTTCTGTTTCCATATATTGCATATTCATCCCCGAAGGACTCATGATTCAGCATCCAACATCTATACAAGACAGGCAGTCTATGCATCTCAAAGAAACACAGGTAAATCTGTGCCAAATTTCCAGTGAGAAAGGGAACTACCATCTGTGCTGTGATTTAGCCGCACCGTACGTCATGTGCCGCAAAGCAGGGAAACTAAAAATGTACAGCTGTGCTAAAAATACTCGGCAAAGTGGGATGCGCTCCAGTGAAATTAAGGAACCCCAGAAGTTAAGTGAACGAGACAAGTTGTTTCAGTCGCTGTCAAACAAAATGAAGCTGCTCGCCCCTCCCTGAATCACTGCGTTTAAGCTTCAGTCCGGACAGAACCTTTTGGGCCAGTTTCTCCTCTGTCGGGTGCCTCCTCAGGGATCGGATCAGGCGCTCTCTCCCCCCCATGGCGTTGTTTGATTGGTTGGTATTTAGTTTTCCCATTGGTCCAGAAGCTACAGCTTCAACCCCCTCATCCCATACACTGTTTTTCACCGCGGCCTGACTCTCAGGGGTGCATGCAGCCGTATCCTGCGGGGCAGGGGTCTCGTGCAATCGGCAGTGAGTTTTTATGGGACCCTTGAGCTCGGGAGAGGAGCTGCGACTGCTGCGCGCACTTCTCGACGCAAGTGCTTCCCTGCTCCCGGAAATGTCCTCGTCCCACGACTGAGAGCTGGCTTTGCGTAGCTGCGCTCCTGCCGAACCCTGCCTGTGGTACTTCACTGGCTGCCTGCTGAAGTGAGCCCTCGACTGAGTTTGCAATTGACTTTCCGCAGCCTGCTCCGAATGCACCTGAGGAGATGCCGCGGCCCTCAGAGCCAGGACTAGAAGAGGTAAGATCGAAAAAAAATTAAAAACCACATCGTAAAACCTTTTGTTTTTGCAACTGAAGTTTATATATAGGGCCAGATTGTAATCAAAATTTCTCATGATTCATGAAGCGTCTCGTAGCGGTCAAGGGTTTTGACTGAAACAGATTTGCTTATGACAGCAGGAAGGAAATTATTAGTGCTGCAAAAACAAAGCAAATAGTTTGCGCAAGCAGCCAGCTGATATTGAACGTCAATGTCTTTTAAAGCCCGCCTACCTGCTCTCTCAATGGCTTCTGGGCTCAGCTGGTCCATTGCTTCATTGGAGGATGACTTGTCAGAAATATAACCCTCACTTGATTCTCTCTTGATAGTGCGATTCTGTTAAAATGATAACAATTCTGAATGTACGTTGACTTTGACGCCAAGAAGGCAGAAGGATCATTTTGATTTTTAAATTACTGCAATGTTATAATATTTTATTGTTGTTTAGTATTTTCGATTTAAGATATATTGTTAAAAAATTTTAACGTATATATTATCATTCAAAAGTTTGGGGTGAGTGCATTTCTTTATTCAGAAAGGATGCATTTAATTCATTAAAAGTGACTGTAAAGACATCTATAAATGTCAAAAATCATTCTATTTCAAATTAATGCTGTTCATTTGTGCTTTCCATTCATTGAATAAAAACCTTAAAATATTAGTCAGCACAACTGTTTCAAAATCGCTAATATAGCAGCAAGTCAGCATATTTATAAAGGATCAAGACTGGAGTAATGATGCTGAATGCATAGGAATAAATGAGATTTAAAAAAATATTCAGTTAAAAAAGTTATTTTAAATTGCAAAAATATTTCAAAATATTACTGTTTTTACTATATTTTTTATCAAAAACTATTTTTTTTCGTCTTTTTTTTTCAGTATTAGAATTCTTGCATTATATTACATTACAATTGTTATACAAGATGTATTATATTATACATACATCAATGTAGTCAACTTTGATAAAATATGCCGGTTCAGTTCAGCATGGTATTTGTGAGAAACTGAACATCTTAACGTGTGGAAAACGTTGACCTTCTGACCTTCTGTTTTCTTCTTGCTAATGAGAAATTCTAATAGTCTAATAGTGAACTGTTCACTGTAGTAAACAACTCGATGAGGAGCTGAAGCGGAGTGCAACGGGGTAAGGCTCTAACACAAGCGCAAGCACACAGGCAAGCAAAAGTAATCTTCACAGAATAAGCGTTTAATCTCTCCAGGTCTTTCCACATGCTCGGCGGGACAATTAAGGCCCGAGCGGTGCAAGAGAGGCTCAAGCAAATCGAGATGAACTCTTTCGCCTGCACGAGCATGTCCACCTGCGGTGAGCTTTTAGCATCGTCATGACAACAGCAAGCTCAAAGCGCGGCCCTCGACCGTGTGAAGCGGAGTGCTTATTGCCTACCTCCAGAGAGCGCGGACGCTCCCTGCCCGTGGCTTCGGGGTCCTGAGAGGGACACGAGGCTCTGGGAGGAGGGGTGTCTGGGAGCGGTGCCGTGGGAGGCGGTGGAGGAGGCGTGCTGGATCTCGTGGCGGGACCGAATATGTGCTCGTAGTTTGAGATCATAAACTCCACGAGAAGAGCCTGGTAGCTGGTTTCCAGCAGAGCAATCATAGACACGTCTCCTGACACCAGGGGCCGCAGGAGAGTGGGGCCGAACACAATGCCGAGGTTTCCTGGAGACATCTTGTTGTCCTCATAATGTTCTGCAACCCTGAAAAAAGTATTAGTTATTATTTATTTAAACAAGTGGCAGCTTTGCAGTTATTCATTTATTTATTTTGTTTTGCACACTTGCTAGGGCCCATTTCTCAGTGCTTGGGTCCCTTTCCTCCTTTTTTTGTGGTTCATTTTCCATTGCTGTGGCATAAAATGCTCTCAATAGACATGTTTTCACTAAAGATTTGCACAAAACTTTGGTGATATTTTATAAATGCAGATATAAATAAAAGCGTTTCAATAAACCAATTTTGGTGGGAAAAAAACATTTACATTGGTTTTTTTTTTAATTGCCTGAAAGATCAACTTGTGCAAGTGTAAAAACATTTTTTGTGATATATGGGAGTTTTTGCAAAATTGACACAATTGCAATTAAAATTGAGACACTATTATAGCTTTTAATCTTATTTTTATTATATATTTTTTGTCATATTTTTCAGTTTTTTTAAACATGTCTATATAGTGTTTATACATTTTTTTAATTTATGTTTGTTAGCATAGTTAAAGTAAACAAAACAAAAATGAGTTTAGTTTGAGTTTAGTAAAAAGTTTTAACTAGCTGAAATAAGTTTAAGTTTCTTTTATATGCAAGTTCACTTGCAAAAACAGAAAACTCAGGTTTTTAACATTTCTCAAAAATCATGTTTTGTCATTGTGCTTTCCAATTAATCTCAGTAAAACTGCAGTTTAGTTATTTTGGCTAGATCATTTTTCAAAATGTTGAAGTTATCTGTTTTTTGAATAAACTTTTCGTATTTTCATTTGTTATTTTCTTTCATTTTTCCACCAAGTAACAAAATTTGCTTTTGTTTTGTAGTTTCAGTTTTAGTTAACTATAATATCCCTGAGCTGCAACTACACAGGTGTAAGCCTTTCGATTTCGTTACCATCTACACAAAAGTGTAAACTTTGAAATAATGAACCATGTAACGTACAGTACACTCAGTTCCAAGAAATGTTTTTTCAGCTGGTTTTATTAGTGACGGTTTGTTGGGTGAAGCTGATCGTTGCTAGTGGTCAAAAGAACGAGCTGATTTAAAACGTAGCACATGAAATCTACTTCGAGCTGGCTTCAAGTTGAACAATGTGAAGAGATTGAAAAGTGGGCTAAACGTTGAGCAAAGGGCCCTAGAAACACTGTAACGTGATTTCAGGCGGTACCTGTTCAAGTGGGCCATCATGTGCTGCACTGCGTTGTAGTTACACAGAGGCAGTCGTCCGATGAGCTCTTTGAGTTTGGCCACAGTGCTCGTCACAATCCCAGCAGTCTCGGATGCGTGGTCCTTTTCACTAAGCCTCTGAATCTCCTTGCCCACACCGATGAAGTCGTTGTAAAGGTCAAAGGTGAGCAACGGCTCTGGAAGCTGTGAAAGAGGAAGACGGGGGGGGTTACGTTACGCAACCACAGCAGACACTGAGGTGGACTCGCACCCAACTAAACAGAAATGGCCAAATTGTCCCTCCTCAATTATCCTTGATTGTGCTCTGCATCATGTAATTGTCCTGAATCATATATAGTCACGTAAATGTTTGAGCTAAGGAGAAAGGTCTCAGAGTCTACTTTTAATTTTTTTACTACTGCAGTTGTGTTTTGTGCTTGTATGTGTGTGTGCGTGTTTTGTTTGTTTACCTCTTTGAAGAAATGCTTGAGTACGGAACTGATGTCATGAGGCGAGAGGTCACTAAGGTCAACTTGGTCTTTCTGAATTTCGAAAGCCTGACATAACTTCAGAATGCGAGGTTTGGATCCACTGATTCTGTAAACCCCCTAAGATTTAGAGAAATGAGCAAGAAATGAGCATCGAAGACAACTAGATTATTTCATTACCTAAAATATTCTGAGAGACCTGCACACTAGGTGACTGTAGTCTGTTTTATAATTTGCCAAACGGAACAGTAAATATAAATCATCTTAATTTTTTGACCTTGTAATCTTTAATGAGAATGTCTCTGTTAATTCAGGATTAAACCCAACCCTGCAAAGGCTATATTTCAACATTCAACCAATACACAGAACCAAGTCCAACCTTACATCTTTTTTGATAATCAAACACTTATCGATACAATGCAGTTGCATTAATAAATGGAAGAAGAGATGAGTGGCTACTTTTATTTCATTGTGACTGTATCACGCACCATTCTCTTCAAATCACATCACAAGATCCATGTACTGAGCTCCTACCTGGACTCCGAGAGCCCTGTTCTCAATCTCTTCCGTGCAGCGCAGGACTACGAAGGGCACAGAGTCCTGGCTCTCCCGGGGCAGCAGGGAGAACTCCATCCCAAAGATGAAGCCTCTCCGGTGCTCGCACTCCAACTGGCACACCTCCAGGCACTTCCTGTGGACTGCAAGGCCACACTGGAAAGAGAGAAGCAACTGTCGGTCCGCCATAGTCTCACCAGAGCACAACGAAACAAACAGCGTCTCTTTTATTTCACGAACTATTCATTTAGCTGCTTGGTCATATCCAGCTGCTTATAGTACATCACCAGAAGTAAACTGAGGTTAAACAACAGGGTATTTGGTTCCCCGAGAAAAAATCCCATTCATTTTCTAAATAGCAAAACAGGTTTTTAAGGACAATCTATAAACCTTGCCATCAGCTATGAGATTAATATTTAATGCTATGATCCTGTAGAAACTTCAAGATTTCATCTTCAGTTTCAAATGTAATATATTTTATTTTGATTTTTGACTCCCATAAAGCGCTGCTTATTAATTTTACACTTAAAAAACGTAGAATATATAGTAAAATGCATTGAAATACATTTTGTTTGTGCTAAGTAAACTAGAAATACATTTATATATTTATGTGCTTAACAAAAATACTCTGCAATTCTATTTTTCTTTATGTTAAACTGGTAAATTTAAGTCTGCTACCAATTTTCCGCAAAAATAGCGCTAAAGTCAAACTAAAGATATTTGATTGTGCTGACATGGACCTACTACAGATATACTTCAGGTGCACCTTAAATATCTTGCGTTTAAAGACCAATATAATAAAAAGATCCTTCAATCCTTATTATTAGTGATATTAAGCTCACATATTAAGACACATTTAAGCTCGATATTAAGAAATGTGCTCTGTGCAATAGATAAAATTTAATTTAATTAAACTTTTATATAAGTCACAAGTGATATGTCAATAAATATGCATTTTATGTATTCTAGGTATGAATAAATGCATTTTAAATAAATCATAGCAATTGACATAATCTATTTCTATTGTATATTCAAATCTATATTGTACTGTATTTTCATTTAAAAGAAATAACATTTTAGCATACTTGATTAAAAAAATATATATATATAAGTGCAATATAATATATATATATATATATATATATATATGCAAACTGACTTAACTGTATGCTTTTTACAATTAAATCTAAATGTATTATATTGTGTAATGTTACTGTATTTTTTAATTTAGAATTTCATAATTACATCTATTGTCTTTGAAATGCGGTTAATGTACCGCCTTGATTAGATGTTTAACCAAAAAGCTACACAGATTTTTCTCACTCACCTCTTCGCACTCAATCCCGTTGACCAGGATGTAATTGTCACATTGCTTACACTTGACCATCTTGCTCTTCATTTTTTTCAGTCTGTGAGTCAGTGCGGCACGGGACGCATTTCGTGGTTTGCAGGTCATCCCGTTGCTGTCAGACAAACCCTCTTCGCTCTCTGCAGACACATAAAGAAGAGTCAACAACTGCACTGTCAGCCACAAAAGTGAAGAAAGTGTAAACGATGAACAGCGTCATACCTGCTTCTTGCAGAGAGTCTTTCTCATCAAGATCATCTGAAGACATGGTTCCCGTGGAGGAGGCCTTGGGCAGCTTACGGTTCCCATAAGCTTCAGAGAGGAGACACATGACTACCCCATTTTCAGATGAGACGGTTACTTCATAAGTTACAATATATTCTCCCTACCTGGACTGGACAGCGACTCAAGACTTCCTCCGGTGCTGTCTCTGTCGCTGTGACCGGGGCGTCCTGTACAGCAGCAAATAACGTGAAAATGTTCAAGTGCGCTTTAAATAGACGAGTTATATGTTTGAAAAAAACGCGAAAGAAGACGTACGTCCATCTACTAAACTGCTGCTGTGTTTCAGTTCCTCTGGTAACACGTACGAATCTTGTTGATAACTCAGAGCAGTGCTCTGTTTACGTCGACCTGTCGGTGGGGATCTGGGAAATGCACAAAAATCCATCTCAAATGAGGTGGCTGCATTTAAAGTAAGCTTTACTGAGATTACAGGCAATTCGGTGGTATTCACAAGAAGCTTAGTGATTCGTGCAGTTCTGTTACCTAGCCAAAAAAAAAAAGGTACCATGCAAATGCTAATGTTTTAGCTTTTTGGACATCTACAATGGCATAATAGAAGTTACTTGGTTTTCACCTACTTGCCTTCATTTATATTATATAACACACTATATTGCCAAAAGTACGTAAACACCCCTTTCTAATAAACAGGAATTTTGATGAGTACAGAACTCTATGTTCAAGCGTATAATGACATTCTAGGGAATTTTATGCTTCTAATTTTAAAAGCAACAGTTCGGACAGGAGCCTTTTCTATTCTAATATGTCGATGCCTTTGTGTGCAAGGCAAGGTTTAAAAAGAAATGATTGATTCAGCCAGCGTGGAAGAACTTGACCGGTCTGCAGAAAGAAGCTGAAAACCAATGCTGTGACTTTTTAAATGCAGAGCTTGAGCCGAAAATCATCACCAAACACCAAAGACTTGTACTTACACTATGGACAAAAGCATTGGCACACACTCTTCTTTAGAACAGAAATGGCACTTGCAAAGCTGTGTTCATTAGAAGGGGCATCCCAATACTTTTGGCAATATGGCGTATCATACACCAATTTTGCTGTATATATTAACCATGCAAGCTAACATTGATGGTGAGTAAGATTTTATGTTTTTGAAAGATTTTTCTGCATCATTACATGATTACAGTTTTCAGCGTCATACAATGCTTCAGAAATCAATCTAATATGCTGATTTGCTGCTCAAGAAACATTTATTATCATCTATGCTGAAAACATTTGTGCTACCTAATATTTTTGTGGAAAGCCTTATACATTTCTTTCAGGATGCTTTGATGCACGGAAAGTTCAAACGAACTGCATTTGTTACTGTCACTTCTGATTACCTTAATGCTTCCTTTCCTAATGAAAACATTAACTTCTGTAAAAAAATGTCTTCCTGCAATTTCCAGGCTTTACCTCTTGTTCTGGGGGGTGAACTCCTGAAATATGAAGTTCTGGAGAGGTTGTTCGGGCAGGTTCTTCCCCAGGATGTAGTGCAGGTAGGGTTCTCCTGGATCGCAGGGCCTGCAGGTCAGTTCTAAGTTCTGGTAGCCCAGAGGAACCTGCTCGGTCTGCTGCCGCTGGTAATAAAACATGTTCACCGTTGCCTGGCGGAAGAACAAGACGGACACAGCTGTTTCTATGGCTGCTAGTGTATTCTGAGGGGTTACCTAACAGCCCGCTCCATGTAGTAGATGATTCCTTTTACTTTTAAGGTAAACCAACCTCTTTTAGCACAGTGTCTCCTTGGCAGATGAGCTTGCGAATGTGGACAATGATTTTGCGCTTCACCTTATCCAGCTCTTTTTGATGGTTGTTAAGCCTCGCACACACACTGCCTGTAGAGCATCTCGGTCTCTGTAACCTGCACGGTAACAAAGCATAGTGATAAATACCATAGTGATGATAATATACCATAATACATATTTACTAGCGCTGTCAAATTATTAATTGCATTCAAAATAAACGTTTTTGCTTAGATAACACATATGCATATGTACATACATGTATATGTGTGTGTGTATATATATTTATCATGTACTCTATATATAATAAAACACTCATGTATATATTTCAGGAACATGTTATGCTTATATAATAATTTAAAAAACTAAGTTACATGAATATAAATATAGACTTAAATCATTTCTAAATATATATTGTATTTGTGTGTATTTACGCAGACATGATAAATATATATAGTACGTACATATATTATGTGAAGAATAATTATTTTGGATGCAATTAATCACACTTAATCATTTGACATCTGATTATTTGAGAAAAAACTCCCAAACAGTCATAATGAAATGTTAAGGTTACATTTTAAATACGTTATTGATCTTTTTTATGGAAAGCACATAAATATTTTTACGCAGAGTATGTTTGAATGCTTGAAATTGTCTTGATGACATGAGACAGTAATGTTATTGAGCCTATTGTTTTCATAGTTTTGTGTTGATGTGAAATGATAGAACGAGCCATATACTATGTCACCTGACCTTGGTTTGGGCGTCATCTCTGGACTTCCTCCTCTTGTCCAGGGTTTTGTAACCCCCTGTGTCCTCTTCAGCTTTGGCCGTCATGGCTTTGGCCTTCTCCAGCTCCTCACAGCGCTGCAGGTATTGCTGTCTTGCTCTCTTCAGCGCAGACACTGCATCATTCTAACGGACAGAACATTATCAGGCACATTACTGGAAAAGCCGAGCACATCAAAAACATTATCGGCCGCGGCGCTATGAACCGACCATCCTCTTCTGCTCTTTTGACCACTGCTCTTTGAATTCCCGTCGCCACTTGTCGATTTCGTTCTTCTTGGCTGACAGAGCCTGTGGGATTGATAGCAGAACCCCACAAGTTAGATACGATGTTTAAAATTTCTCGCATTTGTTATGAAGATTTGAAGGGGGTGGATCGGATGGAGCACCTGGTAGCAGCGCTGCTGAATGAGTTCAGCTGTTTGTTTGGCTGATGTGCTGCTTTTGATATCATGTTCCAGAGCCTGTGTGTAGATGATCTGCAGAGGCATCATGTCCTGTGAAGTGTGTCCAAAAATATGTTTATTAAATTATTAAATGTCTTTTTGTCAATTGAAACTTTCTTTCTTATTACGTATAATTTATCATCATTTATTTATTATCAACCCTTTAACATTTATTTTAGCTTTTACTTCAAATGTATTTGTTTTCCACGAAAAACGTTTTTAAATCCATAATAAAAACATGAATTATTGCATGTTTAAAATTATGGTGATCTAATTCAATGCATGGAATAACATTATAACTTGCTTCAATGTTTCTTAATTAAATTAAAATGATTTTGTTCATAAATTATTATTTATTATCAATTATTATGTTTCATTTAAAATATAATGTTAATAAAGTTTCATTTATTTATTTATATAAAAGTGACAACAGTGTCAGTGAGTGAAATAAGTGAAATAAGATGTGAAGACATAAAAAAAAAAAGTTAATTGTCTCGTATCATACGTTTTCTGAAATGTTAAATGTTTAAATACACAAATAAGGCATTATCTAACTACACAAATGTAAACATTGGATAAAGCCAGATTTATTCTTGTTTAATTTTATTTTAATTATCTTATTTATCTTATCTCAGAGCTTAGATCTGTGGCATTTCAAAATATTATCAAAATAATATTTTAGGATTAAATGGAAAATATACATGAGGCAATAGATTGCATTGCTGTTGTTATATACAGACACAATCACATACATTTAACAAAATAAAATAATGAATAATAAAATAATAAAATCTGAATGGTTTAGCCTGAAAGAAGTCAATTTACAAAAGCAAAATAGCATAAAATCTCAAAACATAGAAGCTACTAAAGTGCCTTTACAAAGACAAAATATTATTTAATTTTATGTATTTAGTATACATACAATGCTAACTATAAAATCAGCCTTAGAAATATAAAAGAGTAAGCGATTTTATTCCAGTTTTTAAACGTTATATCCACCAGTATTATTTTCCATCACATGCTATGGATGCTATGCAATGTTGTGCAAATTTTCATACCTTTATATTAAGTATACATAGTAAAAAAAAACTAGTTAGAGTATAAAATGTGTTTTAAAAGCATTGCCAAATAGCTAAAGAAATTCATTCCACATTTCGTGTAGACACACGCGTATTTTTACCTGTTGAGCGACGCATGACTTGGCCGCATCTGCTGCTCTCATAATACTCTTTGCGAACTCTTGCTCTGTAAACAAACAGCATGACTTTCGTAATCACATAATGCCCCAAATCATAACGTCAGAAGAAAAAGGTGAATGGAAAATACGATTGACCGATAGAAATAGTTTGCATTTGTACCGATGAGCACAGAACAGAGTGTTTCAAAACATCAATACAACTGTGAGCGGACATTAGGTGACATAACTGTATCAGGCCATAACCCATTAGCATTACAGCTCAATGGAAAATAGGATATTCATCATCACCGATTCCAGGAATACGTTATAATGTACTTTATGCTTTCCCTGTTCTGTCCATTCATTATTATCGACGTGTAGCCTTGGCTCTGTTTCATATTTTGAGTTAAATCTCTGGTTACACTATAGATTATTGCAAAATTATACAATATTTCAGCTACAGTTTGTAACCGGCGTGTACGCTGGCGCATAAAACTTCTTTATGCTGCTGTTGCCCTAAAAAACGGCTAGTGGTTTTTCTCAGTATTGGATGTGAGGCATTAGACGCTTTTAGGAAGCCATCAGTAAGCGCTCACTAGATGGCGCTGTGCATGATGACGTGTTCATCCTCTTACAGGTGTTGTTTAGAGCAACTCGTATTCTCTCAGAGATCCAAATTTAGACCCTTATTCTGTTTCCAGGAAGAAGTCCCTCAGCTTCTTTTCCAGACCGAAATGGCCTGTAATTACTGGCAAACAAATCTAACCTAAACACAAGGTGTCAGAACATCGAAACGCAGGTTTTAGTATTCTGTATTTTTCTGACAGATAGTGGATGTGTTCCTGCGACTATTTGGCAGAAGTTCACGCAATCAAAGACTCAGTTTAAAAAGCTCACCCAGGCTGATTCTTTTGTCCATCCAGGTCAGGAGGTCTTTGGCGTAACGGCACCACATTTTGGCGTACTGGAGGGCGAGCTCCACGCCGCCCTCGCAGCGACACAGGGTCAGGTCGGCATCCTGGGCTGAGGGGGAATACATCAGCATCAACGGACCGTGTGCATGCCTCACTCTGCAAGCTAAACCCAGCTCAGGACTGACAGAAGCCTGTCCTCAACCAGCTTTAAAGGTCCTGTCGGCTGCTAATATGCACGATAAATCTCCCGTATGCGCATCAAAACAGAACCTAATTGTTTAAAACAATGCAGTAAGCCACCGTTCCCCGAATGTCTGTTTAAGACGTCATAAACAAGCACCGAATCATAACATCTGTGATAATCCAAGGGAAAAGCCGAATCCCTGCTGCTCTCCACCACAATATTCCAGATTGGTACTTCAATATCCATGCAAGATCTGAGTATTGGGAACTCCTGAGCTCGCTCAGTAGTGTCCATGAGGCTTTAGGGCTCAGCAGCGAGTGTGTGAGGATTTCACAGAGACCGAGACGGTTCACCCTCCCTCTGTCTGCTGTCTCCTCCCTGTGCGTTAAATGCTAAAAAACTGATCTGATCAAATCATCAAAACTATTTTTTCTTTTCATCAATCCTCAAATTTGTGCTGAAGTGTCTTTATCCAACTTCTATCCTGCCTGGCTTATGTTAATGGATTTGTATGTGTGTGTGTGCATGTTTGGCAGGGGGTTGGGGGTAATCCAGGACACTAGCAGACTCTAGAGTGATGGTCTTTAGATGACGGTGGAGTTGATTTCTTGATATAGAAGGATATTGGTATCTCATCATTACTTTACACTCTCCTAAACAATCCTTTCTCTCTTTTTGCGTCCATAATAGTTATTGAATAAACAATTAAGCCATTTTTTTTTCAAAGAGTTACAAAAGAAATATATATATATATTTTACACTGCAATACAGTAACACCCAATTTGTATTACTGTTATGCATTAAAATGAATCTAATTATCACTAATGTAAAAAAATCTTATTGCCATTACTGAAATAATTTATTTAATTCCTAATAAAAAATAGTATTGTTATGTAAAAATTATCATTACCTTAATGCTGAAAATGTTCTAGTCTCATTTGTGTAATGTGAAAAAATGTCATTACTGTGATGCAAAAAAATCTCATTCTTATTAATGTGATCTGTAATATTCTAATAAATAAAATTTTACTCTGATGCAAAAAACTATTTCTATTTTAATCTCTCTTATTACTGTGATGTGAAAAATCATCTTTTTATATTAAATTATCATTACCATTTTGCAAAAAAAGCTCATCCTCATTATTGTGCTGCGAAAAATCATTCAGTACCATGATGCAAAAAAAAAAATCAAATTTTCATTACCATAACGCAAAAAACTCATTGTCATTACTTTTTGACTTTTTACACTGATGCAAAAAATTTATTCTTGTTACATTATTTAAAAAATCAAATGTGATGATCTCCTTCTTGTTACTGTGACACATAATTAATCTAATACTTATGACCCTGATCCAACCGTGACATCTCATTTTCATTGGTTTAATGTTAAAAAGCCTCCTCCTTATTACTGTGATGTGAAAAATCTCATTCTCATTACCGAGATTCACAAGTCTCATTCTCATTAGTGTAATTTGAAAAAAACTCATAAGGCAAAAAAATATTCTTATTACTGTGATGTAATTTTTTTATTTTCATTACCATAATCGAGAAATCTCATTTTCATTACCATGATGCAAAAAAGAAATCTAATTCTGATTACCACAATGTGAAAAAAAAACACAGTCATTACCATGACATCAAAATGTCTTTCTAATTATAGTGATGCAGAAAAACATGTTGTGAACATGTTAAAAATAAGTCATAAAATAAATCATTACTGTGATGAGAGAAATCTCATTCTCATTCTCAGTAAATTTTGAAATAATTATGAAGCATTATTTAATTTCAAGCAAAATATAATTTCTTCTACTTCAACTTTTTTTTTTTGATTCTGGGAGAATTATGTCAACGTGCGGTCAATACAGCCATTTGTTAGTTAAATTTGTTTTATGATTTATGAAGACAATAAACTTCCAGTTTCATCCAGGAAGTCATGAAAAGTCTCTCCTTAGTGGGTGCATTAGGCTGATCAGGTCTCACAGCGGGGTTTGAACTAGGCTAAGAATACACGGTTGATACTGCAGTCAGTCTCAGGTGTGAGTAATAATGGTGTAGTGCTTTGTAAGCACCAGCCAAGATATCATCTCGAAGGTCACTGTGTGGATGCTTTATTTAAACTTTTGAGTGTTAACGTAATCCCTAATCTCAGCTAGCAAACAGCTATGTGCTCTCAGCGTAAGCAGGTCTAGCCAAGGTAGCAGCCAATTAAGATGACGTCAATTTATAGCTATTCACAACTATCACCTAATAAAAATCTAATCTCTGGTTACTACTCTCTTCTTCATAATCTACAGTTCTTATCTACGACTCTACTAATTTTACATAAGGATTCAAATTCTACACGTAACATGCTATGCTATGCTATCCTATCTCGCTACAGTTTTCAGAGAGATGGATCAGCGGGAAAAACAGAGAGCAGCTGTCTGCCACTTTAATCTGCTCTCTAACTCCCGTCCGGTGCTAATCTTGTTAGCCAGGGGCAATTAGTCCATGTGGCTAATTACATGTAAACAGCGCAGGTTGAAGAAGAGAGATTTAGTGGCGTGACATGATGCCTCCGGGCCTGTTCAGTCACTCTCTTTGCTTTGCTCCTATCAGATATCAGTCATTGCCATCTATGTCCAAATGATGGACAGGAGACCATGTGGAAGCAATAAACCACAACGAACCCGTCTGGATGTATGATATTAGTCTTCCTCTAAATGACCAGCAAATAAACACTCATACACAACGAACTTACGGTGACAGCTCCGTTTTTCCTCCTCTTCACGGCAGATCTTCAACGACTCCACATCTTCACCCTAAAAAAACACACCGCTTTTAATATTCACTGTAAACCGTGTTTTTTGAGAAAGATTGCTGAACCCAAAAGCAGCATGAGATATGAGTACGAGTATATGAAAAAATGAGTGGGAACAATAATTCATCAATCATGTCTCACTGTAATATCATCCAGATCAGCGTTGAGCGTGGTGTCTGCTGAAGTGTCTGTTAAAGACAGCGAGTCTGCTTCTAGTAGCAGCTCATCCACAGTCCTGAGAAATCAAATCAACCGATACAAAGATATTAAAAATGAAGCGTTCTCACAGAGCCAAAACAGAGCCCATCTTTCATTCATTTAAAAAAAAAGGTTGTATCGTCATCATCCATGGAAACATTCCACTACACAAAAGATTTTTATAGTAGAAAAAGAGTATTTAGATTAATGAAATGTGCTTCAATGTAAAAACAAGGTTCTTTGAGGAACCCAAACTTTTTGTTCTACGGCAAAAAAACTCTTTTGGAACCTTTACTTTTAAAGCTTGTATGTCATGACAAAGTGTAAAGGTGTACGTACGAGCATGTCAATGAGAGATCCAAGTTAGCGTCAAAATCACGTAATATCTCACTGTAACGCTTGGTTTCTGAGTGCCGGACTGGGGTACCACCATCTGAAACGGATCAATAGGACAGGTTATGATGCCGCATGCGATATTTTAAAATTAAAATAGAATCATAAAAAAGGTTACACATTATTTTAAGGTGAACTTGTTACAGTGTAATTAAACATAAGTACTGAGCAATAATAATTAACTATATCATTTCTATAGGGTTAGGGTTAGGAAGAGAGGGTTGGGTATAGGGTTAGTTGCATGCATTTATGCATAATTTATTCTTATTATAATAGCAAGCAACTTTATTTTCCTATAATACAAGGAAAACACATACAATAACCAAGACTGACATAGATTTTTTTGTTTGTTCTTCTTTTAATCCTAAAATAATTAATTCTTTAATTTTCTTCATTTTAATTAGTTTTTTTCGAGCACTGTCAAATGATTTTAATGATTTTACATTAAGTTTTTGTGTACATAATATATATGTACAGCATTAACTTATTTATAAGTAAGTGTGGTATCTATCCATTCCTCAACTGAAAGTGCTCATTTTCTTGTAGCCTTTTTAATCCAGTAGTTGCCAGAAGAATCAATATCAGTCCTTTTGTTGTAGATTCGATATGATGGATAATGACAATGTAATGTAATATGTGCAACATGGACAGTGTAATGTAAAACAAGTTAAACTATGATAACACCTCTTTGTGAAAAAAACTTAAAGCACATAAATTTTTGTGTGAGCACAGGAACTGGAACTTAAAACTAGCGTACAATTAATGACTTGATGAATGTGCAGTTGACATCAGGACAGGAAGTTGCACCGCTAAAGTTCACACAAACATTTGGTGACAAAAGCAGTAAAGATAAAGCAGCAACATTTGTGCCACAGTATTAGTGTTTTTTTTTTTTTGCACAAATCATTATATTGCATATTTTAAAGGTAGCAAATGACTTTTCTAAAGTTCACGTTGGGCTATTACTTAACGTGAACTCTCCGAGTCCTTCACTGCACATTTGCAATGCTGTAAATGTGGCTCTGAACACGCAAAAGTGCCACACTAATGCTGCACTGACAAAGAAAGTGTCACAGTCAATGTCTCTTTTTCTTTGACATGCTCCATTTAGGTCAACCGCATCCTGTTCAGGTTTGGTAACATGCTCTGCTACAGGGACAATAAGGACTTGTTTTTGATGAGATGAGTTCAGATGTATGGAATAAGATTTTTCTCTTCATCTCCATTTTGCTTGACAAAAATCACCCACCGGATGTGAAAGTCATCTCATGGATGGCACTGGATTATGCAGTCAGTTGACACGTTGTAAGCTATTACACAAAATGTTTTCATTCTAATTTTGATAACAGTTTGAAACGGATAACGTTCAATGACATGTGACGCTTAAAGTGGTTGAAACGAGAAGCACTGCGTTTATCGCAAATTATTTGAAACCAGTGCATGTGACTTCCTCCCACTGAGGTCTTATTGAGGTTTATTTCCACATCCCGGATTTAATCCGGTTACATGTTTTATGACAATTTTTAATTATCAAATTAACATATATTAAAATACATTACAAAACAAACTAAATTCCAATACACAACGCCAAATAATAAACTCTATGTAGCTTTTTTCTGCAAAATTTACTCTCCTGTGCAAAGCGGTCTCAAGTCACCTTCTGAGATGTGGTAAGATGTGGTAATTTTGTACATTTGTCAAAATGTCCCAAACGCACAAAACTTCCTCGCCATGCAACTTTTTTTTTTTACAGAGGCAAAATGGACAAGACAGGAAGTGCTCTGATCATGCACTGATCGTTGCATGCAACACAAACACGCAAGCACGCACACATGCAAAGAAAGAGAACAAAGACAGACATGCACATATGCAGCTCAAAGCTGTTGCTAGATTGGCTACAGCAAAAACACATTCTCCTCAAAATCTGATGTAACTCACCCTGAACCTTTGGTTGCCTCAGCTGTGCAGTCTCTGCTGCCTCCTCCATCTAATCCTTGACCGATGAACCAGCAGCTCACAACAGACCGTGTTCGTGTTGTCATCCAGCAGTTAGTCCATCCACCCCAGCTGAAGATGATTGGGTCCAGAACCATCACCTTTCATCGAACGCCGACACAGGACACGAAAGACTGTGTGGGTTTTGATAACTCTGCTCTCTCTTCCCTCGCACCGTCCTTCTCTTCCTCTAAAGCGAAGGTTGGCCAATGTTCTTTCACCATCGTATGAGGAGGAAGTTTGTCTCACTATCACTCTCAGACACACCTAACACCCCCAACTTCTGCTGAGGCCCGAGATATTTCTGGTAATCTGTGGTAGCGTCTGTTGCAATGTTATTTTGTAAGTGATTCTTTGTTTGGGGCCTATCAAAAGATTTTGAATTCGAGGTACTTTATTTATCCTGCAACTTTCATTTAACTAATGTCTAATCAGCATTTCGTCCTGCATTTGGGACAAATTAATACCGGATAGGAACTTTTTGCTTTAAAAATTAAAAATTAACAAGAAATCAGTCTAAAATCTTCCTTCAGCATTCACCCAATGAAATGTGTCTTCACAGCATTCTTTTCAGCCCCCTGCTGGCTGATGGTGGTTAAGACACAGGAAGAGCTGACTCTGTGATCAGCAATATTGTCTCTGTTCTCCTCAGATAGTTTCATGCGGTTTCGCATTTTGACATTTTCAAGAAATATTTGTGTATCAAAAGTGTGTACATCTGCCTGAGTTCTACCTAAGACTACCGAATACTCAAGATATGTCACTCGTATAGTTTTAAATGGGGAAAAATTAAAAGCTTAAAACGGCCGATCCATCACAAGAAGCCCCGCCTTCTAAATAATATAGCCAATCGCTGATCTGTGAAGGCAGAGCTTTACGGCAGTTCCGGTTGCTATAGAAACAGGACTGCGCATACGCAATGACTGACCTCGCCTGAGAAATAAGCCTTTAAAATGCTATTTGAGCAAAAGAAACTTCTATTATAGCACAGCTGTCAGATTTCATTGGTGATTTGAAATATGAAAGTTAATCGTAAGCTTAATTTGATGTTTGCCAATACAAAGAGATAGGAGCTGCACTTGGATGTGCTTGGAGGTGTATCAAAGATGGCCGCTGGTGGTGACATGACTTGTCTTAAAGAGACTTTGGTTCTACCAACAAGTGAACTTTGCTACAATGAGAAGCCACACGTTGGACCACGGTGAAACGACACAGTTCAATTTGAAAAAAAAAAAAAAAAAAACATTTGATGACTTTTACAATGGATCAGAAGATGCTATCCTAACACATCAGGACTACTTTAGCAGACGGACTGTAAAAAAATGGCGGCCACATACAATGATCTCAAAGAACTTCAAATAAGACAGTGAATGCCAATATCAAAACATCCACCAGTGGTCAGTCACTGAGACCTTCACCACATGTGCCAAACAGAAACCATGGCTGACAAAAAAAAAAAAAAAAACAGAGACCTGAGATGCTGTTTTAGGGCTGCTTTATCTCCTGTTCTGAATGCATCAAGGACCAACCTGACACAAAGCATAAGATGGGGAAAAACTCAATGGAATGACCCTAACTAATTGCAAGCCCCTTCCAGAGGCCTGTAATGATCACAATGTTACTTTACAGTGGCGTAAATAACGTTTTGTTTACTGGAGTTCATTAAATGTAGATCTCTACTAATTTTTGTACCTAGTCACACAGGTAAGAATTTCAAGGCACATTTGATCGGTTTCACATCTCAATGAAACGTGTACATAGCATGAAGTGAAAACTGAATTAACACATTTTGTTTTGAAGCCAGTCTCACAAAGCCAATGCAATGGCTTCACAACACTGGTAAAATAAGCAGTGAGAATAATTAACCAATGCATAACAGCCTATAACGACAATTTGTTCAGATATAGAAGTAGTCACATCATCACCTATCTTCAGCTGGAAGGAAAAAGGTTTGCGGGCCTGTGCCAGCATCAGGATGTTTGTCTTGAGGCGACGCAGCTGTGATATAATTAAACATAGAAGACAGATATAGATCTTGATATGACTGACAACATGGTCGAAAATGGCACATCACCGAGCATCTCTACAGAAATGACACGCAGCCTCTAAAGAAGACACATTTTTTCCAGTGAAAATGTTTCAACCATTCTTTATATTTAAGGCACAGTTGGTGAAATACAGTCACAGTTGCGTACATGGTGATAGTACAACATTGTGACTAAACAGCGCAATGACAAAAAAAATCTAAATGAGTACCAAAAAAAATAGGAATGTTGCCGAGCGGAATGTGTGTAGACCTTTAATTGCTGTCCTGATGATACGACAGAAAAACCAGACAATGAGGCGTTTATGGTTACTGGCTACGACTGAGGGAAGTAACCGTTTGAAACACCACCGAAGAGGTTAATGGTATCACAAGGCCTAAAAATAACAACATCCTTCAAGTTAAAATAACATGCTTCATGCCTTACAATAACAACATGTTTCATGTCTCTTTTATTATTGTTAAGAACGACTACGTTCATTTCTGGATTGTGAACACCGCATAAAAAAATATTAGTTACGTGATTATTTCAGGTTTTTTCTTTCAGATTGATTGAACTGTTCTAAAAACATCAGTGGACAGATTAACAAAATATCCTTAAGATAAAATCCTTCATAGCTCCTGTTTTCTTCTTATTTTTTAACCTAAGAAGGATTAAAAGAATTTAGAGTTGTATCATTTGCTCAGCAGTAGATCCTCTGTAGTGAATGGGTGCCGTCAGAATGAGAGTCAAAACAGCTGATAAAAACATCAGAATAATCCACGACTTGAGTCTATCAGTTAATGCGTTATGTAATTCATATAAACAGATCTATTATTAGGGCACTTCTGGACATAATACATAAGCCCTATAATAAAGTTTCCTCCAGTGAAAACATCCATCTCCTGTCGTCCTCTCTAATCAAAATCCACCAACATATTATTATTCATACTAATCTGTGCACATTCTCATGTTTTAGACAAGGCTGGAGGACGTTATGGATTATGAACACATATTGTGGCCAGAAGTCATGATTTAAAGTTAAAATGCCATAATAATGCATTTGTTTCTTACAAACCCAAAGCTTTTAACTTCACAAGATGTTAATTGATGTTTTTAATCAGCTCTTTGGGACTCTCATCCTGACGGCACCCCTTCACTGCAGAGGATCCATTGGTGAGTAAGTGAAATAATGTTGAATTTCTCCAAATCGGCTCTGGTGAAGAACAAAGTCCTCTATATCACGGATGGCCTGAGGGTGAGTACATTTTCAGTCATTTTTTTTTATTTTTAGGTGAACTAATTCTATATGAATCTTTCAAGACTTGCCCTTAAGTACATCCTTACAAACTTTACATTTAGTATACCTGCTAACTTCTCTCCTAAGAAGATATTCAGGAATGTTCCTGGTGTTTTTAAATCACAGGATACAGTGAAGAACAGATCAGAAAGCGCCCAGTCCGGCAAATTTGATCTCCAAATAAAAGGGACAAATGATTAAACGCAAAAATATATTTTTTTCAGGCAAACATAAAAAAAAAAACAATTCTGAAAATGCCTCTTCTGGTCAGATATATTGTGCTTATAGAGCGGAGGACTTTGCCCCCAGAAGCAAGTCTAATGGTGTGTCCAAAACAATTTCTCTCATAGTTCGTCTCGAGCTGTTCTGTCCAGAGGAGACTGGAGCACATCTGAGTTTTGGGCCTCTGTGCTGATTTCAGCCTGTTCCCGGGTTTTACCCGAGCGCTTCCTGTCCCAGTCTGTGCGCACTTTCTCATTGTCCCACACAGTGGAGGTTTCTGTGTCACTGATGTACCCAGGTTCACCCGTGTAATGTGTAGGAAACACAAGCAAGGGCTCTGCTGAAAATGCTTTCAGGTCCCTCGTCTCAAACTGATCCATGTAATCCGATCTGAAGATGTTGTTGTAGATGAACATGAAGACAGAGGAAAATTAGACAAATGCAAAACATATAATAATAATAATAATAATAATAATAATAATAATAATAAATAGCGTAAGCGAAAAAGTTTGTGTTTACATAATATGTGATATAACACACATATATTATTGTACATATATTATATACACATATTTTTCTTGAAAATATACATGGATGCGTGTGTATTTATATATACACATAATAAATATGCACAGTACACACATATATACACACACACACACACACACACACACACACACACACATATACATACATATATATATATATATATATATATATATATATATATATATATATAAAAAATGTAAACAAAATCTATTTTGAATGTGATTTATCACGCTAATAATAAATGCGTTGCTTTTTTTCTTTTCTTTGCCAACTAATCACATGTACTGTAAGTTTAAACATGTTTAGTTTGAATTAATACATAATTAGGTGTTCAAAAACATTACACTATGGAAGCCACTAAATAGAAACTGACTTTTTTTCCAATTCAAAACTAAAATTAAAATAAAATTGTTATTGAGTTTATATCTTGTAATTCTGACATTATTTCTTGCAACTGCAAGTTCATATCCTGCAGTTCTGAGAGGAAAAGTCAGAACTGTGAGATGTAAATTTGCAACTTTAAGACAAAAACCCACTCTTTTATCTCTCACTGTTTGTTTGGGTGTGTAAAGCATATACTGTTTTAGTGTTCAGTGTGTTTGATTGACTGATTATCAGTTACATTCTAAAACTCAAATTTAGACTATAAATCACAGGACCTACTCGATACTCCAATTTTAGAAAAAAAAATTTGAGTGGAATAATTAATAGAGAAGTAGAAGTTATGTTACTTGCATATATGGGATGTGTGGAGGATCTCCTCCATTTGCAGTACTTACACAGGATGCTTATTAAACATAATAGGAAGGAACTCGTCCACAGGTAACATTTTACTGAGTGGTTCTGCTTTGAGGAGCTTTTTGGCTCCTTGTAATGACATCATGTAGCCCAAGGTCCAATAGGAATAGTCCGCCTCCACCAAGTTGCGAATGTTTGGTACTGCCTTCTCTGGTCGGTCCACCTGCATCCTCTTCCTCCCAATATAACTGCAAAAACACACAACAACCAACATGAAAAAAGCTCCCATTAATACGTAACCCCGAAAATTGAGAACAAAAAAACCCCGCTCACATGAGGTCCCAGTCCAGACCCTTACTCTCCACCTCTCGCATCAGATTCTGCAGGCGGCGCTTGAAGAAAATCTCAAACCGCAAATCATCTTCAAGCACCAGCGAGGTCTTCAGGCCTCTGTCTGCAATCTGTGTATTGCAGAACACAAAACTTCAGATGCTCACAAAACATGTGGTGATATATGGAGAAACTTTTTGGGGGTGTTAATGTTGGTATTAATGGGCAACTAGGAGAGACACAGGACCTAAGATTGATTTAAAGCATCCAAACAGAAATTTGGGGAAAGTGCAAAAGGAAAATTGCCATGTATCATTAGCCTTAGCCTATATACACACTCTTTATAAAATCTAGTGAGCTGCCTAATTAGACAGAATTTTAAGGCAGACATTAACACAAGTTTCTTCCAAAAGGTAACCATGTTTGCTACCTTTTGAAAAGCCTTGTTCAATGCCAGATTGGCTATCTGTGAAGATCTATTGCACTTATTTCTGTATTAACAGGCAGCTGTTTGAACAACCATTCCAAAAATCTAGAATTCGTTAAGTTTTTTTGTTTTTGAAAGAAATTAATACTTTTATTCTGTGAGGTGGCATTCAATTTGGTAAAGATGTTTAAAGGATTTATATTTCAAATAAATGCTGTTCTTTAAACTTCAAAAAACTGTCATGATTTCCACAAAAAAATGTTAAGCTATAAAATATAGGACTTTTTTTCACGAGCATCATAGAACGCTTTCTAAAGTATCATGTGACACTGAAGACTGTAATAACTGAAAATTTAGCTTCGCCATTATTAGAATAAATTAGAAGATTTTAATAATATTTCACAGTATTAGTGTTTTTTCTCAAATAACTGCAAGCTTTGCGAGTATAAGTGACACTAAATATAAAAAAATCTTACCGCCCCCCCGAACATTTCAATGGTAGTTTAAATAGGCAGCAGAGACTGAGGCACCAAATTTGGGAAGAGAACAACAAACTGGGATATGAGCCAGACCTCTTTCCAGATGTTATAGTGGGACAGGAAGCAGCCCAGCTCTCCTCTTGTCAGAGGTCTGCCATGGTAGGGGTCACTGTAGCCGGGAAGCATGTGGATTGCCATAGCATTGATCTCACTGACGTTCATAGCTCTGGTATACAAAGAAAGGCTGTAAGCAAATGTTTCGCGTTGGAAATGAATGCCGTATCTGTTCGAAGGTAACGTAAGTGAACTTACTTGCCATCAACAGCTGCTATAATCTTGCAGGCAATTTCTTGCTCTCTCAGGGACCTTAGCATGCGCTCACGACGGTCGACCCGCCGCTTCAGGTTGATCATAAACACCTTTTAAAGCACATAAAAGCACGCTGAACACAACATTACAAAATAACCGTTCCGATCAGTAAAAACAACCCACATGTTTACCTCATCAAAGTCCATTTTGTCAGGTCTTTTGACAGGTTTGGGCAAGTATCTGGAAGGCTCAACTGGAGGATTTCGCACTGAAATTACAAAGGTGGTTACATTTGATAAGGCATAAGTATACGTTTTTCTTCTTTGTAAAGCTGACACATACCATTGACCTCCATCAAAGTATGAATGAAGCTGTCTGCTTCGTCCTGCATGGTGCTGTGAGCTCGAAGAGGCACTGGGAGGTGCCCATAAATCTCCCTGTTACAAAGAAACATTTGTACCTCTGCAAAAACCACAGAGAATACAAATTAAAGTGTGAAATAAAAGGCGCAATATCATCTTAAAGGAATGGTACACGCAAAAATGTAAACAAGCACAAGGCACCTAGTGGCAAAAAATAAATTTGCGTTTTCATTCAGACCAATGTGAAAAGACCAACAAGTGCGCGGGGAATATGCTAATGTTTTCATTGGCGACAACAAAAAACGCAGTTTGGGTTCATTTTAAAAATGACTTATTTCTACTTTTATTTTGTGCACTTTCAAATTTCATTCAAATTCAAAGATTCAGATTTTAGGTTAACGGGCATGGGATTGCGGGTATCCGTCACCCACCTGCCATCCGGGCTGAAAAAGCAAAGACTATAATGTCGTCAAAGGCCCAGGTGTAGTCTGGATGTGGCGGGTGAAAAGCAAGCATTCTGGAGGCTTCTTTCCGCAGATCAACCAGGTAAGTGGAGTGCACCATGGGAACTGCAAAGCAACCTCACGCATTTGCTTGCATGGGGATGTAGGCAGGCGTTCGTTTATAGTAGCCCTGGAGAAGTTTGATGGCACGCGTTTTTGTTTTTCATATTTTTAGAAAAAAATGAAAGTTTACATACACATATTGAGAGTAACCGTACCTGGGATGTCATTCCACACCAGAAGTTTGAATATGCAGCACGAGACTCCATCATTGGTGCCACAATTGTCTTGTTTTCTTTTATCAGCTTCCACAAGACGTCTCGGTTGATCAGGAGGTTATCACAATCAATCATCTGGAAAAATATAAAATAACGATACATTTTTTCATGCACAGCATTAATAAGCTGCAGACAAAACAAAGCTTACGTCAGATAATCACCAAATACAATACAATCACGACGCTAAAAAATTATTTGTGTTTAATGTTACTGATTGTGTACGACACAGTATTCAAGAGCCACCCCCTGCAGACTTCTAGAAATCTGCAGGGTTTTGGACTGATTTTATGGAACAATTAGACTGGCTGATGGCTGATTTTCTCGTGTGGGTTAAATATTGCAGAAATTACATTGCTTGTAATAAAACATTATGCATTCCACCTATGGTAAAGCTCTGATAGATATAAAGTGTTGTGAAGGATGGTACTGTGGTAGGAGGCATTGTATCCGCGTTTATGATCAATCTGCATAACAATGACTGAAAAATATGTCATTTAGACCTGGAAAGGTCATATTAGGGTTTTGACATGGGATATGGCCGCAAGCTCAGTCTCCCATTTATCGCAGTAACAGAGATTCTATCAAATAATCATGATAATTAGACGATTAATCAGTAATGGCCACGAGTCTCTATTTGCTAGCTCTGAGATTCATGGTCCTGACGAAAAGAGTGGACAGTGCGTGGTAAACTCACCATCAGATAGTCTGCCCACATCTCACGTGCAGACTCGAGCGCTGCCTGCAGTTTCATGATGTAGGCGTAGCGCTCATTCGTCAATCCTTCGGTCCTCCTCATCATAATATTTCCTGTAGGAGAAAAATAATGCGTAGTAAGGAGATGCAAAAATGAAGCAGTTCCGTTACAAACTCAAGTGAAGAAACGTGGCAAACCTTGGTTCCTCCTTTGGGCCTCCACTCCACATTATGATATAGTTTCTGTACATTGATGAGCCAGTCTCGCAGCAGGTAAGTAGTGTTGTCAATATTGTGGTCAGTTGCCACCCTGTCAGAAACATACAAAAGGTGCTCATTACGTGCACTTTACTTTCTACAGAATACAATATCTGGTGGAAACTAAAGATTACATGGGCTAACCACGAGCTTATGACCTGCACTTGCGCGGAGTATAATCACACCACATTAAGGAAGACATTTCAGTGCATAATGTATATTTAGACCAGCAACAGGGAAACGAGTGAAAAAACACAAAAGCTCCAAATTAAACTCTACAGCAGAACTAGGCTAAAAGTGTAGGAGAACATGAGAAGTGAAACTGCCAAGCTATCGGGTTATCACAGAGAGACAGAGGCAAAGATAAAGTAAACACACAGGTAGAGTCCCATTCTGGTGAAAACAGAAGTTAAAGCACATGCCCTACTTTTCAATGGCTCCGTCTCAGAATGAACAGATGAGTCTCCCAGAGAAGAGTGAAGCATCACAGCTGTGAGGCCTAAGAGATCCAGAGTTAACCCATTCACTCTGGCCAGCAGCTACTACTACCACAGTACAGAAAGATTCATGATTCAAATTACACTCGATTTTAAAATAGTTATCAGTGGTTTTCAACCTTTAGGTCCAACACAAGCGGTCTCTGTATTTCTGTTGAAATTGACAAAGCTGCCTGTATTCAACACGGCTCGTTTTTAAGATTATATTATTGTTATTTATCATTTCACTTTAGGTGAGTGTTTGATTATGCTAATATATTCATAATAATTTAATTTTAATACTTTTTTGGGGTAATCCCGAGGCGGAAATTTGCCATGACCTAGTGTTAATAATGATCGTGGCTTAAGGTTAATTTTGGTTTCTGCCATTGTGCAGAAGCGAAACTGCGCAGTGGTTATCTTAAAAAGCTATTCCCGTTTAATTTATCAATAAACTGTTATTTTTGTTGTTAACGTAATAATGCGAATGCAATCACATTAAATAAAAAACACAAACAAACCCGGGTAAGGGATTTAAGGGATAATCCTACCAAAAATGAAAATACGTTTTGTCACTCGTTTCTTATTTATTTATTTTTGCTGAACACAAAGGAAGGTAAAATGTTGGTAACCAAACAGTTTTTGGTTCCTATTGACTTCCATTTTATATTGTCTATACTGTTTGGTTACCTTCTGCAAAATAGTAAATCATACAGGGGAGTTTGAGTACATGATGACATTTTTTGCTTTTGCTTTTTTATATAGAGGAAGAATAAAAACAAGTAAAAGAGAAGAGAAGGAATATGGAGTCACTAAATGTCGAATTGGAGCATGAACATGATCATCTGACAGCTTTTTAGTAACAAAAAAACCTTAATCTCTATGTAGCCTGTAAAACCATATGCTACCATATACACATTTACACATACAGAAGACAAATAAATCAGTGCAAGTATATTATAAATGGACAATCAGCTAATCACTGACATGGTTACTCAGCAGAAAATTTCTTTAGTGGACAAGAAATCTTGGGTGAATGATATATTAAACTATTAAACTGAATCTAACAAATCAGAACTAAGTATTCCAGAAAAACGTGTAACATTTCACTGTATTTCTGTTTTGCCCCGTGCAGCATAAGCAGCTAAACCGCCTGTATTATGTTTATTCCCTTGCTGTTACGAGACAATTCAAAATGGGGCGGCGAGCTTCAGAGTGGTTTTGGTAACTGACAGCTTTACAACAAAGCTCTTTCATTCGGGGTTAGGACAAAGACTGAGAAATTCAAGTAAATCCGGCAGAGATGAGCAGGACGCAGCAAGTATGGAGAAGCCCCTCCTATCCATTTTCCCCCTTAAATTTGCCCTCCAGAGCATCGAGTTGCTGGCAGACAGATGTTCACACTCACGGATACCAAGAATGAAACGCTAGTCCCAAAAGCAATTGAAACCAGTGTCACAAGTAACTAAAGTGACCCCGTACCACAAAACCAGTCATGCAGGTGATTTTTTTTTTAAAGTGAGATTATATATCATTTGAATAAACAGGTTTTCCAAAGACAATATTTGGCGGATTTACACCTATTTGAGATCTGGAATCTGAGGATGCAAAAGACCTAAATATTGACACAACTGCCATATGGCTTCATGTTCATTAACAAATTATATAATATTAACAATATATATATATATATATATATATATATATATATATATATATATATATATATATATATATATATAATATAAATATAAATAATTTTGATCCATTAAATTTATCGTTAGCTATTGCTACATATATACACCATGCTACTAACTAGTATTGTGGTCGTATGGGATACTAGTGCCTATCTAATAAAGTACTAGGATGGTTACTTGTAATATAGTTACATAGCAACAAAACAAAAGCAACAAAAAGCACGCTACTCGTTTTGCTACTTTTAACAATAAGGGATAATTTAACCCCAGTCACATAGCATGGCATAGATAATTAGTAACGTTAGTCACTATTGGTAAACTTTAGAATTAATAATACAGTTGTGATATTAACGCGGGAATGGCATTGTGACGTGGTACGAGATTCTAGCATTATGACATCAGTAAAGAGTGCGACCCTGAGCAGCTGCACGCCGTTACACACACACACACACACACACACACACACACACTCTTACCACAGCGCGATCCGGTCTTTAGGGTAATCGAGGCGCTCGATAGTACCGAGGAAATGCGGCAGCGAGTGCTGGGCGTTACGGCAGATGAGAGCGATCATTACTCGGGAGCTAATATAGGAGACTCCGGGCTCCAGCGCGCTTCGTGGAAGTATCCTTCCAGCTGGTCGGAGTTCATCAAACAGGACCACAGCGCCGACACCGACAACACGAAGCGGAGCATTGTACAGCGAGCGCTCTTTACAAACAGGCGCATACGAGCCCTCGAAGCAAAACCACACTGTTACACCAGAGGAAGAAAGTTAACACGGGTAACTTTAGTTTAAATAATTCCGCCGACCAAAATCTGCCTGCATTGACAACACTGCAGTTTGGAAGACGAGCGCGTTAAAGGGGACGTTACGCTGACGTTTAAAGGGAGGGACCTTAATCTTTAAAATTAAGAGCACTGATAGTTACACGTTACATTAATTTATATTTAAAAACATTACCCGTCTTTATAAAAAATAGTATTTATATTGCATTATTTATTTAAAGCAACAAAATTGTATATGATTGTATAAATAATTAACTGTAAACTGTACTTGTATAGTTAACTGTACAGTTAAAGTTAACCGTAATAACCCTGTATATAACACCAATTGCAAAAAAAAACCCCGGCAAGTAACATTACACAACATTTTTGAAGTAGAGTATTGTAGAATAGTGTTTTCTTTCTAAAATGTACTCCAGTTGATCCGTATCTTATTATATTTAAATATAGAATATAAAAATAGTAATACATACAACCTTTTTCCATCTCACTTCAGACGTTTATATCTCAGTTTTTTTTTCCCTCGCACGTCTGAGAGAAGAAAGGTCAGGCTAAATATATACTTCCAATTGTGAGACATAAATTTGATTGTGAGATAAATTTAAAAAAGGTCTGAATTAATGTTTATTCCATAACAAAACAGTCTTCCATAAGCATGAAATACAACCAAAGAGAAAATTTTGCATAATGGATATTAACCTCCCAAATATATATTTTTTTAAAAATAGATTCAGACCATAACTAAAAAACTGTTCAGAGAGTAGCCATGGTTATTTTCATAGAAATACCATACTATAGTTTCCACAGTCGTTGTTATTATAATAAAGCTACAGTAAGGTGGTATTAATAAAAAGGTATGCATTTGTTTTACTACTTTATTGTTTAATGTAGTATCAGTAAACCAGTTCTGACAGTTTCACGGATCCCATAACAGTTTTACAGTATAAATGATAATTGCAGTAATTACATTCATGTTATCCTGGGTCTGGGTAAACACAGGGCTTTTTAGGTGCTCCATAAGAATACTAGACAGTTCTGTCTCCTGAATTCAAAGCTTTGCTCCAGGACCTGGCCTCTCCACCTGAGGCGTGAGGGAGGCAGCTGCAGGCTCATCCACCAGCCAGAAGAGCTCTCCTGTCCGGGTGAGACCAGAGCTGCTGGAAGGGCAGGGCCGTCTCCACCCTCCAACACTTGCTACAAAAGTAAAATGCGGAATCAAAACTGAAGCAGTAGGAACATCGAACTATAGATACATATAGAATGAGGCGCAATGGAAAGTGCTACCTTGAGCACAGGAGCTTTGCTGCCCCAAGTTGACACAAACACTACGCATCGAGCAGGAGTTAACTGTGGGTAACGTCATGTGACACGTTGAGGCGGTGGTTTGGGAATCAGAGATGGGTGCCACTGTCCTCTGGCTTTCCTAAAAAAAATCACATTTCCCATAACACAGAGACGCTTAAGAAAGAGCAAGTCAATACGATACTCACACAGAAATACATTTCAAATCATGTAAAGCATCAACAGGATTTCCGTAATAAGTGGAATACACTCATAGTAAATGTTGCATTGCTGCTTTATTAAGAATTTCTTTGAAAACCTGCAATAAAGGATGATCTGGAAAGAGAGAGCAGGTGTGTCCATCTGAGTCCCATTCCCAGCAACAGCATGTCAAAAATTGGAATTTGCTCTGTGTTAAAAGCCTACAATGACAAATATGAATTGGAATAAATAAATCAATCAAATCAGTTCAATGTAATCCGTCTAGAAAACAAAAATCGTACCTTGCTCAGTTTGCCAGCATAGTCATCTGCACATTCTTGCCACGGGTAACGCAGGATCTATAGCCAAAATCCTTTCTTCCGGAATGCTGATTTTCCCAAACAACTGATTCTGTAGGATATAAAAATAATCAGTGAGCATAGTTTTTACACGACATGATCCAGCCCAGATTGGGACGTTATATCAGGTGTTTGTGCTCTCATTCAGGCGGCACCCATTCGCTGCAGATGATCCATGATTGGTGAGCAAGTAATGCAAAACTTCTCCAAACCATGAAGAAACAAACTTGGATGGTCTGAGAGTGAGTAAATCTGAAACTAATTATTTTACAAAAGCGGATTGCAAGTGCCCAAAACGTTTTAACTTTAACTTTTAACATGTTGTTCCCATATCTTAGTTTCCATTCCTATAAGAGAATAACGTAAATATTCGACTGGCCTGTGCTGCAGTGACTGAAAACTATGAATTGCATCGATTAGCTCTACAGGTGTTATAATTCAAGTAAAGACTACCACCCCTTCTAGTAGAGTCACCTATATAAGCCATACACGTGCTTTCAGGATCACTGAATGGAACGAGGTCTCTCGTCGCAGAATCCAATGAGCCATTTGCTGCAGTCCAGGTCTGGGACAGCGGGCAGCTCCTTACTCAGAATGGACACCAAACTCCTCCTGAAAGGCCCAGAGAGAAGCTTGCACCTGTGCTGAGAGCTTTTTCTGCTCGTGAGAACACCAGCTGGGCCAGAGAGCATCCAAGCTCGGTCACTGAGGGGAAAACCACCACTCTTCGTCCAGACATAATTCTCTGAAATAAAGAAATGATTGTGTAAAGCCAGTTTAGGCGTTAAAAATGCATGTCAACTATCACAGCACAACTCCATACACGTATCCAATTTAACATTATTTCCAAAAAAGGAAATAATAAGTCAACTGACGTCTGAAATACAGGGGATGTGAACAACCTGTACAGTTTAATTTGATCGAGTCGAATAAAGTATTGCACCGAAATGCGTGCACTTAAGAGCCTGCCGACAAACTAGGATAACAATAGCACGTAAGATTTATGCTTCGTGTTTTATACTTCAACTCTGGCTTATGAAAACTGTAAAAACTAAAGAAATGACATCTCACTCACCAATGAATGTTTTCTTAATAGTGAGATTTCCTATACGTGCCCCTCACGCGATCTAACCAACATCAATCGCAGCGAACGTTGAATTCTGTTGCATTCTGGGTAATGTAGTGCCTACCAGAGTCAATCTCCGTTTCTAGATATTTAGTGAATTTCACGGCCATGAAGTCTCAAATCCCATCATAAAATACAATACAATATAATATAATATAATTTTTATAAGCATATTTAAACAAATGTATTATATGTGAGCCTGGACCACAGTTTATAAGAAGCACTGGTATATTTGTAGCAATATCCAAAAATACATTTTAGGCATATGGGCCAGAATTATAATTTTATCTAATGCCAAAATCATAGCTTAGGTCATGTTCCATGACTATAATTTGTAAATGTTGTTTTTATTATATTGCTAAAAACGTGTTGTTTTTTTGGCACCTCAGATTCCAGATTTTCAAATAGCGCAAGTATCTCGGCCAAATATGGTCATATCCTGTCAAACCATTCAATGAAAGCTTGTGTCAAAAAAATTAAATTTATGAAACTTTATTGTCCAGGAGTAACGTCACAATATGCAGGGACCAGAATTGTTATCTATCTGCGACACTTCAAAACTATTATATGTTTTAGGAGCGAACATTTTTTCTCTATGGATACAAAGGCGTTATATCAGCAGTTAAGAATCGATAATGTATTACATTTTATTTTCCCCGCTTGCTCGCGCGCAAACGGCTCCATTTCAGTAGATGGCGCGAGTGCGCTGCATTTGATAAATCATTTACGCCGAGCTAAACGTAGGAGAAACAGCAGGAGAGCGAGCCGTCGGTGTAAGATGAAAACTGTGAAACATTTCATCTGGCGTTACTGCGTATTATTATTATTATTATCAAACGCGCGACTAGCTGAAGTGCACGAACAGCGCTCAGTTCCGTACGTGCATCTATAAAAAAAAAAAAGTTTGCGACTTTCATTTTTGATAGTTGTATGAAGATACTGGGAGATGCTGTCCACTCTCTCTCTTTTCAGACTCAGTTAGCGTCCATCATGGAAGCGCTGGTGCAGACACAACTGTGTTAGAGATAGGCAAGCTCGTGGAGGTGGAGTGTGAAGTGTTGCTGTCGGAGGTCTCCCGCAGCCGCGGTGAGATCAGCTCTCTGAGGAGGACACTGAGGCTGATGGAGGTCCAGCCGCGGAAAACACTGGGCAAACACCCACAGAGAGTTTGACATGTGTCAAGAGGTAACTTAGTTACACTTTTTTTAGCATACAGACGTAATAAAATACAAGCATGCACAATATATGCAGCCAAATGCTTATTTAACATAATATATAACTTGCACTGTGCTATTGAAGATCTGCCACCATGCACAATAAAGCCTGATCAAATGTGTTATTAAAGTTACAATTTATAATGACTGTTTTAATGTATTTTGAAATGTAATTTATTCCTGCTATGTAAATTAGAATTGCTTTACTCCACTGTCACGTGGTCGCTTGAGAAATGAATATAACTTTGCTGATTTGCTGATCAGGAAACATTTATTATTAGCAATGTTGGAAAGCAGTTGCTTAATATATTTCTAACGTAAACTGCGATACATATCCGTAAAATGCTATGGGTTAAGAAAGTTTTTTTTTTTTTTTTTTTTTTTTTTTAAAGAAACGTATACTTTAATTGAGGTTTACATTGATTAACAGTGATAGAAAAGACATTTATCATGTTAAAAAAATGAATACATTTTTTTTTTTCTTTCTAATAATAAAACTTTCTAATATTAATGTTTCTTGAGCGCGTATTCGCATGACTTCAGAAACATCGTGTGGCAGCTAAAGACTGGAGAAATTATGCTGAAAATTCAGCTTTGCATTACATATGGCTATACTTTCAAAAATACATTCAAACTGAAAAGTTTGAAAAATTAAGATTTTATCACAATATAAATTTTTTTCTTCTCCCGAATAAATCTGGCCTTGAGCATAAGAGCCTTAAATATGTTACGCCACATTTACAACTTTGTTAATGTTACAACTTTAATTATTCCAAACTTTTGGCATTAGTGTGTAACTTTTTAATTTTAATTTGATTAGTGAGCGTGGCCAGAAGAGACGCAGCAGCCATTTGAACAAGTGTAGAGGCCCAAGAGAAGATCATCAAGACCAAGTAAGTGCTCTTCTTTATGCAAAGAACCATATTAACTGATGTAGAAATTTCTATTTCATACAAATATAAGATATAATGTGATGTCACAATGTCAAAGGACAGTCCACAGCGGAGGTTTGAGGCAAGTACGGTGAAGCAGGAGCAACAGGAAGTGGATGTTTGGATTGGTCGAGACGACAGTGAAGCAGGTAAGTGTCGTAGAAAGGTGTACGATTTAAATCCGCAACGTTTATAAACCATTTACGACTTCCTTCCACTTACACTGCTCTCACTTAACCGCAGGAAGCCAGTGTGGCGAAGCCGTGAGCCTAATCAGGGATGCTCTCAAAACTGCTTCCCCTCTACTTCCCCTGGCAGAGGAAGCAGAGAAAACGCGGCCGCGAGATTCCCGTCAACAGCAGAAGCGCCAGACGTGAACCGAGGCACCTCGCCGAACGGTGAACCGACGCGGCGCGGACTTTGAGCGCATCGGACCTCGCGAGAACAAACAGTGGCAGCGCTTTTTCGGCATGACAAGCGCTTCGTTGCTCCTACTGTTCGAAGAGGTTCAGGTGTTTCCAGTCAACTCACGATACATCAGCGGAGTCACACAGGCGATGAAGCCGTGCGGTGCGCTCTGCGGAAAGGGTACATTCAGAAAGGACACCTGTACACCATCAGCGCACCACTGCACGGGGAGAAGCCTTATCAGTGTTAAGCTCTGCGAAAGGCTTCATTCAGAAATGCACTCTGGACATGCATCTGCGAAGTCACACTGGAGAAAAACCTACACTTATGCGAGAAATGGCGGGAAAGGGTTCACGACCAAATTTAATCTTAACAAACACTTGTCGTGCCAGAGCTGCAACGGCATTAGTTAATGATGATGCATTTCGAGTAAATGTAATTGATTTGCTCTCTTATGGTCACGGATCATTAAGAAAAATGTAATAATCCACGTGGCGTCAGATCAGCATTAAAACCATGCCAGAACACTTGTTAAATTTTGTTTATTTATTGCATTAAATGCAGGAGTATTTATGAATTATGCAAAGTAAAATAACTTTTTTTGTGGTGGACTATTTATATTTATCCATAATTCCAAAAGGCAATGTTTAATAAATTAAATTAATAAAATACACTCTTGTTTTTTGCTCGTGTATATATATATATATATATATATATATATATATATATATATATGTGTGTGTGTATATATATATATATATATATGTGTATATGTGTATATATATATATATATATATATGTGTATATATGTGTGTGTGTATACACACACACACATATACACACACACACACACACATACACACACATATACACATATATATATATATATATATATATATATATATATATATATATATATATGCCTAGTGGTGTTCAGAATAGTTGCTTTTTCTCGTATTTTCTACACAGTGTTTTACGGTAATTCATCCCATGATTCCTTTCAGCCAAACGCTATTTATGGTTTCTACAGAAAGATTGTACCGAATATAGGGACAGCGACTGGCCAAAAAACGGCTATATTAAGAGCACACCGGAGCCTGCGTTTTCTCCAGACATCGCAAGGCTTCCCGCGAGCGACGGACATCATGAACACGGCTGATTTTCAGACGCAGCTGACGTCCATAATGGAAATTATGGCGAGGACCGCTGTCGCTGAAATAAGCAAACTTTTCGAGAGAAATTCTTTGCTGCTGCGGTTAGAGATTTCGCGGCGTTCGAGCGAAAACGAATCCCTGAGAAAGAAATGCCATTTCCTGGAGAAGGAACTTCAGTTCGCGCGGAAAACCGCCGGGAAGGTGAACGGGATAGAAGCTCCGTTCAGCCATCCGGGACTTACAGGTGATTTATAAGACGCGTGTTGCAGCTGCGGATGTGCCTGAATTAAACGCAGCGGTAGACGGTCACATGGGGATGTGCGGGCTAATTAAAGAGCCGAGGAGCTGGTCGACCGAAGGCTGTGTGTTCGTACCTCACAAAGGATAACGTCGGTGCCCTTGACTAACTTGTGCGACTGTTGCTGGTGAATTGCGCTCATGGATAATGTAGTTTTGAGTGAGGTCGTTTGTAGGAAACGGCGTCTGTTCCGCGAGTTACAGCACGGATTAGCTTTATTTCGTAAATGTTAACGCAAAAGATAACTTTGATAATAGCTCCGATTTCGGTGTCGTGTTAGTCACCGTACACACAAGAAAAATAAACAGAAAGGGGCGTAGCGTTCTCTTTCCAATGATTGTTTTGAAGAGTTTTACGTTTGCATGAAGAAAAACTCTTTTCTTTTAATCCTACTGACGCCATAAACATATTTTTTGGATCAGTGGAGTTAGAAAATGGACCCAGAACCTAATAAACAGTTCTTATTTACCCGCCGGCCCCAAATACTGTATGAATAAATTTGCTTCTCGTGTGTTTTGTGAAATTTAGACATCCAGTCGTTCTCAGTTGGACCTGTATCATATGGTTGATGACCATTTGCAATTACTGAAACTGTCAAGTTCTTTGGAGTCGATGCAGTTAGTCTAATGAAATCGCATTTTAGGGCAGGACACTAATGTTTTGAAATATTATGTGACAATTTTATACATGAGCGTGGCAAAGTGGAATGATACTACTTTTGTAGTACATTTATTGCAAAACTATTAGTAATGCAGCGTTTTGACTTGCATATTTCAAAACTATAGTTAGTTTTGGGCCTCAAAGAAAGCCTTTCAGATAGAACTGTGTCAACATGAAAAGCTTTGTTTGTTGAGAATGTGTTTTTGTAGGAGTGGTTTAGCCTAACTAATGCCACCCACATGTTCAACAGACACCGAACGGCAGCCCACCATCGATAACGTCTTTGGTAAGGAATGGTGCATGAATCTCTGGAGACACGAGGAGTCAAATGCTGGTCAGAAGGACGACACGCAATTAGACTCTTCAGTCAGCGCAGAAGAGGTTTGTCTGCATACTGCGTGCGTTTTTAAATACAACATTTTTATTACTACGCTTACTAACGCCTCCTGTGTCGTCGATGAATTCAGGCAATAAATTTGCTGGATGAAGAACCAGATGTGATTATGATAAATGAGGAGATGCTGAAGAATGGCAATTGCGCTGGGAAAAATAAACACGAGGAAGGCGAAGTAGCAGCTTGAGAGGTTTGTGGAGAGAGAGAGTTTAGAGCAGCTAACATTAAGCGATGGTTCACCCCAGATTTTCTTCAGCAGAACAGTAAAGACTTTTAGCTGAAACAAGTGGTCATTGGTGGAAATCCAATAAGCGAAATGGTTTGTCTGCATAAGAAACATTATTTACAGCATTTATTACCTGTGATTTGAAAGTCTCAAGCAAATGGTCATATTCACAAACAAATTGATGTTTTGAAACCATCTGCTACTTTTGGACTTAACAGTGACCGACTCAAAAATGAGACAAAATACAGGTGCGTATGATCCTAGGATGCTGGTTTTAAAGCTTGGTCACTGAACTGAAGTAGCGGTTCGGCCTCAAAGCCGAACATCGCTGAACCAGTGATGAGCGTGTGTGAACTGAGCACTTGAGCGAATCAATTGTTTGAACCGGTTAAAATAGACTGTCTAAAAGAACCAATCTGAAGAAAGAATCAGACCTCTCTGTATAGCCTGAGGCCATTATGTTGTAAAGATGTTTACGTTTTCTTGCACAGATTAATTGTTTTGCTTCACAAGACCGTAATATATTGCCATGAAGCGACAGGTATTCATTTTGTTTCCTCATATCCTTTTTTTGTGCATTTATGCATCACAAAAGACCATTGTTTCAACTTAAAACCTTTTTAGTGTTCTACTGAAGAAAAAATTTCCCCTGCTTTTAGATGGGCTGAGGGGAAGTATTTTTAAATTTTTAAATTTATTATGCATTTCATTTATTGAATTACAGGACCTGCAGCGACCGGTGATGAGAGATGTGTCGCCCAGAGCTCTGAAGATTTTATCACGTGCACGGTACCTTCAGATGAGCCAGACGATCGAATGTACACCAGACAGCAGCTGAAGAGCAAGCTCGATGGAGCTCCACACGGAGACATCGCGCAGCAGGGCCAGACCTGAGCCTTGGCGTGAGGTTTATTCCCGACAACCTGAATTTCAACGAGGCCTTCACACCAAAGAGCAAATTCAAGTGTGTGTTCTGTGATAAAACCTTTGAGTACTTAAGCCACATGGCCGAGACACATGCGAAAGCACTCGGGAGAAAAACCCTACATCTGTACCGCTTGCGGCAAGCGGTTCGCTCAAGCGTATCTCACAACCTGGAGCGCACTCATTCCGGGAGAGGCCGTGCAGCGTGCATGGAGTCGCGGAAAGAGCTTTTCTCAAAAATCCTCTCTGAGCGTACACCTCGAGAAGCCACACGGAGAAAAGCCATATAGCTGCTCGCTCTGTGGTAAAAGCTATGCCTTCAAAATAGCCCTTAGAACGCACCGGTGTTAAAGCGGGAAATAAACAGCTACTGTCTTCTTATAGTTTTAGTATAAAAAGTATGAATATCTTTCTTATCTGTTGTTATAAAATAAATGTAAAAAAGTCACATGGTGCAAGAAAATGCTGATGGCGAAGATCCTTTGTTTACACGTGCAATATAGTGACTATAAATACATGTGCTCACTAACACTAAACAGTGTCCTATTATAATTGATTACAGGCAATATGTTATGGTATAAACACTGAAATGTGTTCTTGTGTGTAGGTTCCTCATACTTTGGAAAAAGGAACTATGGATTTGTTCACGCTGTAATTTTATGTCATCTACCGTTGGTAACTTAACATTTTTACTTTTACGTTTGCCCTCCTCAAACATTTTACACTGCACCATTGTTTTATCTATTTAACAGTTTTCTAAATAAACTATTAGTTTCTTTGCATCAGTGGGGTGCATTTTTGACTTTCGAACAGACCATCGAATGTTGAAGCATATTCGCAATATTTAACATTAAATATTCTATTCTCATACATGAGATCTCGCTGTAATTCCATCCAGTTGGATGTGGTTTAAACTACGTTTTGAGCTATTTTAAAACTGCTTTTTGTAAAACAGGTTTCACGACAGGATAACCAAACAGGCGCACTTCAATTCTAATCCAATTTATTCAAATTCTTGGTTACAAAGGTCCTTGTTACAGTGTAATTATACACTTATATCACCTAACTACACATATACGGTTAGGTTTTGGCTTAAGCTTACTTATACCTCATTTATTGTTAGTAAGTTAACACATGTGCAAGGAGGACACCAAAATAGAATAGACAGCAATGGATCCAATGATTGGTTGTGAGAAAGAGGCCCAGCAGAGAGGTGGGCATATAATTAATAACACTTTGACACCATAATCTTTCAAATTAAATTAAAATCTGCTGATGTATGCAAGGCCCATAAAGGGGTTTTGTTCAGGAGCAGACAAACATTACTCAATTAAACCGAGACGACGTCTTCCCGGGTGAACCGTCGAACAAAAAACATCTACACGGTGGTTTACGGTAATTCATCCCATGATTCTTTTCTGCCAAACGCTATGCTTTGTTTCTATCTTCATAAACACCAAAGGCGGCTCAACGCCATTGTTTGTTTGAGGCGCACGTAAACATCTGCATTGAGACAGCGCTAGAGCTGCCGGGTCAAAGGGCGAGCCTTTACATCTTTAAAGTGTCCCGTTAAAAGATGGACACCGCGAATAGCGCCGTGTTTCAGGCGCAGTTAACGTCTATCATGGAAACGCTAGCGAAAACAGCTGCTGTGCAAATAAGCAAACTTTTCGAGGAGAACGCGTCTCTTCTGCGCTTGGAGGTTACGCGGTGCACGAGCGAAAACGAGTGCCTGAAAAGAAATGCAGTTTTCTGGAGAATGAACTTAGGTGTGCGCGGAAAGCGCTGGGAAGGTGAGCAGGACAGAAGCTCCGTCGAGTCACTCTGGGCTTGCAGGTAATATCTTGCACTGATCGTCGTGCGTGGAAATACACTGATGTTAAATGCAAAAAAGTGACTGATTTTTCAAGTCGAAACGGTCTAACTTGCCCACCAATGCCCGCATGTTCAACAGATGCTGGCCATCGTCCCGCAATCGACAACGTCTTCGGCAAGGGAATGGTGCATGAACCTCTGGAGACACGAGGAGGCACATGTTGGAGAGCAGGAGGACACGCATCTGGGCTCTCCAGTCATCATAGGAGAGGTTGGTCTCACACACTGCTGTGTTATGCATGCAGAGTTCAAAAAACAATGTCGGTGTTATTTTTCGACCCTTTGCCAGTAAACTTGTGAAGAGGAACCCGACATGATCATGATCAAGGAGGAGGCATTTGAAGATTGCTCTTCTGGGATAAAACGAGGAAGACCAAGATAATCAGAGTGTGCAAGGTATGCTATTAACTAAGAATCACCTCATCGGAAGTATGATCCAGTACAATATGCATTGCTTAGGACTTCCTTTGGAGCGGCTTTAAGGCGTTACATTTTCACAGTATTTTGATTTGTTTGCACAATCAGCTCCCAGATTTATCGAATGGTTTTATCTCAGCCAAATATTGCCTATACAGCCTATCCTAACAAACCATATATCAATGAAAAAACGAATGTATAAGTCTCAATTTCCAAAAATTGACCCTGGATGTGCATTACCATGTAAACGGTAATGAATAGCGTATGATTAATAAATTACAGTACCATTATAAAACTCTGCTGTTGTAGAATGCAATAGTTAAACACAAGCATAACACTTTTTTTTGTTTTATAAATATGCAGACATATGCAATATTCTTTACAATAGCTAAAATCATACCAATATGTAATACAAAATAAGAAATTAGCAGTAATCGATCATAGAAAATGCGTTAAACATGCAAGTTACAGGTGATCGTGTGAATATGAAAATATGAATCCAAAATGATGGTTTAAATGTGACCTTATTATTAACCTTGAATTGCATTCGGTTTAAGCTAAGTCCTTATTGTTGAAAATAACCCTTGTTGTGTGATCTGGCCAACCCCATGCAGGTGCAGTCCAGAGGAAATCAAAAAATCCTCCCAGAGTTGGACCTAAACAAGCTTCAGAATGTGGTCAGTCATCTTTTCGTTAGTGGTGGGTGTGGAGAATAGCGGAGGACCTTTCCCTAGTAAGTGTCCGATCTTCAAGACTTTCTGGAGCCAATACAGTGTTCGAAAACTTGTAAAACATTCAAACAAAGAGGTAAGAAACAAACTTATGGCTGAAAAATAAGTTACACACCGTTACAGGGTGTTGCTGTTTCTTGTGCTTCACTTTGGTGACAGCTTTAAAAAAAATCAGGGGCTCAGCTTTTTTGCAGAAACTGGCCCGTCACGGTCACTGAATTGAGAGAATTTGACAGATGTGGCCTTTGAAAACACATTTCTTTCTCCAGGTGCCTTCATGCGACAGTAGTGGTCGGACAGACTTTTTGTTTTTAAAACCAGCTCTTACAGGTTTGGTCAGTCAACCTTCCTTCAAATTCATCTAAGGGGTATAGAGTGGATTAGGGCTGCAGAGTTATGTCGACAAAATCACTTGTGATTTATTAATTATGATGAACACAATTTGCAGTGAATGATGCTTATACCATTGTTTGAAGCAAACATCATGTCTTACATTTATATGAAAATAAATAAAGCTGAAAACATTTCAACTGGAAAACTTTGCTTTTCTATATACAACAGTTCATTGGACTGGTTTCTTCTTGAGAAAATTATATATATATATACATATATATGTATATATGTATATATAATATGTATGTATATATATATATATATATATATATATATATGTATGTAATAATGTCTATATAATGTATATATGTGTATATATGTGTGTATATATATATATATATATATATATATATATATATATGTATGTATTATATGTGTTTATATATGCATTATATATATGTATAATATGTAAACTATTTTTGCAAATAAAAGAATGGAAAAGCAAAAAAAAACAACAACACTTTTTAGAAGCGTAATATCATATGTGGACTATTATTGCCTTTTCAAATTATTACGATTAATTAATTATGATTAGAAATTTGCTTAATTGTGCAGAATGAGGGTGTAATGTCACAGGAGTTTTGTGCTTTTTGAATGTAAAAATGGCCAAATCCTACCCCATTTACACCTGGTATTAAGATGCACCATGGGTGATCAATCATAAGTGGTCAGTGCTAAATAAAGGAGTCAACTGGGTCGAAAACCACGATATGTTTGGATTGTATATAATTTGTCAAGATGTGTTCTTGTTAGCAACAAAGGAATACCACTTAATCACCCAGTGCACTAAAACAAGGCTTTAAAACCTATATCTGTGCTTTGCTTAATACATGTGCTGTAAACAACTAAACTCTGTCTGAAATTATATGAATATGTACACTTTCTGCCCATGTCTTGAATTTGTAATCAGTTTAAAAGGCATTTCATTCGACTGAATAATGCAGTGAAGGAACACATTCTAAATCACGCACAAAAATGTATTTAAAATTCATGAAAAAATGTAGGAACTATCCGAAACCATAAATACACAAAAACCTTCTCTGGGTGGTGCTATGAATGTGTTAGATGAAATTTTATACATTGATATTTTATAAAAGCAATGATATGCATAGGTCTGTAATCTGGTTGTGTGTAAAAAAAAAAAGTGTTTGAAATGGGATTTAAGGATGCCACAATTGGCATTTCTCGAGAATCTTGTTGCCCATGCTCTGTGCAACAAGCGTGTCATATGTGAGATGAAAGAGTGTGCCGAAATCCCCCTTATAAAGAGATGCTTTGAGTGTGTTTTATGCAAATAACTAACCTTGTAGAACAGAATTCAGCTCATTTAGCATACTAGATTCATTCACATCGAAATGAGATTATGATCAGATTCATGTGCATATGCCTATTTTGTGAATTTGTTTTGATAAATGGCTTCTGAAAAAGGTACCTTCACCATATTTTACTTTCTCTGTCTCTTTTAATGATTTTTTTTTTTCCCCTCCTAAGAATCCAATGGTCAAGCGGATGGAACATCTAACGAGATGACGTTCACTCCTTTATCATCAAAGCGAGTCCCTTCAGAACAGTCCTTTATTCCCTCATTCATCAAATCCAGCTGGGTCAGAAGTTTCAGGTTCCTGGAACACGCGTGCCAGCGGCTCTCGCTCAGGCCACGTCCACTGGAGAAAGCTCGACCAGGACCGAGAAGGAGTTTGTTAGGCTCGTGGTGGCAGCCATGCAAGCCACTGTCGGACCAAACTTAGCCGCTTGTGGGGAAGTGGCACGAAATATCGTGTCTGCATATCCCCTGACCTTCGGAGACATTTCTGAGGAAGGAGAACAGCTGGGAAACGGCTTCAGTTGCTTACAAAGACAGCTAAAAACTAGGGTGGAACATGTGAATAGAGATGTTATGGAGCACAGGATTAGATGGGCCTGAAGACCATCATCCGAAAAGACCTGGACAACAGGACAACTACATAAGGACAAAGAAATGCGATGTAAAGTGGACAGTTACGGATGCATCAATTGGCAGCCGTCTTCCATCCCAGAAGGTGAGGCGGCAGAATCTCTTGAAATGAAGAGGAAGGTTGCGGCTGAGATTTTCAGTCTGCAGGACCAAAAGCTGCCGAAAGTTGCCCAGCGTAGATGACTTAATGCAGCAGGCATTATGTTTACCAGCGCCACATGATCAACTCATGCCCCCTCCTACCATCAGTGAGATTGAGGGGCACTGGCGTTCCTGTTCACGAAAGAGGCCTCTGCAGGCACTTCAAAATCCTGACTGGGATTGACATCAGAAACCGCTTTATGAAACTCTTCTGCGTTAAATCCAGAGAATACTGAACTATTTCGGCAGACAGAGACTGAAGTGGAGCGGAGAGATCCAGAGCATGCTGGCGAGATCGGCGACGCCAATGCAACCGACAATAACAGGATAGCCATGTCAGCCATCCTGTTGATGATGAAATACTTTGAAGGAAAAGGACAACGCTGTATTCATCTTAGCAGATGTCAGTAACTATGAAATATTACAGTTCTACTCGGGGAGGGGTTGTGAAGCTTAAATGTTTGTATGTTCTGCTTTTAAGGAAAACTCTACTAAGGCGTCCATCGAAAATGAAATCAGCTTACCCGCGGCCTTGCCTCTCATCATGCTTTCGGTAAGACATGCTATATTACAAAAAGGCAGGTTTTTATTTGGGCGTATAATTATAGTCATTTTCATATATTTCAGGTGAGACGTTGCTGACTTCTTCAAAGTGGTTTGTCAGTATTGAAGGCAGAGTAACACATTCTATAGACGACCAGCTGGACTTTGCAGCAGCATTGTCTGTGTTCTTTGGGTGCTTCTATGCTTTTAATATCGAGTATGAGGAGTCAGCCAGTGCCACCCTGGAGCTTATTCAGGGTGAGTGTTGAGGACATTTGTCCTGTTTGGCTTTTTTCTTTTCGGTATGTCTTCTTTTCTTTTGATATTTGACTTTTGGGTCTCTTTTGTATCAGAAATACTGTGTTTTATTCACCTTTGAAGCATCCTAGGCGTATGTGACTTTCTTTCAAATTAATCCAGTCGAATTATATTAAAAATCGTCCTAGCCCCACAAGCCTGGGACTAAGTGGGTGTTTGTTGTCAATAGAAAGCGTGAAAGAAAGTGCGTGCATACATAATAAAATGAATGTTGGGGGATTTGATACAAGCCAAGGAGATATTGTTTTTCTTTTGTTAAAGCAAGCTTTGCTTCTACATTCTCAGAGTTGAGTGCACACAACGTATACATCCTCGATATCCTCTTGAGCGTCTTCTGTCAAGGAAGTAGAATTGCAAAAATGTTTACTTTAATTTGAAATATGGATATTTATCTTACAAAAACGCATGGATTAGCTACAGGAGTTCTTTATTCCTCCATGGAGCCAGCTTGAGGAAGATTTTGGATGTGCATACTTTATTTCATGTGTCTTCTTGAGCGACAAGTTTATAAATATAATTCTGATTGGATTCATCTAAAAGAATAAGAAGGTCACGTACACCTAGGATGCTTCGAAGGTAAGTAAAACACAGGCTTATTTTCATTTTGGGTGAACTATCCTTTAAACTTACATAAGTAAAATAGTTTGTGGATGCAATTTCTTGTAACGGTATACCCTTTTGCACAGATTTTTTTTTTTTTGCCAGTGAATGAGACCGCCAGTAATCTGACAGCAGGGTAATAAAATCATTTTACCGCCATCTATAATCATGCAGCTTTGGTTAGCTTCTGGTTTGCCTGTGCTGGTTATGTTTTTACGTTGGAGAGTATGGCTTTGGAGAGTGACTGACATAGTTTGCTAAGACTTTTGCAAAACTGATAATGTTTAAAAATGTATCTACTGTTCTTTAAGTTCTTCGTGAGGATTAATCCGAGGGCACTAAATGTACCTCAAATCAGGCACAAGAAGTCGAAGGGCGGAGTTCGACTGTTCAAAGAAACCCAAAACTTAATACCCACGTGTGGCTACATTTATGTGCAGAAACTTTCAAAATTTGAGTGGAAAACAACAAGTTAAGTAAGTCTTGAGTTTTAAAGTTGAAAAAATCTTTGTATAGAATTAAGCATAACTTTCTTTTCGTTTATTAAGGTATGTAACATGTTAATTACTGTAATTACCAGTAATAAGTTGTACAGGAGTTTTCTGAAAAGTGAAAGCTGACAGTACAATCAGGTTTTTCATGTGTTTCAGAATTGCCTTCATCGACCTTGCTCTGAAAAACCCTGCTTCTGCTACTATGATGGGTTACTACTTAAGTGACAGGTTTTTGTTTGTTTGTTTGTTTTTTTGTTGACTTAGAACTTTCTTTTTATATCTTGTTATTACTTGTTCTGCTCTTTTTGAATGTTGCTGGAATGTTTCCTTCCCATTATAAATATTTTATTACGTTTAAGTCATTCATGCAACAAGCATAAAAAAAATGTGATATATTACCTAATGCGTGTTTATTTTATTTATATTTTCTGGAATAATATGATTAGAGTGATGATACAATAACGTTGCATTACTACTTACTTTATACAATAGCACACAAGTAGATTTTTGTATTGTTTTAATACAAAATATGTAATTAAAAAAGTACTGTAAATTCAATAACCTGCTGGTAAAAAATGCAAAAGTATTAACAGAGTAATTTTCCAATTACCTAAAACAAATAAAAGTATAGATACATCCCGGAAAAAAAATGGTTGTTTATAGTGAAGATGTTTTGCACATCCTATTCTACTGAAATCCATTTTTTTTTCATTCATAATGTGTTGAGTTTCAACACTTTCTGTACAGAACATGATAAAATGCATTATGCTTACACCATAGATCACCTAGTACAGACTGTAGTTAAGAAAGCAATGATATTTCCTAAAACATTTGAACAGACCATTAATACATTGGAAGCAGATTTTTATAAAGGGGACTCTTGTCGGACTGTGTCTAAGAGAGTACCAGATGGAACTACTAGTTTTATATGGGCTAGAAAGTACAGAACTCACAGGCAAGCTAAAAATCCATTTTGGAATGTAATCAGATCAATGTAAAATTCCAATCAGTTTTTACATAGAACAAACAAGAACAGGACTGCATGGTAACAGTTGCCAGGAGCTAGGAACCGTTTTGGAAGCGACCGATAAAGAAATCCTAATTCATGCGGGCTCTCTATACGGTGGTATACGGTAATTCATCCCATGATCCTATTCTCCAAAATGCTGAGATATGCTATGATTCTTATATTCAAGTATAGCCAATGCAATTACCGTTGCATGTTGAGAATATAAAAAGCGGCTCGAGGGCAGAGACTCTAGCGTTGACGGCGAAGGACGGGCGTTTACGATATACATCCCCCATAAATGGTCCCGTGAGCGACGGACATCATGAATACTGAGGGATTTTCAGACGCAACTAACATCCATAATGGAAATGCTGGCAAAAACAGCCGTTGTGGAAATAGGTGCAAACTTTTCGAGGAGAATTACTCTGCTGCGGTTAGAGATTTCCACGCTGTACATGACGAAAACGAATCCCTGAAGAAATGCCATTTTCTGGAGAATGAACTTAGGTGTACTTGGAAAAGCGCTGGGAGAAGATGGACGGGACAGAAGCTCCAATTCAACCATCCGGGACTTACAGGTGATTTCTTATCGTCGTGCATGCGTAAGATTTTCGTTTTTGGTTATGCTGTAAGGTTTAAAGCCTGCAGAGGCGGTCCTTGTATCATCTTGTGCCCATGGAATAAGACTTTAACGCCTTTACTCCAGGTGCACTATTTCTGCGATAAATAGTTCGTTTTGACGATTCATTCACCATAATGTATTCATTCAGCGACCCTTCGTTCAGATTACAACCGGTAGGTGTTGACAGTGACTGGCTTTGTCTGTTTGTGATGACCACACGAGCGAGTCAAGAAATGTCCCAATCACTCATTCACTGACTCGCTTTAAACCCACCGAAGCGCCAGGCAGTCTCGTTCCGTTGTGTAAATAACACATTACATATCTATTGAAAACTGAACAGTTCTTCTACCTGCCCTTGTTGTGTCAGTACATGTATCAAACGAGTTCATTCAGTTCGTTCACCAACAGATATTAGTTCATTCACCTCGTTCGCAAACAAAAATGGTTTCTGTTCATTACTAGACTAAATTCAGACGCTTGTTTCGTCAGCTATAAAATATAGCGTTTGTATTATTATTATTATTATTTGTTTTTGTCTATAGGACGTTATACATCTTTCTGGAAATATGATAATATGTTAATTATCATTCAATCTGACTTCAAAATGTCATAAATCGATATCTCAGGAAAAATGTTTTGATGTTTTAGAATTAAAATACAACTTCTCTTATGAAGAGGACATCATTTAATACTATTACACAGTGGAGGACACAAGGGACTAAATGCATGTTAATTATATATTTTTGAGACATGTTAAATGGAAAAATAAGTTACATGTCAGTATTTTTTTAATTATTATAAAATCCACGACCAATTATTACTCCCCATTATTACACACACGCTGTCAGCATGCACATTAATATACAAATTGAATATAGATAACACAGTTTAATGGAAATTAATGGGAAGAATTTAACATATTGCAAACCAATTAGTTAAGTCATTTTGTTATACCATATCTTTTATAACATAGTTGAAAATCATCAAGCCCACTTTTTCTGTTCTCAGTTTAGCACCAACCTGATCGAACACTTACAAATAAGCTAATCGAAGTCTGCAGGATTACTGAAAGTTACAGAAACAAGTGTTGATATGTATATACAAGCTAAACTAATTTGCTTTACCCAGTGTATGCCTCTTGCATTCTTCTTGCGTTATAATGTAACCAAAAAAAACAAGGCATGTCTTACAGAAGCGGGTCGCCCTGCAATCGACAACGTCTTCGGTAAGGGGCATGAACCTCTGGGAACTTTTGAGGAGTCACATGTGTCGGGAGCAGGGAGGACATGCTATCTGGACTCTTCAGCCATTTGCGAAGAGGTTTAGTCTCACTGCCAGTTGATACACATCAATCAAGAAGTCAGAACAGAGTTACCTAGTTCTCCCTTTTGCTTCGTCCTTCAGCCAGTAGATTTGCTGAGCCGAACCAGATATGATCATGATCAAAGAGGAGACATTTGAAGACTGCTCACGAAAAATAACACGGAGGAAGTTAGAAAATTCCAGTTTGAGAGGTTTTGAGAACTTTTCTTAACACTTGCTGCTATTAACTGCGTTATCATATTTACAGCTCTTGTGTCGCTTTATTGATTTACAGGACCTTCAGCGACACGGTGATGAAGATCACGTCGCCTCTGAAAGATTTTATGCGTACCGCGGTACTTCCAGATGACCCAGTCAGTCCAGCGTGCAGCAGAGCGCCAGCTGAAGAACAGAGAAGCTCTCGATGGAGCGATCTCTACGCGCGGAGAAAGCACAGCAGAGCAAGCGTTCCTCAGCCCAGCCCACACACAGCACGCAGAGTACTCAAAGAGGAAAAGGTTTGAGTCGTGTTCTGCCGAGAGAAACCTTCAACAAACTAATAACCTACCTGGCGCGTAAAGGGCGCACTCGGGAAAACGCTGCGTCTGCGGTTTGCGGCAAAGGATTAGCTCAAAGCGTACCTCCGGATACACCAGCGCCTCATTCGAGGAGAGGCGTACCGTTGCATGGAGTGTGAAGGCTTTGCTCAGAAGAGCTCTCTAACGTACACCTCCTGAAGCCACACTGGAGAAAACCATATAGCTGCTCAGAGTGTGGTAAAAGCTACCCCCAGCGATACAAACAGGGTTTCAATACACACCAGTGCCCGGTTAATAGCAGTGCATGCGAAGTGAACAAATATTGTCGTATCTGTATCGAAATGTGCATTACTCTGCAATATGAATCAAAATGTTCCTTCACAGAAAACGTATGTCCTTCAA